>NC_133537.1:158382842-158719628 GCF_048544455.1 Silene latifolia
CTTGCTACATTCCCTTTTCATCTTGGTTGTCTTGGTGTCTATGCGGCGGGAGATGTTTTATTTTATGCTTTTATTGCGTCCCGCTTGCAGTCTGCTGGTTTGCAGGCTAAGCTCCTCGGCCCTTCTGGTATTGTAGATGTCGGCCCTGCTTTTGATGATGCCGCGCGGTGTTTCTGCTGCGACTACGGGTTCGATATATTAGGTCACCCGGTGAAATTGTCGCCCCCAAACTTATGAAGAAATTGGCAGACATTTATTTCACGACGGTTGCTGCTGCCTCAGAGTCTGTTTTCTCTTTGACACCTCGCCAACTTGCTTTATGGCAGTCGTAGCAGGGTTCTCACTCCTCTGATTGGTTACGTGATGTTCCTATCTCAAGGTTGGGGCAGACTATGAATGGGTGGACTTACCGTAGTGTCTTTGGGTATATATCGGGTGTTCCGTTATTCACGGTATCTAGGCCTGTCCGGCTTGCTCTCGGGTTTTTCTTTGGGGATGTTTTTGGGGACCACGCTGTTTCTTATCTTGATCTTGTGGGCGTTAAACATCGGCATAACCTTGTCGGGACACTCTTTTCGACATCTCGCTATAGATCCGTATTATTCTGCGGGGAAGGAGGTTGATATCGGTTTGGTTGATGGGCATGGTGGCTCTCTTCGTCCTGCGGATTTATTGCTTTATTCTTGGGACGGGGGCGTGATGTGTGCGTCGACCGACGGGTTCTTCACCTTTGACTCGGTGGGTTGGCGATTTTGTGCGGGTCGGGTTGTCGCCGATCTTTGCTCGGCGAAAGTGTGCTAAGTATGGGGATTTGTGCGCGATAGCGGGTTATGGTTTCCTTCCTTTCTTCTTCTCTTCACTTGGGGGAGTGGGTTCGGATGTTGTTGCCTTGCTCAGCGGATCCGAAATTCTCGGTATCTCGGGACGGGGGCTCGGGTGGCCGCTTACATTTTTACTAGACTTAGCTTTGCTATTGCTAAGGGTGTGGGAGCCCAGATTGTCTCTCGGCTCCCCACCAATTTCATGTAAACTTTTATTCTTATTTTAATGAAAGCTGCGCGCATCCCTTTATAATAATAATAATAATAATAATAATAATAATAATAATAATAATAATAATAATAATAATAATAATAATAATAATAATAATAATAATAATAATAATAATAATAATAATAATAATAATAATAATAATAATAATAATAATAATAATAATAATAATAATAATAATAATAATAATAATAATAATAATAATAATAATAATAATAATAATAATAATAATAATAATAATAATAATAATAATAATAATAATAATAATAATAATAATAATAATAATAATAATAATAATAATAATAATAATAATAATAATAATAATAATAATAATAATAATAATAATAATAATAATAATAATAATAATAATAATAATAATAATAATAATAATAATAATAATAATAATAATAATAATAATAATAATAATAATAATAATAATAATAATAATAATAATAATAATAATAATAATAATAATAATAATAATAATAATAATAATAGAATTACAAATGAGAGAGAAAGTGGAGAGAGAAAGCTCTAAGAATTTGGTCTGTTTTTCCTTGTTTTGAGTGCGCCGTCATGACAATAACGGCGAGATCTTCCTCGTCTAAACCAAATTCTACAACAAAAAATCCAAAAACATCGACTCCTTTACCAAATAATAACCAAAAAAAGACAGGGCCTTCGCCATCGGAGGTGAATAAAGAGAAGAATGTCAATGAGATTGTGGGTCTGGCTCCGTTTGACCTTGAATATGTTGAAGTGGATGAGACTGGTGAAGAATGGATTGTCCAGGGGAAGAAGAAGCATATTTTGGAACCTATCCCTGAAGAACCAAAGGAGATGTTACAGTTTACTGTTGAGGATGTGCGTGATGAGCTTAATTACCGGAAGCCTTCAGTATACTGTTTCATTCTTGGAGCAAATCCACCTCCGGAGGTTGTAGAGGGTTTTATACGAACGATTTGGGTGAGCTATTCAATTGATAAGGTATCTTTTCTTCCCAGTGGTATTTTTCTGGTTCGGTTCATGAATGAGCAGAGTATGGAGGCTGTTCCCAAACAGGGTCATTTCTTGTTTGATAACAAACCTCTGATTGTTAGGAACTGGACTGCTGATGTTGAGTTGACAAAAGATAATGTTAAGACTGTATCTGTATGGGTTAAGTTGTGGGATTTATCTCTAAAGTTTTGGGATAAATGCCTGTCCCGAATTGTAGGTTTAGTTGGGAAATATATTCGTAGTGATGCTTCAACAATGGATAAGACTAGGTTGGGGTTTTCCCGTGTTCTGATTGAAGTCCCTTTTGGCAAAAAGCTCCCTAATTTTGTGAAATTTTTAGATGAAGTATCACATGAACTTAAGATTTATGTGGAGTGTTAGTGGAAACCCATACTATGCACTGTATGTGGGGGGGGGGGGGGTTATTCATGAGAACATGTCTTGTAGGAAACCTAAACATAAAGTGGCTCTTAAACATGTCCCTGCCAGTCAGAAATGGGTCCCCAAATAGGCTGAGGTGTCTTCTGTTCTTCAGCCTACTATCCCTGTGGCCTCTACTGTTATTGTGTCTGAGACTCCTGCAGTGTCTAAGACCCCTGAGGAAATTCAACACAAGCTATAGGTTTCTTGGTCCAGGGATGGTAAATATGCTCAAACTCCTGCACGTCTAACGATCACTCTTAGCAGGCAAGAGATTATTAGAGCTGGCAAAAACTCTACCACCCTGAGTCAATATACAATTCAGGATGCACTTAATAATGCAGCCTCCAAAGCTGGTGTTAGAAGTGTCTTATCTAGTAATACTCCAAGGGTTGGTGTTGGTACAAATGGTAATGCTTTACTCCCCTCTCGGAGTAATGCATAACATCGGTTTCTGGAATGTGAGAGGACTGAATAGCCCAGCTAAGCAAAAACAAGTTGAATGGTTCATTCATTCTCATATGGTGGGTTTATTTGGTCTCCTTGAGACAAAGGTAAAACCATTGTCTCTAAATACTTTAAGGTTAAATGTGTGTGATGGTTGGTCTCTTTCCACTAATTCTTCTTACCATCCTGGTGGCAGAGTTTGGGTACTATGGAATCCATCCTTGTTCTATGTCCATTTTGTCCATTATAGTGCCGAGGCTATTCATATGAAGATTACTGAAATTAGTTCCCAGTTCAATTTTTTTGTACTATGGTCTATGCTTTTAATGATGCCACTGATAGTAAAAGTTTATGGCATGATTTAAGTTCTTTTGCTGATCATATCAATGATCCCTGGATCCTGTGTGGGGACTTTAATTGTGATTTAAGACCTTCTGAGAGGCTTGGAGGTTAATCATCTGATGAGGAAATGACTGACTTCCAAGAGTGTCTTGATTACTGCCAAATGATTGATAGTCCTGCTGCTGGCTCCTACTATACTTGGAATAATAAACAAGAACCACAGACTAGAGTTTATTACAGGCTTGACAGGGTTCTTGTTAATAGTCTTTGGCTTCAGCACAGATGCTATTCTTATGCTCATTTTTATAATAAAGGTTTAGTTGACCACACTCCTTATATTATCCAAGAACCTGCTACTCATGTGAAGGGGAGGAGAAGTTTTAAGTATTTTAACATGTGGATCCAAGTGACTGCATTCAAACCTTGTATTCTTCACCATTGGAATCATTAGTTGCAAGGTACTAAGATGTTTCGTGTTGTTATGAAATTAAAGAGCATCAAACGACCTCTGAAAGCTTTAAACAAGAGCTTATTTGATGATATTGAGAATAGTGCAGTTTATGCTTGGAAGGTGTTGGATAATATCCAAGAGCAGGTGAGGAGTAATCCTAGTGACCCTAATCTGCTCAACAAATAAAGAGAAGCCGCTGGTGTTTATAGAGAGCTTTAAAATGCCTGTGACAACTGCCTCATTCAAAAGACCAAAGCAACCTGGGTGAATCAAGGGGACAACAACACTAAGTATTTTCATAGTCTCCTGAGAGGAAGAAGTGTAAAGAACAAAGTTTTTCACATTGAGGATACTCAAGGACTAGTGCATACTGATGGCTTTCATATACAGGCTACCTTTTTAAAATATTATAAAGGGTTGCTTGGGACAACTGGAAATATTACTAAACTGTCCCCTTCTGTGGTGCAACAGGGGCCTGTGTGTACTACTGATCATCATACTATTCTGCTGGCTCCTGTCACAAGGAAGGAAATCAAGGAGGCCATCTTTTGTATTCCTAATCACAAGGCTCCTGGGCCTGATGGTTTCTCTAGTGTCTTCTTTAAGGACTCTTGGTCAATCAGTGGCGATGAGGTGTGTGAGGCCATCTTAGATTTTTCAGTCTGGCAAACTGCTTCAACAGGTGAATCATACCTTCATTACTTTGATTCCAAAAGTTGATAATCCTCAAAATGTCACTCAATTCCGTCCTATCTCTTGTTGTAATGTACTGTATAAAGCCATTTCCAAAATTGTATGCACTAGACTCTCCAATGTCCTTCCTGACATTATAAGTAAAAATCAGAGTGGGTTTGTCAAAGGGAGAAGTATTTCTGAAAACATACTAATTTGTCAAGACATTGTGAGACTCTATAATAAGAAAACTGTCTCTCCAAGATGTCTGATGAAAATTGATCTCATGAAAGCCTATGACTCTGTTCATTGGGATTTTGTGGAACAAATGCTTATTGCTTTAAACTTCCCAGCCAAGTTTACTAATCTTGTGATGGTCTGTGTTAGATCTGCATCCTACTCTTTGGTTCTTAATGGAGAGAATTTTGGGTAATTTAAAGGGGCAAAGGGTTTAAGGCAGGGGGATCCTATCTCTCCTGTAACACCCCGTAAATTTGAAGACCTTTATTATATTTTAAAAGTAATATTTTAATCTATTTTAATTTTATATTAATTTATTTGAAATAAAATTTATTTGATAAAATATAATCTTTTTTTTTTTGAAGAAATGTAATTATTTTTTATAGTTTAGAAATGTTTAAAAGTGATTTAAACTATATTTAAACCTTTTCCTTTGATAAAATAGATTTCGGATAAAAGTCGTAAAATTGGGATTTTCCCATTTCTTACGGTCGTTGGGTAAACGAGTTTGGATATTGGGCATATGAGTACTTAATCTTTTAGTCAAATCGTGTTTAAGAACTTTAATTTTCTCGGAAATCGCGTTCGACGAATATTTCTAATTTCCGTCGAAACGAACCAAAACGTAAACAAATGACCCATCTCCCCATGCCTTTTGGCTGGCCACCTACCGTCCATTTGTCTCCTCTTCATCTTTCATTTCCTCAATTCTCATTCTATCACTTCCTTCTCTCAAACACCAAATTCCTCTTAAAATAACCTCCTTACAATCCCTAAATCCACCATAACTTCTTCATTTCTCCACCAAATCGCATAAAAATTATATATTCGGAATCCTCTCTTCAATGCTCATCTACTAGTAAGCTTTATTTTCATTTCCCCCAAATTTTGTTTAAGACACTTTTTTTAGGGTTTCGAATTTAAGCTTAATAATTGTGTTTTTGTTGTTCTTATAGGTGAAGAATTTGAAGATGAGTTAGGTGACTCATATGTTGTTAAAGATGAAGAGTAATTTTGGGTTTTAGAAGCTTTCTCAAGTTATTACTTGTCTCTTTGCTAGCTTAAGGTAACTATTCCGAGTTACTCGACGAATTAATGTCACATTAGTAGTTGTACTTGTTGTTTGTTGTTGTTTGTTGTCGTTTGTTGTTGTTTGTTGTTGTCTGAGACGATCTTATTGATAAATGAATGAATGGAGTAAGATGAGTATGCTTATGTTTAATTTATGTTACCCATTTGTATATTATTGTTTGGAACAAATTTGGATGAGGAATTATGTGTTGTGACAAGTCCGTGTTTTGGCTGGAACGCGTCAGTACCGGACTGAAACGGTTTCCAATGTTTCCAAAAATATGACAGATTGAACGGCATCGAAAAATTAGGTGGTTTAGCCACTTGAATAACTCAATTCGGAGTCCGTATGAGTAAATGGCGTCGTTTTATCGATTAAAATTTATAGAAAAGTTTACCCTTGTGTGAGACGGTTATTTATGCTATTTTATTATGCGAGAATTTAATTGAATTGGATATTTTGTAAGTTGGAATATATTTCCTTATGTTGATAGTTTTTCACATGATAGAAATTGGAAATAGCATGAGAATGATATTGTGATGAATTTTGTGATTTGGGCCAAAGTAGGCCAAGACTCTGAGCTGCGCCAGATTGACCGAACGAGTTTGGTCAAACTAGGTTTAAACCGGTCAGCCTCGATTTGACCGATGACCAGTCGCGGGACTAGGGTCGAGGGTTTGTCTTTGAGGTGAGATTGGTTGTTATTGGATGTTTTATGTTATGCCTTGATATTTGTAATTATCATTTAACATGTTGGTTGTTGGATGCTTTGGATGCCTTACGCTTGAGTCTTGTTGCCTCTTTGCCATTTTAGCTTGTTCTCATGGATTATGGTACTGTTGGTTAGCTGGAATTTGGATTATTATTGATATTGGAGATATTGTTGGATTGTCAGCTGAATATGCTCTTGCGTAGTCTTTCATATGCTAGGGTGTGTATGATCATTTGTGTGTGCAAGTTTGGACTCTTTGCCCCTCTTATGGTTAATTGGGTGTCCTACTTGTCTTATGTGGAGTGGGCTAAAGTATTCAAGCTGGGACTAGGTCCTAGGTGAGTATTCCGGCCTTCGTCATAGATAGGCCCTTATAGTCTTTGACGAGTGTATGTTTGCGGCTTAATAGCCTTTGTGTCTTAGCTTGGTGGGCTTATATCCAAGTTAGGGCATGACCTCCTGACGTACTCTTAGAAGTATGTGGTCAGCTTAAGTACTAGCAAACCCTTTGGTGGACTCCTTAGGGGTACTCATGTGTGTGATCATGGATCCTGGATGCGGTATTTTCCGCATGTCGCTAGATCTGCGCAGGTTTAGGACTAGGGTGTTTACCTTACCTCGTGGTATAGACTCGAGTTACAGAGTGACTATTGACTGTACTAGGAATTTATGCCTGTCTCTAGATATATTGTCCTTTCTTGTTTGATGATTCTATGAATCATAGAAGGTGAGATGCAAGCCGGCTATGGTTGATAGAGTTTGGATTCCTGGATGTTATGTGATTCACATGATAGTGTAGTATGAGTCAGTCTAGTATTCACATGCTAGGACTATATGTTGTTTATATTCTTGTTCACATGATAAGCATGATTGTCTTGCATTTGTATGCTAAGGCTATGTGTTGTTCATATTCATATTCTTATGTTTACATGTTATATTAACTATGACATTTCGTGGCTGGGAGAACTCGGAGTTACTCCCCACTGACTCTGGCTTTCGTATTTGTATAAAATGCGATTGACAGGTAGGTGATGCATATATGGGGTACATGGACGAGCTAGCGAGCAAAGTAACCTTGGGACCTAGATTGGCTTTATTTTATTGTGACTCTTAAACACTTTTTATGTCCTATACTTTTAGTGACATATGTCTCCCTTCTTCATATTTGGGTTGTATAACTTTGTTTCGCGACTTTAGCGATGTTTTATTTATGAGATTTATTTTAGACCTTGCATGTTTGACACCTTCCCATATGGACATTTTTATAACAGGTTCAGGTTTTAAAAATTACAGGTTTTTACCCAAATGAACCTATTACAAACATATCCATGTAGTTTTTATCTAGAATTATGTGTTTACTTTTCCGCAATAAATGAGGGTGTCACAGTTGGTATCAGAGCATATTTGCTCCTGATGCACGTTTGTGCACCCCAATATAAATAACTTGACCTTCAAATAATAAACTCGAGAGATGGGTAGGAAGAGTAGACTTAGGACCTTATGTTGTAGTCTCTTTGTGAGTGCTATTTGTTAGGTTCTAACATGTTTGTTGATTGCCATTTAATAATTGTTGTGCCCTTGGATCAATGACCGTGAACTTACCAATGTGGTGATCAAGATTTGGTGCCTATTGTCGAGCATTGAAGATTGGTTCAACATTTGAAGAATGCTTCTACTTCCTTGAAGATGTTTCTCATTCTTGGTGTACCTTGCCTTATTCGTTATCTCTTGGTACTTATCCTTCTTCTAAACTCTCTTCTGTTCTACTTTGAAAGCTACTCTTATACCCCTAACTTGTCCTTTGTTCCTTACTTATCCTCCCTTAACGCCTTTTGATAGTACTTTTTCTTTTGAGGAATCTTAACGTTTGTTGGAAAATTGGACCATTGAGGAGATTGTTTATGGTTATGTAATACCCCGTATTTTATATAATATAATCAATTAAACGGATATTATTATATATTAATTATTATACATTTTATATTACTAATTATGTCGGGTTAATTGTTGAGTCGATAATTACGTTGAGCTATCGCAAGTTAATTGAGACGGGTTTATAAGAATTTGAAATGAGAGCTAACCCATTTACATGTTCAGCCCAATTAACCCTAAGCCCAACTAACCCTATTTAACCCTAACCCTAACCCTAAACCTAATAGTACCCTAATCCCTCAACCCGCCTCCCTCAACCCGCCTCCCTCACTTCATCAGCTGAAATGGCAACCTTCACGCAAAACGAGAGAGAGAGAGAGAGAGAGAGAGAGCATGGGTGTTGTCGGCACAATAAGGAAGGCTTTAGGGTGTTCGTCGACGACCGTGGCCAACCTTGGTGGCTGTTATGGCGGCAGGAAAGGTATGGTACAACCGTCCCTTCTGTTTTCGCATTTCTGTCGAGTTGTTGGTTGTTGTTGCGTGTCTTAGGGAGGGGATGCTGGTGGTTGTTGGCAGGGTAAGGGGGTAGTGTGGTAAGGGTAGAGTGCGGTGGTGGTTGTTAGGTAGGCTTTAGGTGGTGGTGGTGGCAGAGAAAGGCGGCAGCGACGGGGGGTAGCAAACGAGTTTAAGCAGTAGTTTTCAGGCGAGTTTAGAATGGGTAGCTTGGGGTGGCGCCACCGTGGACTTGGGGGAGGTCGAAATGGCGGCGCCACGACGCCCTGGGTGCACTTGTTTGGCGAGCAAGGCGGTGGTGATTTGCGGGGGTTAGGTAATGGTTTCGGTGGTGGTGAGTCGTGAAAATGGGACGTTTGGTGAGGCTTGGCGGTGAACCAGGCCAAATGACGGCCCTGGTTCGACTCGCCGGCGGCAGTCGACCAGCTTGGGGTCGGTGGTTGGTAGTGGGGTCGAAGTGGGCAGCAGGCCTGGTGGTTGTCGCGGTGGTTCAGGCGGCGCGTGAGGAGTTTGGGCGAGTGAGAAGTCACGGGTTGTGGAGTCGGGTTGTTTGAGTTGTTCGTTTGATTCGGGTTTTTCTTAAATCGTTTAATTCCTTAAATTAGTTATTTAATTTAATTCCCGAGTTATTCAAATAATTAAAGACGGGTTTTGAGTCGGGTTTTTAAAAGAGAAAAGTTACTATAACGGGAAAGTTTCCATTTTAAGAAATTCTACTTTAGTAACTTTCTATTTTGGGAAGTTAAAGATACTAATCGGGTCATTTTAGTTATCGAGTTGGGCATAAGTTTGGTGTCGGGATTGTATTTCGGGAAAGCTTCTATTTTGGGAGATTTCTAGATTTCGTAGTTAGTAATTATAAATATTATAATTGTTTTAGGTGAAGGATTCGTGAAGGATCGATAATCGATTCGTTGCTTTATTTTTGACCGCTTGAATCGCTTTTAATTGGATTTCTTTGGCACTTTGAGGTAGGGAAATACACTTGACTTATTATCGTTGTTGTTTAATTGTGTTGACTTGATTCGTGGTTGTTGCTTTACGTTATGATTCATATATGGGAAGGTGATTGACTGAATTGATCGTATTGAATATGATATCACAACATTGGGTAACCGGCATGATTTTATGATTTATTAGTTCAGTGATTTATATATATATATATATATTGTGTTGCATTAATTTCTGTTGAGCATTTCATATGCATTGGAGTTGGAGGATGGTGTAGGAGTGACGATGTTGAGATACGATGTGAGTTGTGATAAGGCCGAGGCGGGTTCTGCGCAGACTTGCCCCTGGTGTCCTCGGTGCGAGTGGCGAGATCGCCTACGGTCGATATATATAGTCTACCTAGGGGATCGGTATGGTGGGTTGTCGGGGTATGAGATATGAGATATGAGTTGAGATGGAGATAGAGGTGACGGAGGAGCATGCATATCATATTTTGTCGTTTTATTGTTTTCCCTACTCAACCTCGTGGTTGACCCTGTGTATTCGTGAACACCTTTGATGACCCAAATATTGGCGAGCAGACTTGACAGGTTAAGAGATAGAACGGGAGCTGGATGGGCGTGAGACCTTTGGATCGACGACTTAGTAGCTAGATCATCATCTAGAAGACTTTCACTTTTATTTATGTTAGTTCTTGTAATTTGACGTAAAGAGGTTTTGTAATAATTAAGTTAAAAATAATTATATAAATTGCCTTGGAATTTAATTTGTTATTCACTACCTCGGGAAACCGAGATGGTAACAGTCCGGTTTATTAGGGAATGTCTTGACGAAGGCTTCTTTTATAAACCGGGGTGTTACAAAGTGGTATCAGAGCGAACGATCCTCAGGCCTAAACCAATGAGCCCAATGAACCTAGGATGTGTCTAATTAAAATGAAAAGGATAGAAGCGTTAGGAGCACACTAAGGTAAGGTATGAGTTAGGGGCCCCTCACACCGAACTGCCCTCTCGGTTTGACCGGAAACCCCGAGTGTATATGAGAGAAAGGGTAGAAAAGTTGCTTGAGGTTGAACATGAAATTCATCTATCGTTGCCTAAGTATTAATCGATTGATACATTGATTATTGCATAATCGAGTTGATGTATACATTGAGACCCATATATTCTAACCATTCTGCAGGACAACGCTACGGTAAGTATTTTGTATGAATGATGACGTGATCATATAATGTTGTGGAAATGAGATATAAAATTTCGAGTTCAGGTTAATAATCAATGAAGTGTTGTGCTAGTCGTGAGCATGAAAATAATTGCGAGTCGATGATAGTTACCTAGGTGGATGTTGAATGATGTGCTGATAGTACTATTATGTCTAGTAATATGCGGTTATGTGATCCCAAAGCCATGCTAGTATAGTCTTGTGATAGTAATTAGAAACACTGTTGAATTGCATGTTTATAGTCATAGCAATCGTGATTTAGATGTACGTAGTAGATCGAGATGCGAAGGGATTTTATGGGATAGATGTTTATGTAAGTACAGTGTGAGATTTAAGTTAGGATGAGTTAGTATCGATAGTATGGTTGTAAGAGTTTGAAACATAGAAAATGAACGACTTAGTGCTGAAACGCGTTTTGTTTGATTTTACTCTTTAATTGACCTTACTGCCATTTCTTTTCTGTTTATTGCCTATGGATGAAAATTTTATGAGAAATAGCCTTGGGAGTTAGTGTTCATTTGGCGTTGGTTTCATGCTTATAGGACATACGGATTAGGAGTAATAAATATTTTAGTGGGCTGTGGTCAGGAAGTTTCTGTGCAGTGATGTTTTGACCAACGATTTTGTAAAAATCCTCATTTAAATTGTATTAATAATTTTCGCATAATTCCATCTCCATCGATCATAAAATTCGCATATGTTTTCAAATTGATAAGCCACGAAAAATCTTGATGTCTCTATATTAAATAATAAGTTTTGCAAACTGACCCAAGTTTCAGACCAATTCCTGTCACATACTTGTTTGGACCAACTGAGTTGTAAAATTCTTTAAAAATGGAATTCCTGTGCTTTAGACCTAATTCTTTTCCCCCTGTGTTTTAACTCTCCGTATTTTATAACGGTAATATAAATCAAGTTTTAATCGACCGGTTATTTGTTCGTAGTCTTTGGAAGTTACAACGTGAATCATGATTTGTAAAATGTGTGTTCTAGGTTGAGATTCCATACAGTTGTTTGATTAATTCAGGAGCTTTAGTAAAGTGAATTTATAATGTCCTTATATGATGATAGTAGCCCGCATGTCCAGTAGTTACGTATCTTAACAAGTGATAAAAATTAAAGTTTAGTTGATAACATTGTTGACATGATAGTAGGGGTAAAATTGAATAGCTAAATTGATTCTTAATCAAGGGTGAAATATTTTATACGAGTCCAGTTGTTTGCATATTTTACATACGTTTGGCATGTTGTAATATCTCTGGTGTGTTCATCATATTTGCATAGTGGTCGGATATAAATAAATATAAAACTCTATTGACATATCTTGGTAAAGTTGATGGCATTAAAAGTTAATTTTATGGTTCTAATATACTCGCATGAATAATTATAATAATTATGTTTAAATGTTTACACATGGATGGTAATAATCAGTATGTCTAAATGTTCACACATGTAGGATGCATCTGAGTTCTAATGTCTTTCATATGAGTTGTGTGCCCATTTGTTATATTTATTACCTTCATCGCATTAAATTATTTCAGTTAAACCTAAACCTATGACAGGATCATAAACAGTGTGTTCTTTCTTATTGAATATGTTCGTTATCATATTGTCATTAAATGCTAAAATGATTCCTGAAATTGTATGGGCGTGATATAAAAGGAACTGTTTGATATAACACGATATTTGGCATATCTATATTCTCGAGTCGTTACTATCAATTATATTATAATAAAAAAAAATTGTTTATGATAACTATGTTGGCAATTATAATGGGATAACCCTTTGATGATTCACATGATATGCATTGGTTTAAATGATAGTCGTTACAGTTACATTTAATTAAGCATACGAGTTGCCTAATTATTCAAACCGTACAAATCAGAGAAGTTGTTCAAGTTGCTAATCTTTTATCATAGCTAGTGTTCTACAAAGTATATGATGGCAAATGTATATGTTAAACTATTTATACAATATCTTTTGTTTTGCTGAAAATGAATTATACTAAGTTGCTGGACACAATTGAATGATATGGTTGCTAAGATGTTAAACACATGAGGGATATGGAAGTAATGTTGTCGTTGTCATAGATCATATGTTGTTACTTTTATTGGGAAATATGTTTTCAGAATTGATATCGTGCAAACAATCTTGATAATTTAAAATATGAATGATGAGTATGTTGTTGATTGCTTAAATTCATCGGCCTAATTCGTGACCTAAACCAGTGAGTGAGTAAATGGTTGTACGGACATGTCAATAAGATCCTGTGATTGTGAGGGATAGCAGTGGTAGATCTGTTTTCTGTGATATGTTTACAAATGTGAGAAGTTCTTAAATCGTTTTGTTGATTTTGCTCTCTCTCGTTTATAGTCTATAATTGATCATCAAATTTGTTTAGTTGTGAAACCGTGTAAACCTTGGTTCCTTTCTAGTTGTTCTTTTAGTTTGATGTTGTGTTTTTAAGTTAAGCATGAGCTAGTAATAAATGATACTTGTTGACAATCAGTTAATTCCTTAATAAAACCTTGTTTCGACCTTAATGTTAATGCGCAATCTCTTATCTCGAGTTCTTTCCTGTCACATGTGATTGATAATGATTTTGTTGCATAGGTATATGAAAATAGAAAAGAGGTTACGAGGACGTAACCATGTTTCTAGTCGGGTAGGATTGTAAAATCTTAATGTTTATATTGTACTTGTTTGTAGATGGTGGTTTTGATCAAGTAGATGTTTCGTTATGGGTACCTATGCAAATGAGTTCTATATGTTCTATTCCTACTTCTGTTAGTTGGTTGAGGTGTAAAAGGAGAGTATAGTTAAACTACTGGTATTGAGTTATGAGTTGTGGGGCCTTTGTGCCGAGTTACGTTTACGGTCCAGTGAGAGTAATATTGTATTAATTATTCATATGTGATAATCGCATTTACCGTTTGAGTTTCATTAAACTCACCCGCTACCTTATCGTATCCGAATGGGTTGTAGAGATAAATTGAACCCCATTAAAATGAACTGGATTGACATGGTATTCGCCCCTAGTTACTTATATGAGGTGACGTCTCCATGTGACTAGAGTGTGATGCGATTGATGGCAAGTACAAGTGCCATAGAGTCATGTGGGATGACTAGTCGATCACATAGGCAGACTGTATGAGACAATCTGTCGTGGAGTAACCGCTTATAGTGTTCTGGTAATTTATAAAGCCTGGTCGTGGCAAGAGCTACTATAGTATTCTTATGAGTCAATTCTTTTGACTAGAGACTATTCGCCCAAGTTGGCACAACTTCTGATTAGCTTTGATTTATACTCTACGATTTCGTAAATGAGGTCAAACTGGGTATATTTTGGGTTATGATGGTGTGGGTGAACAGAGGGAATAGGCGATAGGAATTGTCCACCCCTTGTCAGGGTTGTTTGAAATCTCAAGGCCACTCGAGGAGTAGTTAACTGGAAATGGGTGGCCACGCTCGGAAGGTATCTCTGATAGATAATTCCGGTCAGACAGTTAATTTCTAGATCGAGAAAACCACTCAAGATATGATCAAGTGTAAGTACGACCTGCAAGACACCTTGCATTGAGTGGGAGATTGTAATAGGACAAGAGAAATGGTGACGCACACTTGTCGAGGACAAGTGGGAGATTGTTGGGAAATGTGTCCTCAACAATAGTGCGATCACATGATTTAAATATCATTATTAAATCTCATACTAAGAATACGTGAGGGATGATTCTTTATATAGTCGACTGACCGTCATTAATCGGTAATAATTTGCTAACTAGAGTTTGACATTACTGTCGTGTGACAGTGGTGGTCAGTTGATCCCTTTAGGTCACACCTATAGGATGAGGCCCAAATAGATATTTAATTAATTGTATGCGATACAGATTAATTAATTCCTTAAATTATGGGAGTGCAATTTTGCGTCTTATTGTAATGTGATTAAATAAGATTTAATTTAGTAATTAAGTGTTAAATTACTAAATTAGTTGAGGTATTATATAAGTTTTGAGGTAGATGTAATTAGTTATTTAAAGTAACAAGAAGTTGTAATTTTAACCAACTAGTAATTATGGGACCCATTATATGTTGATATAATGGTAATATACTACTCAAAAAGTGGAGTGTATATTATATTATTAATTGTAATATTTAAGTGTTAAATGATTACATTAATAATTAATTATGTAAGATTGTTAAACATATGACTTATAAGCATTTGTGGGACAAATGACAAAAGGCAAAAATGGACCAAAATGGTTCCATTTTTTCGGCCATATGAGAGAGAACAAGATGCTCTTTTGTCTTTGTTAGTTTTTGATTAAAGCATGATAGTGTCACTACATTGAAGCTTTAATCATGTCTATATCTTACACTATTCTACCTACACTTTACAAGGGAGTAAAAAACAAAAGCAAAAGATTCCTACCTTGGTATATGGCCACCGGTTTTGGCTCATAAAATGAGCAATTTTTGTTGCTCAATTTTTCTAGTGTGCTTTTGCTTATGCTTCTCTCTATATTTTCCCTCACTTGCAATTGCTATAATCTCTCACAAATACTAATACATTAAATCTATTACTAGAAGTAGTAATAATAGAAATACTAGTATTATTAAGGGAACATTTCTACTACATATCATGTTAATATTAGTAGGAATTTTTGGGATTAATCTTGGGTGCAACTTATTGGAGTGTCTTCTATACTTGGAGTCTTAGGAGGATCATCCATCATATTTAGCTCAAGAACAAGTGAAGGAAGGTGACCTTACTTGTGCCCAATATTTCGAACCAATCATCAATGTAAGGGACATTGTTATTAGACTCCTCTAATAGTGAACTAATTAACTTATTAATTATTTGTTCTTTAGATCTAGTGCATGCATAAAAAAATGAAAGATTTATAAGAAAAACAATGTTCCTTACATTGTTAAATGGTTCGAAAATATGGGCACAAGTAAGGTCACCTTCCTTCACTTGTTCATGAGCTAAATATGATGGATGATCCTCCTAAGACTCCAAGTATAGAAGTCACTCCAATAAATTGCACCCAAGATTAATCCCAAAATTTCCTACTAATATTAACTAGATATGTAGTAGAAATGTAACCTTAATAATACTAATATTTCTAGTATTACTACCTCTAGTAATATTTTAATGTATTAGTATTTGTGAGAATTTATTGCCATTTGCATGTGAGGGAAAAATAGAGAGAAACATAAGCAAAAACTAGTAGTGGAAAAATGAGCAACAAGTGCTCATTTTATGGAGCACAAAACCGGTGGCTCTTCCATAAGGAGGGGAATATTTCTGCTTTTGTTTTACTCTCTTGTAAAGTCTAGGTAGAGTAGTGTAAGATATAGGCATGATTAAAGCTTCTAAGTAGTGTCACTTTCATGCTTTAATCAAAAACAACAAAGACAAAAGAGCATCTTTTGCTCTCTTATTTTGGCCGAAATATTAGACCTATTTTGGTCCGTTTTTGCCTTTTGTCATTTGTCCCACAAATGCTTATAAGTCATATATTTAACTATCTTACATAATTAATTATTAATGTAATCATTTAACACTTAAATATTACAATTAATAATATAATATACACTCCACTTTTTGAGTAGTATACTACCATTATATCAACATATAATGGGTCCCATAATTACTACTTGGTTAAAATTACAACTTCTTGTAACTTTAAATAATTAATTACCTCTAACTCAAAACTTATGTAATACCTCAACTAATTTAGTAATTTAACACTTAATTGCTAAATTTAATCTTATTTAATCACATTACAATAAGACGTAAAATTGCACTCCCATAATTAAGGAATTAATTAATCTGTATCACATACAATTAATTAAATATCTATTTGGGCCTCATCCTATAGGTGTGACCTAAAGGGATCAATTGACCACCACCGTCACACGACAGTAATGTCGAACTCTGGTTAGCCAATCATTACCGATTAATGACGGTCAGTCGACTATATAAAGAATCATCCCTCACGTATTCTTAGTATGAGATTTAATTATGATATTAAATCATGTGATCGCACTATTGTTGAGGACACATTTCCCAACAATCTCCCACTTGTCCTCGACAAGTGTGCGTCACCAATTCTCTTGTCCTATTACAATCTCCCACTCAATGCAAGGTGTCTTGCAGGTCGTACTTACACTTGATCATATCTTGAGTGGTTTTCTCGATCTGGAGATTAACTGTCTGACCGGAATTATCTATCATAGATGCCTTCCGAGCGTGGCCACACATTTCTAGTTAACTACAACTCGAGTGGCCTTGAGATTTACAACAACCCTGACAAGGGGTGGACAATTCCTATCGCCCTATTCCCTTCGTTCAGCCACAGTCCATCATAACCCAAAATATACCCAGTTTGACTTCATTTACGAAATCGTAGAGTATAAATCAAAGCTAATCAGAAGTTGTGCCAACTTGGGCGAATAGTCTCTAGTCAAAAGAATTGACTCATAAGTTCTTGTAACTTTAAATAACCAAAGTTGATGATGAATGCCATTATTGTCATGGCATGGGACATTGGATGAGAAATTGCCCCATATATTTGGGAAATATTAGGGATGGACTTGTCATTCCACTTGGTAAAACTCCTACTGAGATTTATGTTATTGATGTAAATTTCACTTCCACCACAACATGGATACTAGATACTGGTTGTGGTTCTCGCCTTTGTAATCATTTACAGTGGCTAAGAAACGTGGAAAAGCTGAACAAAGGCGATGTTGATCTCCGACTTAGAAATGGAGCTAGGGTAGCGGCCGCGTCCAAGGGTACTTATGTACTTGTTCTAGCGAATGGATTTGAATTGTATTTACATAATTGTTTTTATGTACCTACTTTATCTAAGAACATTATTTCAGTTGCTATGCTAGACATATAAGGCTTTAATTTTGCCATCAAGAACAATTGTTGTACTATTTCTAGAAATGACTTGTTCATAGGCCGAGGTTCATCTATTAATGGTATTTATGTTCTAGAAACATCAAATCCAAGGAATGACGTCTATAACATTCAAACCAAGAAACTCAAATCAAGTGATCCAAATGAGTCGTACATTTGGCATTGTCGATTGGGTCATATCAATGAGAAACGCATTAAGAGGTTAGTTTCCACTAACGTCATTAAACCATTTGATTTCCAATCATATGGTATATGCGAATCATGCCTCCTAGGCAAAATGACTCGTACTCCTTTTAGTGGTAAAGGGACACGAGCTAGTGAACTTTTGGGCCTTATACATAACGATGTGTGCGGACCAATGAGTGTCACCGCTAGGGGTAATTATGATTACATCATTACCTTCACCGATGATTTAAGTAGATATGGGTATATTTTCTTAATGAAATATAAGAGTGAAGCTTTTGAGAAATTTAAACAATTTCAGAATGAAGTTGAGAACCAATTGAACAAAAGGATAAAGACACTACGATCTGATCGTGGTGGAGAATATCTCAGTAACGAATTTAATTCACACTTGAATGATTGTGGCATTGTGTCACAACTTACTCCACCTGGTACACCACAACTAAATGGTGTAGCCGAGAGGAGAAATCGAACCCTACTAGATATGGTTCGATCTATGATGAGTCAAACTGAGTTACCTGACTCATTTTGGGGTTTTGCAATTCAAACCGCAATCATCTCATTGAATTATAGTCCATCAAAAGCAACCGAAAAGACACCATATGAGATGTGGAGAGGAAGGGTTCCTAATATTTCCTATATGAATATTTGGGGATGTGATGCTTACGTCAAGGCAAAAACCGACAATAAGCTAGCCCCCCGATCCGAAAAATGCACCTTTGTAGGTTATCCTACCAACTCACGAGGCTACTACTTCTACAAACCTCAAGAGAACAAAGTGTTTGTGTCTAATGAGGCTGTCTTCTTAGAAAGTGATTTTATTTCTAAGAGACAGAGTGGGAGAAATTTTGAACTTAATGAAGTTCAAGAGACACAAACCGAAGTAGAGACAAATGGAGAGGCACGTGAACACGTTCCTTCGTCATCTAATTCGAAAGTCGTTTCTCAATTGAGAAGGTCGGGTCGAGAAATTCGCCATCCTGATAGATACGTGGGACTTATCGAAGAGGATGGGAGTCTTGATGTGTTGCTTCTAGAAAGCGACGAACATGCTACCTACAAAGCTGCAATCTCTAGTCCTAATTCAGCTTTATGGCTTCAAGCCATGGAATCCGAAATTAGTTCTATGCATGAAAATCAAGTCTGGAACTTGGTGGATTTGCCTGAAGGAGTGAGACCTCTTCAATGCAAATGGATCTTTAAAATAAAGAATGGCATAGAAGGACATGATGATGTCTATAAGGCTAGGCTTGTTGCAAAGGGGTTTACCCAAGTTCAGGGTCTTCACTATGATGAAACCTTTGCTCCAGAAGCCATGCTAAGATCCATTCGGATAATGTTAGCGACTGCTGCATTTCATGACTATGAAATATGGCAAATGGATGTAAAGACCTCTTTTCTAAATGGGCATTTAGAAGAGGAGGTGTACATGTTACAACCTGAAGGTTTTGTAGATCCGAAAAATCCTAACAAAATATGCAAGCTTAAGAGATCCATTTATGGTCTTAAGCAAGCATCTAGAAGCTGGAATCATCGATTCAATCATGTTATAAGGGAGAATGGTTTTACTCGAAGTATTGAGGAACCATGTTTATACATGAAGTTCAGTGGGAGCAATGTTGTGTTCCTAATATTGTATGTGGATGACATACTACTTATTGGAAATGATATTCCAATGTTATCCTCTGTCAAGGAGTATTTGGGAAATTATTTCCAAATGAAGGATTTAGGAGAAGCACAACGCATACTAGGTATCCGGATCTATAGAGATAGAACCAAAAGGATATTGGCATTAAGTCAAGAATCTTATAGTGAAAAGATTCTTCGACGTTTCAGCATGGAAAAGTCCAAGAGAGGCTTAATTCCTATGGGTAGTGGAATCATTTTGCGGAAGTCTCAATATCCTTCCAAACCCGAAGATGTTGAACGCATGAAGTTGATTCCTTATGCTTCCGCTGTTGGATCAATCATGTATGCCATGATATGCACTCGTCCGGATGTCTCGTATGCTTTAAGCATGACTAGTAGATATCAAGAGAATCCAGGTGAGAGTCACTAGATAGCTGTGACGAATATCCTTAAGTACTTGCGAAGGACTAAGGATTCTATCTTAGTGTTTGGAGGTGACTCCGAGTTATGTGTTAAGGGTTACACAGACTCGAGTTTTCAAACAGATAGAGATGATATGAAATCCCAGGCTGGATTTATATATATGCTCAATGGTGGTGCCATAAGCTGGAGAAGCTTCAAAGAAGCTGTGATTGCGGATTCTACTACGGAGGCTGAGTACGTTGCAGCATCAGAAGCTGTTAAGGAAGCCGTGTGGACTAGGCAATTCATGGAAGGGCTAAAGGTAGTTCCCACCGCCAAAGATCCTATCACGATCTTCTGTGACAATAGTGGGGAGATCTTTCATGCTAAAGAACCCAAGTCTAGCAATAAATCTAGACACGTACTTAGAAAATTCCATGTAATTAGGGATTTCGTTGAAAGAAAGGAAGTAGCGATTTGTAAGGTTGGAACGGATGACAACATAGCTGATCCATTGACCAAACCTTTATCGCAAACAAAGCATGACTATCATGTTGTATCCATGGGTCTAAGGCGTATGCCAAATTTGTATTAGATTATAAGATATGAAATAAAAATCTGATTTGTCGTTTGAGTTTATTTATACAAACTCGTTTATTTATAGCCTTGTTCTATCCAAATGGGTTGTGGAGACAAATTGAACCCCATTAAAGTGAATTGGATTAACATGGTATATGCCCCTAGTTACTTATATGAGGTGACGTCTCGAAGCGACTAGAGTGTGATGCGATTGATGGCAAGTTCAAGTGCCATAGAGTCATATGGGATGACTAGTCGATCACATAGGCAGACTATATGGGACATTCTGTCGGGCAGTGACCGCTTATAGAGTTCTGGTAATTCATAAAGCCTGGTCATGGAAAGAGCTACTATAGTATTCTTATGGGTCAATTCTATTGACTAGAGACTATTCGCCCAAGTTGGCACAACTTCTAATTAGCTTTGATTTATACTCTACGATTCCGTAAATGAGGTCAAACTGGGTATATTTTGGGTTATGATGGGTGTGGGTGAACAGAAGGAATAGGCGACAGAATTGTCCACCCCTTGTCGGGGTTGTTTGAAATCTCAAGGCCACTCGAGGAGTAGTTAGCTGGAAATGCGTGGCCACGCTCGGAAGGTATTTATGGTAGATAATTCCGGTCGGACGATTAATTTCGGATCGATAAAACCACTCAAGATATGATCAAATGTAAGTACGACCTGCAAGACACCTTGCATTGAGTGGGAGATTGTAATAGGACAAGAGAATTGGTGACGCACACTTGTCGAGGACACGTGGGAGATTGTTGGGAAATGTGTCCTCAACAATAGTGCGATCACATGATTTAATATCATAATTAAAACTCATACTAAGAATACGTGAGGGATGATTCTTTATATAGTCGACTGATCATTATTAATCGGTAATGAATGGCTAACTAGAGTTTGACGTTACTGTCGTGTGACGATGGTGGTTAGTTGATCCCTTTAGGTCAGACTTATAGGATGAGACCCAAATAGATATTTAATTAATTGTATGTGATACAGATTAATTAATTCCTTAATTATGGGAGTGCAATTTTACGTCTTATTATAATGTGATTAAATAAGATTTAATTTAGTAATTAAGTGTTAAATTACTAAATTAGTTGAGGTTTTAATATAAGTTTTGAGGTAGAGGTAATTAGTTATTTAAGGTTACAAGAAGTTGTAATTTTAACTAACAAGTAATTATGGGACCCATTGTATGTTTATATAATGGTAGTATACTACTCAAAAAGTGGAATGTATATTATATTATTAATTGTAATATTTAAGTGTTAAATGATTACATTAATAATTAATTATGTAAGATAGTTAAACATATGACTTATAAGCATTTGTGGGACAAATGACAAAAGCCAAAAATGGACCAAAATGGGTCCATATTTTCGGCCAAATAAGAGAGCAAAAGATGCTCTTTTGTCTTTGTTCATTTATGATTAAAGCATGAAAGTGACATTACATACTAGCTTTAATCATACCTACTCTTACATTTTATTACCTAGCCTAAACAAAGGAGTAAAAAACAAAAGCAAAATATTCCCTTGATGCTCTTGAGGCCACCGGTTTTTGGCTAATAAAAGGGAGCATTAGTTGGTCTTTTTGAGTTAGTTCTTTTGCTTGTTTTCTCTCTACTTTCCCTCACATGCAAATTGCAATAAACTCTCACAAATACTAATACATTAAATCTATTACTAGAAGTAGTAATAATAGAAATATTGGTATTATTAAGGTTACATTTCTACTACATATCTAGTTAATATTAGTAGGAATTTTTGGGATTAATCTTGGGTGCAACTTATTGGAGTGTCTTCTATATTTGGAGTCTTAGGAGGATCATCCATCATATTTAGCTCAAGAACAAGTGAAGGAAGGTGACCTTACTTGTGCCCACATTTTCGAACCATATATCAATGTGAGGAACATTGTTTTTTCTATAAATCTTTCATTTTGTTATTCATGCACTAGATCTAAAGAACATATAATTAACAAGTTAATTTGTTCACTATTAGAGGAGTCTAATAATAGGTATATGAATCTAACAGTGAGTTGATGTATAAAGACCCGGTCCAAGGGTGGCGGGATATATAAAAGGGTGTTCGGAGTTTATTATTTATATGGGAGTTCGGAGTATTTATATGTGTGTTTGGAGTATAAATAGGTGTTTGGAGTATATATGGGTCTTCGGAGTATGTATGGGTGTTCAGAGGTATGAACGGGTTTTGAGCATTTGCATATTTGATTGTGTTATTCCTGTATTTATTCTTGTTGTTTAGATATTCCTACTCAACCGTTGGGTTGACTGTGTAGTCGTTAAACACTTGTGATGAACCAATTATTGGGGAGCAGAGTGATTGACAGGTATTAAAGATAGCGGACTGGGAGCTTAGGATGTGAGATGAATAAAGATGGCCACATCGAAGTCTAGCTCACTTAGATAATAACTAGATAGTTCATTATTTTATTTCCGCTGCGAGTATTGTATTTTAATTATTCTTTTAAAATCTTTTGGTTAAAAATAATGTAGTGAGGCCATTTAACATTATTTATTTAAAGTACTGTTGTTTGTCTTACTTTGTTATTCACTACCTCGGTCAATCCGAGATGGTAAAACCTTCAATTATCTAGGAACACCTATTTAAGGCTCTTTAATAAATGGGGGTGTTACATAGTGGTATCAGAGCAAAACGATCCTCATGCTTAAACCAATGAACAATAATGAACTTAGGATGTGTCTAAATAAAATGAACCCCGGGTAGAAACTGTTTGGAGCCCCATTTCGTATGATTAGGAAAGTGCGCCTAATTCGTACCATGGCCCTCTCAGTTTTGAACTCGATATCTTGGGAAGGATAACGAGAGATGGGTAAATTAAACAGAATGTTGATTAAATAAGTGTCCATGAATACTTTGAGTTAAAAAAATTTCTAACCTTGTTGCAGGATGCAAAGATGAGGTAAGTATACGGTATGATTGTGAAAATTGGCCTAGGCCTGTTTGCCTTGTGATGTGTACTGTGTGTGTGTGTGTGTATGTGTGTGTGCTTAGTTTTTGGAATAGCATGTGCGTGATCTTACGGATATATTGAATTGATTTGACATTGTATATATTGATAAAACTATGATTAAGTAAATTCCTTGGATGCTATGAATTGTTGGATGCATATAATGTATGCAAGTCCCGAAACATGTTTAGGTATTATTGTTATTTAGTAATAGAAATTATCGTTTTAGGATTAATGTTGTATGGGCCTTTTAGATATTCACCGTGTTTTAACAAAGTGTTTATTAGGAAACCTCGAGATGAAGTTTGTTTTTAGGAGGGTAGTGTGGGCTACTACTAAAATTTTGGGTCTTGGTATAACTTTTCTTATGTGTGTTTTATACGATTGGTTTATCTTTACTTTTATATGTTCTACAATGAAGTGCAATGCGCTAAGATTGTGAAGATTGCTTGTAAGCTTGATTAATCTCTCAGATTTTCCCCCTAATTGTTTCGACTGTCGTTTCTTGCTCGTTTATTATCTATGTCCGAAATTTTAATATGTGATAGCCATGCGTGTTAGCGTTCGTTTGCCGCCAGTTTAATGCTTAGATGACGTACGGTTTAGGAGAAATAAAATGTTTTAGTGGACAGTGGTTAGAATGTTACTGTGCGTTATGTTTTCGACCTATAATTTTGTAAAACTTGCCATTTAATATGTACTTATAATTTATACATGATTTCAACTCACTGTTTAAACGACCCGTATACGTTTCTAAATTGATAAGCTATGTTAAAACTTGATATGTTGATATTTAATGGTGATTTTTGCAATTTGACCTAGATTTGTAACTATTTGATGATAAATTTCTATTCAGGCCATTTGAGTTGTAAAAATTCTTATAAATTGATTATCTGAGCTATGGACTTGATTCTTGTAATAGTGTTTGGTTTGGTTTGGGGAAGACTTGCTCATTGGCAACTTAAGTTACTTCAAATAGCTTTCCAATTGACCAACCACATGCATCACTTAGCTTAGCTTAGGCTAGATTGCATCACTTATATATATGTCATATAGAACTTGCAATGCTAAAGAATTCATTCATGCATTCATGCATTAGCATTGGATTCCTATGCCCACTATGTACATTGATGACAATGTCCAGAATTAGTGTGGGGATGAGAATCATTATTCCCAAAATCATAAAAAATTGAAATTTTTTGAAAATAATCAAAACATGTTCTTTAATTTCATAAAAACAAAACCTTTAAAAATTTGAACTTTTTTTTCAAAATCCAAAAACTAGTTGTTTCATTTAGTAGTGTAGACTTCTATATACTTGTGTGCTCACCACATTCGAGACATCCTTAAAGGATGAATGAAGAACCGCATGGTATGATCTTTCCAATCTCTTTTCCATACTCTTTATGTTAATGACAATCTGGTGAGATTTTGATATTTCGGTTTGTAACTATGGGATTTTAGGAGTATGCATTTACTGTTCATCATTAATCAAAATCCAAAAACTAGTTGTTTCATTTAGTAGTTAAACTACTTTAATTTTGTTAATTACATCACAATCCTTCCTAATTAATGCTCAAACAATCTTAGATGTAACACCCCGTATTTTATTAAGTTGGATAAAATTCTTTTAATTGCTATTTTGAATTTAATTACATCATTTAACGATTTATATATATATGCTTAGCTAATTAATTAATTTCATCATAATTCGATACGTTAATTTTAATAATCATTAATAAGTTTATTTAAAGTTAGTTCGAGTTTATTGAAGTTAGTTCGAGTTTATTTATTTAATAATTTCCGTTTCTTTACGAGTCCTTATGAAAATTGTTTTAAGTGAACCCGAGATGGATTTTGGGAACAAAACCGTCCAATTAGCTATTTTGAGCTTATTTCACTAAATTAGCAATTTTTATTAATATCCGTTAGTTTTGTAAAAATCGCTAATAATTCCGATTCAAGCTGATATTGTATTATTTACGTTAACTAGCTGAGTTTATTTTATTTTCACTCATTAAATTTATTTATTATTGATTCCGTTTTATTCCTGAAACTTTTACTTAAATCGGTTAAATTTAACTCGAAAGCGGTTTTAATAACCATCGAAGTTTCTTAACGACGAAGAAACGTACGTATAATAAATAGCAGGCTGGCAGGCTGCTGCCTCATTTTCATTTTCTCACTTCTTCTTTTCTTCTACTTCCTTCTTTGTTCTTCTTTTTCACGTTTCATTTTTTTTTTCTGTCAATCGCAAAATCGATTTTCGGTCGTCCATTTCTCATCCGTTTTCGACGATTTTCGTTCCATAGCATTCCTCTCGTCGTTTCCGTCAATCCGTTGTAAGTAAAATTCATTTTCGTCATGTATTTTTATAAACCCATTTATATTTTCAGCTTTATTTATTATAAGACGGTTGTAGGTGCTGAGATAGACGGTCTGGTAGAAGATTTGTTAGTCATAAATGATTAGTTCAATCGGAAAAAGGTAACAATGATAGGTTACTCGATATTACTTGTAAAATATGTTTATTTCGAATCTTTGGTTAGTCTGTTTTATAATTGAGACGGTGTATAATTATATATAGGGATCCTTATGGATGTTAATTAGTCTGTTGTATAGTTGAGACGGTGTATACTGATATGTGGAGATGATTGAGACGGTGTATACTGACCTCTAGGGATCATTTGGGATGCTAGCTAGTAAGTGGTATATTTAAGACGGTGTATCCGACTTAGTTGGCTCGGCCTAGGATCGTTGTTAGCGCGAGAATGGAGTCTTAAGGGGACGATTGGTACTGTTTTTGGCGGGGACGAGAGTGTCATCGTGGGTTTTCACTTTGCATTTGAGGACCGGAGTTGGGGTCGAACTTAGGCATCTTTTGGGTTCTGTTTTGGGTGATTTTGGGTCGAGGTTATGAAGTAGGGTGAAGGGTGGTTATGGGTAGTCGGGTGGTGGTCGTGTCGGACTCCCAGTGGCCTAGCCGTGGCTTTGGCCGTGGCCTAGCTAAGTCACGAGTTTGAGGCCATGTGTAGTTGGTGGTTAGGCCGAGTTTGAGGTAGTCATAATAACTTTTGAGCCGTGTCTATATATTGTTTTGACGCTAGTTTGGTTTATTTAAAATATAATTAAATTAATTTCCGTCTCATATTTTATATAAAGATAATTCGTTAATATCGTCCTTTCATATAATTATTTTAGGTGGCTCATATGTGGTTGAAGATGAAGAGTAATTTTGGGTTTTAGAAGCTTTCTCAAGTTATTACTTGTCTCTTTGCTAGCGTAAGGTAACTATTCCGAGTTACTCGACGAATTAATGTCACATTAGTAGTTGATGTTGTGCTTGTTGTTTGTTAAGTGTTTAGGTGATTGATAATGTGTTACTTTCGTTTTTCACATGATAGAAATTAGAAATAGCATGAGAATTATATTGTGATAAATTTTATGATTTGGGCTAAAGTAGGCAAAGACTCTGAGCTGGGCGAGATTGACCGAACGAGTTTGGTCAAACTAGGTTTAAACCGGTCAGCCTCGATTTGACCGATGACCCGTCGCGGGACTCAGGACGAGGGTTTGTCTTTGAGGTGAGATTGGATGTTTTACGTTGATGCCTTAATATTTGTGACTATCATTTCACATGTTGGTTGTTGGATGAATTGGTTGCCTTATACTTCAGTCTTCTTGTCTTGTTGCCATTTTAGCTTGTTCGCATGAATTATGAGATTAACGGTTAGCTGGAATTTGGATTATTATTGATATTGGAGATATTGTTGGATTGTCAGCTGAATTGGGTATCCTACTTGTCTTGTGTGGTGTGGGCTAAAATATTCAAGCTGGGACTAGGTCCTAGGTAAGTATTTCGGCCTTCATCATAGATAGGCCATTATAGTCTTTGACGAGTATATGTTCACTGCTTGATAGCCTCTGTGTTCCTGACTTGGTGGGATTATATCCAAGTTGGGGCATGACCTCGTTACTTATTTTGATAGTAAGTGGTCAGCTTAAGTACTAGCCAACCCTTTGGTGGACTCCTTAGGGTACTCACTTTGTTTTAGAAAAATTGTGGGTCTTGGGTGCGGTGGTGTGTATCCGCATGTCTAGGTCTGCTTGTGATTTTAGGCTAGGGTTGTGTTGTGTCTTGGCCATGTTTTGATAGAACCTCCGAGCCAAGATATTTGGTTCGATTACCTTCCCTACCTCGTGGTATAGACTCGAGTTACAGAGTGACTATTGACCGTACTAAGAACTTATGCCTGTCTTTGATATATTGCCCTTTCTTGTTTGATGATTCTATGAATCATAGAAGGTGAGATGCAAGCCGGCTATGGTTGATAGAGTTTGGATTCCTGGATGTTATGTGATTCACATGATAGTGTAGTATGAGTCGGTCTAGTATTCACATGCTAGGACTATGTGTTGTTATATTGTGGTTCACATGATAAGCACGATTGTCTAGCATCTATATGCTAAGGCTATGTGTTATTCATATTCATATTCTTATGTTTACATGTTATATTAATTATGACATTTCGTGGCTGGGAGAACTCGGAGTTACTCCCCACTGACTGTGGCTTTCGTATTTGTATAAAATGCGAATGACAGGTAGGTGATGCATATATGGGGTACATGGACGAGCTAGCGAGCAAAGTAACCTTGGAACCTAGATTGGCTTTATTTTATTGTGACCCTTAAACACTTTTTATGTCACATACATTTTAGGGACATATGTCTCCCTCTTTACATTTGGTTGTATATTTTGCTATTCGCGACTTTAGCGATGGTTATGTTATGACACTTCTAGTTAGACCTTGTATGTTTGACACCTTCCAATTTGGATATCTTTATAACAGGTTCAGGTTTTAAAATTTCAGGTTTTTACCCAATTGAACCTATTACAAACATATCCATGCAGGTTTTATTCTAGAATTACGTGTTTATTTTTCCGCAATAAATGAGGGTGTCACATTAGATCTAGCTTGGCAATAGAAAAATTATTGGTTTTGTATTGGAGAATTGACAACAGTTCATCATTAATCAAGCCTTTCTTCTATTTTTCTTCCATTTCATTTGTTCATCTTAAGTTGGTATAATTCCTTTACTCTTTACTTAATCTTTCACTTATTTTTTTGTTAATTACTCTACTTATTCATCATGTTTATACTTGTTAAGATGTTCGACGCCATTGATGACATGATTACCATGATGATAAGTGAGTAGTCTCTTAGGTAGGGTTAGTGGGGGATTAAGGGTGTAATCATTGGTTAGATCTATGCTTAATGAGTTCATATGAGTGATTGTATATTGTGTTTTCAACTTATGCACATGTTATGCTGGATGAAATGCTTGATTGACAACTTGGCATGATATTCTAATCTTTTAAACAAGACTTGTAAAACATAAATCAACTAAAGGCTTGTTAGACCATGCATATTATTGAATAGGGAGATCCAAGTCGTTATAGGTGTCGTATGCTATAAATTAACTCGACTCCAAGACCTAAGTCACCCTCGGAATTGTAAGACATAAATAAACTCGATTCCAACACAACTACAATTGTTTCTATGACTCATTATTGTGATTATACCATTTTACCCTACTACCCTAGTGTTTTTTAATCAATTCTTTACACTTTTTTTTACTTTCCTTGTTTTATTTGTAGTAGTTTAGCTTACAACTCAAACCCAAATTGTGACACAAAGATATTGTGACACCCCGCGATAAAGCGGAAAATGTAACTAATAAATTAAAGCGGAAATTTGTGAGTTTTTAAAAACTTTTTATTATAAGTTAAAGATTAAAACGCGGGTGCCAAAAACGAAATGAAACAAAAACAAAAATAGACAATTTTAGGTTATTACAACCCAAGTCTAGAAGGCGGGGAAAAGATATCCCACGAATAAACATATAAGGGGTTTCTAAACTAGAAACTAAGGTCCGAGGGTTTAGTTCTCGCTAGCCCACACGTCTTTCCCACGTAAGCATCTTCACCACCTGTCATTCATGTAAACATGAACGCCACAGTCAGTGGGGAGTAACTCAAGGTTCTCCCAGCCACAATATGTCGAAATGCAAGTAAACAAACACCAATTAAACATATTACTCATGCATCATATATGAACAGTAAAGAACAAGGAGTTATAATAAATAATCATGATGAGACAGGCATAAAACTTTCTTAATGAAACAGGCATGATACGATAGAATAAACATGCGATCAAGGGCATAGAACAATCAAGTCAACCAACTCATATTGACACGACTCAACAAGTGTAAGACATATACTTAGTATGAACTCAGAAGACAACCATTTAGACTCCAACCTTATGGTAGGACGACGATCATAATACGGTCCTAGTCTAAACCTGGATCCAGACTCTCGGGATGAACGTCACCCGATTCGACAAACGATATACCAATCGTATCCAAGACTCGAAACATGGCACACACTCGTAACCAAAGGTCGAGTAACCTCTAATCGGAAACATGGCACACACTCGTAACCAAAGGTCCGAAGAAAGGCGGAAGGATATCCTAATTCGGAAACATGGCACACACCCGTAACCAAAGGTACGAAAGAGGAAAGATAACCCAATCCGGAAACATGGCACACACTTGTAACCAAATGTCCGAAAGAGGAAAGATAACCCAATCCGGAAACATGGCACACACTTGTAACCAAAGGCCCGAAAGGGGAAAGATAAGGAATGTCAAGTAGTCACACAATGTAAAACGTCACACTTGAGTCACAATAAGAGTAAGAATGATCAAGCAAACATCATATCACACGGGATCTTTAATGTCACATTCATACTTATGGCTTGCATCTCACCATAAGTACAGATGGGAACATAAACCCCAACGATCATATCGCAACTAGAGGGCTTATAGCTCACCCGTAGTATCCGATAGGATCAAGACTCTCACAACAGAACAATACAAGACGTTATCAAGAATATGACTCATACAAGCATTTATAGTAAATATCTCATGCTTGTATTATATTAATAAATATTCCTTTTTATAATTTAACACGCCAATTAAACAAAACCTAATAAATGATAACGAATAATTTACGTTATATGAAATATACGGGATAAAATGTAACCGACTCAAGTGACTCGTTTATGAGCCCATCAACAAGTTATAAAAACCCAATACTTGAAGACATAAGAAATCCATCAAGTTAATCAAGCAAAGCCCAACCATGTAATCATGTGAAGTCCAACAAATGAATCAAATAAAGTCCACAAAATAAATGAGATGAGCTTAATAATTCAACCATGGTGAGTCCAAAAATCTTAAGGTAGTGAGCCCAACAAACAAAACCAAATGAGCCCAACTTTTAATCTCATATGAGCCTAATTGAAATAATATGTAGACGAACGATATTAACGAATTACATTATATAAAATATGAGACGAATATATATATATTTAATTATACTTTAAATAACCCAAACTAGCGCCAAAACAATTTATAAACACGACTCAAGAACTATTTTGGACAGCACCTACCCACGACCCGAAACCATTTGGGCAGCCCTATTCATAACCCGACAATCCGCCGTACACGGCCTCACTACCAGCCACCATTTCCAACATAGAACAACCAAAATCAAATGATATACTCTATACTCTATACTCTATAGTACCAAGATCATTGGATATCAATTTGTTAAAAAGTGTTACCGACTATACAACAGGCCACAGCTTGGACGTCCCCTATCACGTTCTTCTTTTTAAAACCAAAACACAGCCCCCCAATTCAGCTCAAAACCCGTATATCACGGTTCCACAACGGCACCCAATCAATCCTATAATACCTTAAAGGGGTCGCCCACAACAACCATGTACAACCTGCAAAGCCAACGAAGACGTAAACAAGTAACCTGCAAGACGGACTGATAGCAGCCGTGAAAAGTAGCCAATGCAGGCCGAAACAAGCCATGACATGCCACTACTCGACTGCCCATAACCTCCGCTCACACCACCCCAAACTCCGTCCCAACAACTGTACAGTTGCACTCTGTTCTCACGCCTAAGCAGCCCAAAACCGAAACGGGTTAAGACGACCTTTAAAACATGGACAAGTTGAAATTTAAACAACGATTTACGATTTTATACGAAATTAATGCCGAAATTTCATAAAGAGTGAAGCTTTTCTGCAACAGAACATCCAACACACGAAAATCAGTACACCAACCGACATTTTAACAAGTAAATTCGACATTTCTCGAGTAACCTATCACCGTTACCTGTCTTTGATCTCTTAAACGCCCAAAAGCATGAGCCTTTCTTCAGCCTTCAGCTTAAAAGAGGGAAAAACGAGTCGATTAAGACAAGAAACCGAGTTGTCATTTGAGACGGTATTTTCGAACTTCTACAAAATCAAGACTTTATTACCTTAAAAGAACGAGGACGAAGAGAGGAAGCTAATGGTGCAAGAATTATGGAATTTGGTTGAGAAATAAGGGAGAGATCTTGGTTTTAAGGTCGACGGAAATGGAGTAGTACGGTCTCTGTGTTTTTGTTTTTGTTTGGTTTTGTTTTGTCCAAAGAAAGAAGAAGAAGAAAGTGCGGGGGTGGGGGGGGGGGCATCAGACAACAAACAACATTAATAATTTATAATAATAATATATAATATATATAATACGGAGTAATAATAATAAATATCTATAATGATATAAAAGTAGAGTGTGGGGTGGATAAGGGTATGTGTTGTCGACATACGGTTGGTCCAAGATTAGATAAAATTCCGCATTGAAATGTGACGGTCTAACGTTAGACGGAATCTAAGACGCGAATTATTATTATTACAGCCATTATTATTATCCGACCAAAAATACGTATACATATATTATCATATAAATCATGCCTTAAAAATATAATTTAATCGTACGTATTTTTATATAAACGAGCTTTTATATAATATGTTTATAAAAATCGTGTGAGACATAAAATTAATTAAATTGAATGATTCAAATTCAAATATATATAATAAAGTGGTTAAACGGTTTAATAAATTTTAAATGTCAAAATGGGAAATTCGCGGGTGTTACAATCACCCCATATTTTAAAAAAGTTTCGTCCTCGAAACTTGAAAGTAGAAATGAAAGGTCATTTAATTTGTATAAATCGAAAATCAAAATGCTTTCAAAGCCTTTATGAAGAGTTTTCAAAAGTATAGGTCTCATTCATGGAACGAAATTGCTCTTGTCGTGCACACAAGAACGCTAACTTTCCAAGTCAAAGACAAGTTCAAAACAAAAATCACTCGCCGACAAGCGTAGAACAAGTTATCAAACGTCTCCAATAACGAGTTCTAACATCCGATCAACGTCAAAATCAAAAGAAAAAGATAATCTACTCAGATTTTCTTTTGCAAAAGCCAAAATAAAAATGAAGGTTTCACCTTTAAACTCGAAAGGGAGTCAAATTTCTGAAAATGTAACACTAAACCTTGACAAAGAAATCATAAATAGATCAAAGTTAACAGAAATTGGGTAAAATTTAAATAAATTTCGGGTTTAGCAATCAAAATCACGGTAAGTAAGTTTATACTTCAAAGAACAAATAGGAAACTAAATCAAATTTTCATTTTCAAATTTTAAAATAGGTAAGGTTTGTAAGAGTAACATAGATTCTTAACAACGAAAAAAAATGATAGCTTGAAAGTTTAGACATTGTATAAAATGAAAAGCAATTTAGACAATATAAATATTAAGTAAGCTAAGAGAGTCCAAACTTAACCAACAAAAAGAGTTATGATGAACATCGTAGGGGTAAGAATTGAAATAAGGTCAACAAAGAGGTCAAAGATAGGGATTATATAGGTCACTAACATCTAACTCAAGAGAGGAGTAAGATGAAGCGAGGAAAGGAGGTATGAACGGTAACACTCATGGTCAAAGGAGAAAGGGAAATTAGACAACAAGGAAACGCCAGGTACTCAAATCTCAACCACTACCTCATCCTAAACAGTTTCGAAAACTTCCTAATAAAATCAATCTCTCAACCACATTACTTCCAAGGATTCCTCAAGATAACTTACGCTACTCTACATCTAATCTATTCCATGAAACAAGGTACTTCACCACACTTGTGATTCAACAATTCACAATCACTAAACATTCACAACGACTTCCACAAAACAAGATCAAAATTACTAACAAGGATATACTCATACCCAACAAACGTCAAAAGGAAACACCAATCTATGTATGGCTATCAACATCCTAAAGGTATATCTTTCCAAAATCACATCATAAACCTTACTCCATGTTTACTCCTAAGGTAACAACGCTAACCTACTAAGCTTTCAAATCCCAAACATAAACAACAAAGCCAAGTCCTATAACTTTAGTAACATAGGCAACTCACACTTGACACAGAGAATCCACCGATCAATTATACTCACTTTATCAAGGAACTAGGTATAAGAACCATCAAGTATGTCTAATCACACTACCTAAGTATTTCCAACATCAAATCCTCTCAAAACTAGGGTTATGGGTTAACCACAAACAAACTCCTCAAAAGTCAAATTTTCCAACCAAAGTAAACATTCCTCAACAGAAAGAGTACTATCAAAAGGCGTAAAAGGGATGATAAGTAAGGAACTAAGGACAAGTTAGGAAATATAAGAGTGACTTACAAGGAAAAAGAAAAGAGGATTTAGAAGAAGGGAACATTAAGAAGTAAAGAGCAAGGCAAGGTACATAAAGATGGAGGAAAACTTCGAGGAAGAAGAAGCATTCTTCAAAAGTTGAACAAATCTTCAATGCTCGACAATAGGCACCAAATCTTGATCTTCACATAGGTAAGCTCACGGTCATTGATCCAAGGATACAAAAATATATAATGACAATCAACAAACGTGTTAGAACCTAACAAAGAGCAAACACACTACAGACTACCACCTTAGGTCCTTAAGTCTACCCATCTCTCATTCATTATTCAAGGTCAAGTTCAAATTTAAATCTGGGGTACACGTGTGTGCGTCGGGAGCAACATAGGCTCTGATACCAACTGTGACACCCCGCGATAAAGCGGAAAATGTAACTAATAAATTAAAGCGGAAATTTGTGAGTTTTTAAAAACTTTTTATTATAAGTTAAAGATTAAAACGCGGGTGCCAAAAACGAAATGAAACAAAAACAAAAATAGACAATTTTAGGTTATTACAACCCAAGTCTAGAAGGCGGGGAAAAGATATCCCACGAATAAACATATAAGGGGTTTCTAAACTAGAAAACTAAGGTCCGAGGGTTTAGTTCTCGCTAGCCCACACGTCTTTCCCACGTAAGCATCTTCACCACCTGTCATTCATGTAAAAAATGAACGCCACAGTCAGTGGGGAGTAACTCAAGGTTCTCCCAGCCACAATATGTCGAAATGCAAGTAAACAAACACCAATTAAACATATTACTCATGCATCATATATGAACAGTAAAGAACAAGGACTTATAATAAATAATCATGATGAGACAGGCATAAAACTTTCTTAATGAAACAGGCATGATACGATAGAATAAACATGCGATCAAAGGCATAGAACAATCAAGTCAACCAACTCATATTGACACGACTCAACAAGTGTAAGACATATACTTAGTATGAACTCACAAGACAAACATTTAGACTCCAACCTCTTGGTAGGACGACGATCATAATACGGTCCTAGTCTAAACCTGGATCAAGACACTCGGGATGAACGTCACCCGATTCGACAAACGATATACCAATCGTATCCAAGACTCGAAACATGGCACACACTCGTAACCAAAGGTCGAGTAACCTCTAATCGGAAACATGGCACACACTCGTAACCAAAGGTCCGAAGAAAGGCGGAAGGATATCCTAATTCGGAAACATGGCACACACCCGTAACCAAAGGTCCGAAAGAGGAAAGATAACCCAATCCGGAAACATGGCACACACTTGTAACCAAAGGTCCGAAAGAGGAAAGATAACCCAATCCGGAAACATGGCACACACTTGTAACCAAAGGCTCGAAAGGGGAAAGATAAGGAATGTCAAGTAGTCACACAATGTAAAACGTCACACTTGAGTCACAATAAGAGTAAGAATGATCAAGCAAACATCATATCACACGGGATCTTTAATGTCACATTCATACTTATGGCTTGCATCTCACCATAAGTACAGATGGGAACATTAATCCCAACGATCATATCGCAACTAGAGGGCTTATAGCTCACCCGTAGTATCCGATAGGATCAAGACTCTCACAACAGAACAATACAAGGCGTTATCAAGAATATGACTCATACAAACATTTATAGTAAATATCTCATGCTTGTATTATTAATAAATATTACTTTTTATAATTTAACACGCCAATTAAACAAAACCTAATAAATGATAACGAATAATTTACGTTATATGAAATATACGGGATAAAATGTAACCGACTCAAGTGACTCGTTTATGAGCCCATCAACAAGTTATAAAAACCCAATACTTGAAGACATAAGAAATCCATCAAGTTAATCAAGCAAAGCCCAACCATGTAATCATGTGAAGTCCAACAAATGAATCAAATAAAGTCCACAAAAGAAATGAGATGAGCTTAATAATTCAACCATGGTGAGTCCAAAAATCTTAAGGTAGTGAGCCCAACAAACAAAACCAAATGAGCCCAACTTTTAATCTCATATGAGCCTAATTGAAATAATATGTAGACGAACGATATTAACGAATTACGTTATATAAAATATGAGACGGATATATATATATATATTTAATTATACTTTAAATAACCCAAACTAGCGCCAAAACAATTTATAAACACGACTCAAGAACTATTTTGGACAGCACCTACCCACGACCCGAAACCATTTGGGCAGCCCTATTCATGACCCGACAATCCGCCGTACACGGCCTCACTACCAGCCACCATTTCCAACATAGAACAACCAAAATCAAATGATATACTCTATACTCTATACTCTATAGTACCAAGATCATTGGATATCAATTTGTTAAAAAGTGTTACCGACTATACAACAGGCCACAGCTTGGACGTCCCCTGTCACGTTCTTCTTTTTAAGACCAAAACACAGCAGTCCCCCCAATTCAGCTCAAAACCCGTCTATCACGGTTCCACAACGGCAACCAATCAATCCTATAATACCTTAAAGGGGTCGCCCACAACAACCATGTACAACCTGCAAAGCCAACCAAGACGTAAACAAGTAACCTGCAAGACGGACTGATAGCAGCCGTGAAAAGTAGCCAATGCAGGCCGAAACAAGCCGTGACATGCCACTACTCGACTGCCCATAACCTCCGCTCACACCACCCCAAACTCCGTCCCAACAACTGTACTGTTGCACTCTGTTCTCACGCCTAAGCAGCCCAAAACCGAAACGGGTTAAGACGACCTTTAAAACATGGACAAGCTGAAATTTAAACAACGAAATTTACGATTTTATACGAAATTAATGCCGAAATTTCATAAGGAGTGAAGCTTTTCTGCAACAGAACATCCAACACACGAAAATCAGTACACCAACCGACATTTTAACAAGTAAATTCGACATTTGTCGAGTAACCTATCACCGTTACCTGTCTTTGATCTCTTAAACGCCCAAAAGCATGAGCCTTTCTTCAGCCTTCAGCTTAAAAGAGGGAAAAACGAGTCGATTAAGACAAGAAACCGAGTTGTCATTTGAGACGGTATTTTCGAACTTCTACAAAATCAAGACTTTATTACCTTAAAAGAACGAGGACGAAGAGAGGAAGCTAATGTTGCAAGAATTATGGAATTTGGTTGAGAAATAAGGGAGAGATCTTGGTTTTAAGGTCGACGGAAATGGAGTAGTACGGTCTCTGTGTTTTTGTTGCGCTGCTGGTTTTGTTTTGTCCAAAGAAAGAAGAAGAAGAAAGTGCGGGGGTGGGGGGGGGGGGGACATCAGGACAACAAACAACATTAATAATTTATAATAATAATATATAATATATATAATACGGAGTAATAATAATAATAAATATCTATAATGATATAAAAGTAGAGTGTGGGGTGGATAAGGGTATGTGTTGTCGACATACGGTTGGTCCAAGATTAGATAAAATTCCCCATTGAAATGTGACGGTCTAACGTTAGACGGAATCTAAGACGCGAATTATTATTATTACAGCCATTATTATTATCCGACCAAAAATATGTATACATATATTATCATATTAATCATGCCTTAAAAATATAATTTAATCGTACGTATTTTTATATAAACGAGCTTTTATATAATATGTTTATAAAAATCGTGTGAGACATAAAATTAATTAAATTGAATGATTCAAATTCAAAAATATATAATAAAGTGGTTAAACGGTTTAATAAATTTTAAATGTCAAAATGGGAAATTCGCGGGTGTTACAGATATAGCTACTTACATTAGATAAATATTTGATAAATCGTCCCTTGAGATCCGACCTCTACTTACTCCTTTACTAGTAGTTTTTTGAGTTTATAAATATGGTTTGATAGCTTTGACGATGAGCTCTATCAACTTTATTTTATATTATTGTTATTTTATTTATGTCTTTATACTGTTATATTTATGCTATAATATTATTTACGGTAATATATAACTCCACTTTTTCTAACAATCTAAGAGAGATAAAGTGTGATCTTAAATAATATTACTCTGTACATTTTTATTAGGGACCAAGATAATTAGTACTCCCTTCGTTCCGGTCATATGTTTACACTTTCCTAATAGAGGAGTACAAGTCAATATTTAAAGTTCTATTTTAGGAATGTTGATTGTGCTATGTAACATTGGTCGGTGTTATTTCTCGGTTACTTGTCGTTAAGAGTTACCTAGACCAAAACAATATTTATAACTTCACAAACTACTCTACTTTTAGTAAAGAGGTAAGTAAAGGTCAGATCCCAAGGGACGGGTATTGATGTAGAATTTTCGATTTCAAATGGATGTGTCTAAGGGTGTCACAATTTGGGTTGAGGTAGGAGATCAACTAAACTAAATAACAATGTAAATAATGTAATGAAAGCAAGCAAGATGATTAAAATGAGATGTAAACAATTGATTAAAAGCACTAGGGTGTCATGGGTTCATAGGGGATTCATGGGATTTGATCATACAAACATATTTTCTACTAGATGCAAGCAATTATTGTTGTGATGGGATGAAGTTAGTGTATATCTTACAATCCCTAGGAAGGTTTGGGTCCCGGAGCCGAATCGATTAGATTGTACAACACCTACAAGTCGACTTAATCCTCCCTATCCAACTATATGTATGGTCTAATGAGACTCGAGTTGGTTTATGTCTTACAAGTCTCATTGAAAAGATAGGTGATGGGTAAAAAATACAAGGATTCATAGGCTCATATTTCATCAAACATAACATGTGCATAAGTTGGAATTACAACAAGCAAACAAATTAATTATGAAAACATATTAGATTAAGCTTAAATCAATCCCCATGTTGGTTTCCCCTAATTCGCCATTAACTTTAGTTAAGGAAACTACTCACTCATTATCAAGTTTAACATGCTAACAAGGTTGTCAATCATACTAGCAAGGCAAAACATGATGAACAAATGAAGATGATTAACAATAATTAAAAAGGATTAAGAGAGAATTATACCTATAAAGATAATTCCAAATAATAAAGCAAAGAATAATAGAAGTACTTGATGATTGATGGAAGGTTGTCAATCCTCCAAATAAACCTAAATAATCTTCTAATTACCCAAAATAAATGATGAACAATATAGAAATTAAGGAATGATTAAGAAATGAGATTTGTATTAATGCTAAATTAAGAATTGATTACAAGATTAAGGGAGTATTAGGACTTGATTTAGATCCTATTAAGATGACATTAAGGTGACATGCTAATCTGGGTAGTACAATAGGGTATTTATACTAGAGATTAGGTATAAAGATTAGGGTTACTAAGGGCTTAGATGACTATTAATACCCTTAAGAAATGTTGAGGAATTGCTCCTCTCCAAGGAGATGCTCATCTTCGTTTTGGTGGTCTTCAAGTAATACGCTCGTCCCGAGCGTTTTGGCTGAGGGACGGTTGGTTCTGAAGCAGAATCCGAGCGGATTGTGGGTCGGGACGCTTGGATCATTTGGCCTCAAGACGAGCGTCTTGGCCTCGGGATGCTCGGAGTGTAGCAGGGCGACGCTCGGATTCTTTCACAGTCACTTCTCTTCTTTTCTTTCTTCAATAATCCTCGGGGATCTTGTTGGAGATGCAAGGATCCTTTCATCATTGCCCAATCTACTTTATTTCCTACATAGGCCTTCTAGCATTGTCTTCCCTTTGATGCTTGGTCATTGAATTTGATCAATTTAGCTCCATTTTTCCATGAAAATGCAAGGTTTGCACTCCTTTCCTACCAAGGGATCAAAACCTCAAAGAATATGCAAAACGAGAAACTAAAGATAATAAATGACCCAATTATGCACTAAAAAGCATAGGAACGAGGGTAATTCGGGGACTAAATATGCTCAAATATGAGTCACATCAAATATCTCCAAACTAAACCTTTGCTCGTCCCGAGTAAAGAGGTGACAAAAACTAGGACCCTCATTCAAACTAACCTACTAATATAGCTGATGTGAGACAATTAACGGGTCTCACTCCGCCCTTTCAACTCACAACAAGGCAACCATGAGGTAGGATGCCTTCTTGCAAGGCAAGATAGGGCTTGCCAAAATGGCGACACATCCAAGCATTAAAGCACACAAGATCAAGTAATGGATGCATCTACAAAAGAATGGCCACTTTCCTCATCTAAGTGGTGGAAATTATTTAAAGGGGAAGCAATTTGATGTGACCAATATTTGAGCATATTTAGTCCCTGAATTAGCCTCGATCCTATGCTTTTTAGTGCATATTTGGGTCATTTACTATCTTTAGTCCTTTGTTTTACATATTCTTTGAGGTTTTGCTTCCTTGGTAGGAGAGGAGTGCAAACCTTGCATTTTCATGGTAAAATAGAGCTAAATTGATCGAATCTAATGACCAAGCATCAAAGTGAAGACAAGACTAGAAGGCCTTTGTAAATAATGTAGTAGATGGGCAATGATGAAGAAGATCCTTGCATCTCCAACAAGATCCCGGAGGATTATTGGAAGAAGGAAAGAAGGAGAGAAGGAAAAAAGCTCGCTGGACTAGAATCCGCTCGTCCTAGCATCGGGACGCTCGTCCTAGAGCTCCACAATCCGAGCGTCCCACCTGCCTGGCCGCTCATCCACCGCCTGCACAATGCGCTCGTCCCGACCTTTTGGACGCTCGGATTATTCTCCAGTACAGCCCGGCTTCTTCTTGTTCTACTCGGGATGCGCATATTTTCGAAAGACTAGTAAAAAGGAGACTCACATCTTTCTTCGAGAGGAGCATTTCCTCAACTTTTCTTAAGGACTTAATCGTCATTTAAGCCCTTAGTAACCCTAATTTGTGCACCTAATCCCCATTATAAATACCCCATTGTACAAATTAGATTATCATGTTCTTCTTATCAATCTTTAGTGTAGTTTATATTATTCTAATCTCTCTTTAATCTTGTAATCAACTTTTAATCAAGTATTAATACAAATCTCATTTCCTTAATTTCTCTATTGTTCATCCTTTATTTTGGGTAATTAAAGATTATTTCGGTTTATTTGGAGGATTGACAACCTTCCAATCAGTCATCAAGTACTTCTATTATACTTTGCTTATTATTTTGGAATCATCATTAGATATAATTCTCTTAATCCCTTTTTAATTATTGTTAATCATCTTTACTTATTCATCATGTTTTGCGTTGTTGATATGATTGACAACTTTGTTAACATGTTAAACTTGATAATGAGTGAGTAGTTTCCTTAACTAGGGTTAATGGGGAATTAGGGAAAACCAACATGGGGATTGATTCATGCTTAATCTAATATGCTTTCATAATTAATTTGCTTGCTTGTTGTGATTTCAACTTATGCACATGTTATGTTTGATGAAATGCGAGCCTATGAATCCTTGCATTTTTTTACCCATCACTTATCTTTTCAATGAGACTTGTAAGACATAAACCAACCCGAGTCTCATTAGATCATGCATATTGTTGGATAGGGAGGATTAAGTCGACTTGTAGGTGTTGTACAATCTAATCGATTAGGCTCCGGGACCCAAACCTTCCTAGGGATTGTAAGATATACACTAACTCGATCCCATCACAACAATAATTGCTTGTATCTAGTTGAAAACATGTTTGTACGATCAAATCCCATGATTCCCCTATGAACCCATGACACCCTAGTGCTTTTAATCAATTGCTTACACCTCTTTTTAATCATCTTGCTTGTTTACTTTTATTGTTATTTAGTTTAGTGATCTTCTTATCTCAACCCAAATTGTGACACCCTTAGACACCACTACTTGTAATCGAAAATCCTACATCAATAACCGTCCCTTGGGATCCGACCTTTACTTACCTCTTTAGTAATAGTAGAGTTGTTTGTGAAGATTATAAATATTGTTTTGGTTTAGGTACTCCTAACGACAAGTAACTGAAATCTAAGCAAAGAAAGCGACCGACCGCAATTCAAGGGTACACATTCCATCATAGATATGGTTTCTTCAAACTACTAATCCTAGAAGGATACCAATAAATCATCTCCAAGTTGTGTCAAGCTAGGGTACCTTTGTCCTCAATCTTGAAATGCTTTTGTCAAGAGTAGACTCCCTATGGTGTTAGAAATACTGGAGGATCGTAGAATTCCCCTTCTTACCTAGACAAGAAGAATGGTCGTCCCCTCTCTACCATGCACAAAAGTAGATACGATGGAAAAAGGATCAATAGTATTTGAGTTTCATATGGGAGTTTGCCATTTGTTTTTGTTTTTCCCCCCAATTTCTTGTGGCATTAACATTTTGAGAACAATTTCTTTTTGCCATTTCTTTTAATGTTTGGCATTTTCAACACTTGACAATTTCAACTTTTTCTTGCATTTTCTTTTTGAATATTTTCAAAGCTACCTCATTTGTTGGGAGGGTGCTTATTTTTGAAGCATTAGGTGTCTATTTTTGTTACTCCTCTTTTCTTTTGAAGCAATTGCAAACTTTTTCACTTTTCATTTCTTGAACTCAAATTTTGAACAATTTTTGTGCCCATTCCCGTTGATGACCAAATGTGGTAGAACATGGATGATGGATGGTTGCATGGTTTCAAGGGTCACCTTGGAATAAACGGTAGCCAAGGAGTTATCACAGCACAAGGTACTCTTGCCTAGGCTTTAATCCATGGGTCAAAGGATACTAGTATGACACATCCTAGGGTGTTTTACAAGCATCCTAACAAGCAAAGTTTTAAGAAGAAAAAGTATCTACAAGGGCCTTATATACACTTGTCAACCTTCCCAAATAGACGGTTTCACAAAATTTTTCCTAAATGCAACTATATGCTATGATGCAACTAACATTTATACATCCTAATGCATATGCTTCTACCAACTAGTATGCCAAATAATCTAAATGCAATCCTAAATTCACATTGTTTATACCGTATCAATCAAAATAAAGCCACATAGTCATTAACATAAAGAGGAAAAAGGAGATTGGAAAGATCATACCATGCGGTTTTCAATATCCTCATGTCTCGGATGTGGCGTAGTCGATCAATGTGAAAAAGGATAAACAAACACAATATATACAAAACAATATATACAAGACTACACTATAAAGGAAATGAACATGTTTTTGTATTTTTGAATTTTTCAAATTTTTATGGATTTTGTTTTAATGAAATTTAAAGACATGTTTTTGTATTTTTCAAAAAATTTCAATTTTTATCATTTTTGTTTAAAAAGTCATGTTAGAATTTTCCATCCACTAGTATGGGCACTGTCCTCAATGGCCAATACGATAGGAAATTATGCAATCTATATGAAAATGCGTGATTTCTAAGCTAAATGCAAAATATATGACGTATAAACAAGTGATGCAGCTAAACTATACAATATGATGCATGCGTTTTTGTTATGGTTGGAGAGCATAATTTATATTAGCTCCCAATGCATATGCATAAACTTCCCCAAACCAAAATAGACACTGTTTCTAATGTCAAAAATTGGGGGAGTTCATGCATAAAGATGCTATGCATGAAACTACATTTGTCATTTTGGATTTTGAATGTGGGAACAATTAAAGAAACACCTCAATGTGGCCGAGGTGTGAGTCCTCTAAATGATGCTAGGACTCCAAATCATGATCAAGATAAAAATTATATGAAAAACAAGAGAAATAAAAAAACCTTAAAGGAGGTGTAGGAAACTCAAAAAGTAATGTGGCATCCTCCCAAGAGCTTGCTAATCCTCAATCTTCACCCATGGCATCATCACTATCATCTCCATCATCATCACCAACTTCACTAGAATCATCATCAACCTCCATAGATCCGGAGTTATCATCACTTTTACTTGAACTTCCTTCTTCTTCCTCACTACCCTCTTCTTCTTCTTCTTCATTCTCTTCATTTTCTTCACCTTCTTGTGTACCACTCTCAACAACAACTATCTCCTCTTCACCCAAGCTACCACCTCTAGAAGCACTAGGAAAGAAGATTTTTATCCGTCCAACTAGGCAAAGGACAAGATGGGTCAAGAAGTCCTTGCCTAGCAAGATGTACGTGAGGCGGATATTGTGCTTTATAAGCATCGACTCTATCCTCATAAGCTTGCTTGTGCATTTCTTTCATCAAGAGAGTCAAGTAGTCATTTCTTGCCTTAACATTTTGGGGTTGAAATTCATGGTAGGTGAATGGGTAAGGTGGGGTGATAATGGATGAGGAGGGCTCGGCCATGTCTTCCCCTTGGTGTTGTATAATATACATGGCTTCCTCGGAGAGTGGGAGAAGGTAGTTTGGCCTATGAACATTTAATCGGCAAATCTTGCTTGGCAATGTGAAGGATTTAGCATCTTTTGTTAACCACCCAAATTTGTCATCAAGAGTATCATTCGTGACCCATTTGAATTTTTGAACCATGGTGGCTAGATCAATGATATGGCCTCCCTTAACCGGTTTTTAGGTGCTATCCTTGTTGAAGTTCCAGTTGAAGTGTTTTGCCAAATAAGTTACCAAACCTCCATTAACAATAAAGGCCGAGCCTTCTTTGCCATGATCGACTTTGAGATACCTCTTAATCAAAAGTTGAAGAATGTTGTACTTTTTGGTGAACTCTCTTCCAATGTTCAAGGTCGACTTGAGATAAATAAAGTCAAGTTCGGTGAAATGGTTCGTTCCCTTCCTAGCAATCAAAGTATGCCCAACAACCTTGTGTCATACTCTTATGCCCGGATGATGGAAAAAAAGAGCACGACAATCATGATAAGATGTAAACTCTCTCCCGGTAATAGCCTTCCATAAGGGAGCGGGATCATACTGGTGGGTTTCTTCGTGTATGTCGGGTCATTGCTAAGGCCAAAAACATTACCAAATTCTTCAAAAGACAATTTTCTATCAACATTCTCGAGCCGGAATTCAATGTTCCATAGAGCCTCCACCTTGGTAACTTTCAAAGAGCTTAAGAACTCTAAGGTGAGGGATGAGTAAGTCAACTCTTGTATATCAAACAAAGTACTCAACCCCATGGACTCGAAAAAGGTCTTGGTTTGTTCTAAGACACCCAATTTTGACAAGGTCCTCTTGGCATATGAATTTGGTGGGTAAAATAGATTTCGAAGCAAAGGAAACAAATTTCTCCCTGCGAGAGTCGGAAGTGAAAATTACATCCAGATAATCATCTAGTTGTTCAACAACCGGAGTAGAAGTAGTAGCTTCCATAAGAGGAATAGACTCTTGAATTTCCATCCTTGCATTTTGAACAACCAATGCCTTAGATGCTTGAAGAGCTTGAAGAGCTTGTTATCTTTTGGAAAGGTTCTTCTTTGGGGGTGCCTTGCTTCCACCTTTTGTTCTTTCCATGTTCTCCTTTATGTTGTAACACCAAAGATAAGCTTGATTTCTTCAAATTCCAATAAGACCCAAATCGAATTAGGATAGTTGAATTTTGCATTGTATCCTAAAAATCGACTCAAACTTTGAAGATGTTGGTGTTTTAATCACTTGTTGTTGGTAAAGGAGTGATTTATTTGAGTTTTGAGGAAGTTTGGATTTAACTTGAGTGATTTTGGTTGAGAAATTTGATGTTGGTTGGTGGAGAGAATGAGGGTTTTGAGGGTTTGGAGTTGTGTTTATGTATGACTCCGTATTTTAATAATAATTTATAAGAATAATTTCTGTAATTTAATAATTGATTAAATGACATTTCTAATAGTAAATACAAGTAAGACGTTAATTAAATAATAAATTAAGTGTAAAAGTCGGGAATTGGGTTTAGCTAGTATAATATGGGTCTTGTGCTATTGTTTATTGGACCGAAACTTATTAAGTTGGTATGAGTATAATCGGGATTTGTATCGGGAATTAGTATGGGAATAATAATATATAAAGGTAATAATAATTATATCAATAATAATAATAAAGTTATGGCAATAATAAATTAGTAAATATTGTATGAGTAAATCCTATTTATGGTAAGATTAACACATGTAATAATAATAATAATAATAATAATAATAATAATAATAATAATAATAATAATAATAATAATAATAATAATAATAATAATAATAATAATAATAATAATAATAATAATAATAATAATAATAATAATAATAATAATAATAATAATAATAATAATAATAATAATAATAATAATAATAATAATAATAATAATAATAATAATAATAATAATAATAATAATAATAATAATAATAATAATAATAATAATAATAATAATAATAATAATAATAATAATAATAATAATAATAATAATAATAATAATAATAATAATAATAATAATAATAATAATAATAATAATAATAGAGGTGAGGGAGGGCGATTTTTTGAACGACTGCATCCATCTTCACTGCTGACGTCATAGCTCTTCCCTTCGTCCACGGCGAGGTTGCTCCTGTCTCACGCCGGCCATCAACACGGCTGTCAGGTTCCCGGTGTTGAGTTTCAGGTGGTCTCGTTACGGGTTTGCGTGTGGGTTTTCTGGTTGGGCATTACCCTACGGGTTCTTCTGCCTCTGTTCGCCATCGACAACCACCCCGGGTCATCCTTCAGACCGCACGGTTTCACGCCGGCCATCAACACGGCTGTCAGGTTCCCGGTGTTGGGTTGACTCGTTACGGTTTTGCGTGTGGGTTTTCAAGTTGGGCTTTACCCTACGGGTTGCCACTGTTCGCCATCAACAACCACCCCGGGTCGTCCTTCAGACCGCACGGCGCCGGTGTAGGGTCGTGGTTGCTGTTAGGGATCTGCGACGGGTGTTGTCTTTTGTGGGGTTTTCGTTTTCGCGATCCTTTTGTTTTCGGTTTTGTTTCTTGCCGGTTTTCTTGCTCGGCGAAATCTAGGCTGTCGCTGCCATTGACCTTCGCTGGCTGTTGTCTCCGGTCAGGTTCGTTGTGTCAAGGCTTCCTTTTGTTTTTTTTACGGCTTTTCTGTTTTCTTTTTCATCTTTGTGTCTCCTCGGCTGCCTTCTCCGGTGGTGGTCCTCCTGCCCGCTGCTTTTCCTCGGTCTGTTTGGGCCGTGGGGGTTAGGGTTCTTCTGTGGTGGCCGTTGTTGGGTTCGTGGTTGCTGGGGTGCGGTGTGCGTTTTTGGTGCGTTGTAGTGTTTTGCGGTGTTGCGTGGTGCATGGTTTGTGCTGCGTTGACTATTGGTACGTTGACCTGTTCATGTCATGTTGGCTGCTGCTTTTTGAGTATTTGTTTTTTTCTTTAGTCTTTAGTTGGTGTTGCTTGAGAGGAGGGCATTTCTTTTATGCCTGAGCTTGTGCGGTATCATTGTCCCTTTTCGGGTCTTCATGCGTGTCGGGATGGTTTTGGTAAGGGCCTTACTAAGGCAGCTTGGAAGAAACATTTGCAGGACCGACATTGTCATGACAGGGCGTTGGACCTTACGCGGCAGACTCTTTTCGATAGATTGATTTGTTTATTCCAACGCCGAGAGTTCTTTGAGACGGATGGGGTTCAGTTGTGTGGGGTGTGTTTTATGACCCATACTCTTGGTGCTAGATGTCGGCATAATCGGGGTGATATTGTGGAGCATCCGGTGTGTGTTGATGGCATTTACACCTTCCATATTCATGGTATTCCGAGACCTTTGGCTCCTTCTACTTGGTTTCTTCGATGATAGTGTGGAGCTCGTTCAGTGGTCTATATCTTCGTTGGATCGTTTTCTTTGTCTTTGGGCCTTCGCACCTTTGTGAAATCTATTCATCCTAAGTGTCGTCTTGGGTTTGCTCGGGCTTTGAAAGGGGCCTTGGATGCGGTGTTTGTTGCCCCTAGTGATCTCTCCGCCGGGTTCGTTTGCTTGCTTTACCTCTTTGTTTGCTCGGGACTTTTGCTCCTCGGAGTAATCATGAGTGTCGGACTCGCTATCGGCGTCGGCGCATCGGGGAGAGTATTGCAGGGCTATTCTTGCTTGGGGACACACGGGGGGTTTGCGGTTATTCTGGAGTGCTTTGATGAGGGTCCTTCTTCTTTTTCGTGGATGAGGATCTCGATTTGAGTGACCTTAACCTCCGCCAATGCCGGTGGAAGAATTCGAGATGGTCATTATCTCGCTTGACGAGTGCTTTCTTTCTCAGGGGTCGCCCCTACTCCGATGCCACTCTCGTGGCCCGCGTGAGAAGCATCCTGTCGCCCGCCTCCTTCATTGCCTCCTCTGTCCGGGGATCATCATCCTCTGGTTGCCTCTTCCGCGGTGGTCTTGGATATGATTCGGAGCTTCCCTCGTGGTACTTCTTGTGGGAGGGATGGTTTTCGTGCTTGACACCCATGGATGTTTGAGTGGCGCCGCCGTGGCTATCTCCGATGATTTGATCACTTCTATTACTAGGGTGGTTAATCTTTTTCTTGAGGGTCGGTGCCCTCTTCCCCTGGGTGAGTACATTGCCAGCGCCCCTCTCACACCACTCGTTAAACCGGGTGGTGGAGTTCGATCCTATTCTTTGCCAGACGGTCCTGGAGACGGCTTGTCTCTAAGGTTGGTGCTTCTATGGTTGGCCCGTCCTTATCTTCTTATTTTGATGGGCTTCAGTTCGGGGTGGGTGTGTCCGGTGGAGGAGAGGCTATCTTGCATGCCTTGAACCGGCTCATTGAGGCTCGGGGGAACAGTGGGGCTTTTATGTTCTTTGGTTGATTTCGAATGCGTTCAACCTTGTTGACCGTTCGACCATGCTTCAGGAGGTCCGCCGTCGGTGCTCGGCTCTCTCCCGTTGGGTGGAGTTTTGTTATTCCAGCCCGGCCCGCCTTTTTTATGGGGAGCACCGCTTGTGGTCTTGTCGGTGTTCAAGGGGTGATCCTTTGGGGCCTTTGCTTTTCGCGTTGGTTTTGCATCCTTTGGTTTGCAAGATCCGGGACACTTTTGACCTCACTTTGCAGGCCTGGTACTTAGATGATGGCACCATTGTGGGAGATACTTTGGAGGTGGGGAAGGTGTTGGACATGATTAGGTTGGATGGCCCTCGTTTTGGTTTACACCTAAATGTCTCCAAGACGGAGGTCTTTTGGCTCGTTGAGGATCCACGGAGCCGGCTTAGGGGTTTTCCCCACTTCTATTTCTCGGCCGTTGCGTGGTGTTACGGATTTTGGGAGGACCGGTCGACTTGTCCTGGTTTTAGCGGTGAGATTGTGGCGACGAGAGTAACTAAGACCATTGAGCTGATGGACTTGGTTGCGAGGATTGAGGACCCGCAGTGTGAGTTGCTTCTTCTTCGAGCTTGTCTTTGGTATATCTAAGCTCTACTTCTCCCTTCGTACTTGCTCCCCTAGTGTTTTTGGGTCTGTCCATCTTCCTTTGATCTTGCTCTGCGTTCTAGCTTGGAACGTATTGTCACCGCGTCAGGGCCGGGTTTTGGGGATTGGCAGTGGCGCCTTGCTACATTCCCTTTTCATCTTGGTGGACTTGGTGTCTATGCGGCGGGAGATGTTTTATTTTATGCTTTTATTGCGTCCGCTTGCGATCTATTTGGTTTTGCGGGCTAAGCTCCTCGGCCCTTCTCGTGTTGTAGCCTGGCCCCGCTTTTGATGATGCCGCGCAGTGTTTTCATGCGACTACAGGTTCGATATATTAGGTCACCCTAGTGAAATTGTCGCCCCAAACTTATGAAGAAATTGGCAGATATTTATTTCACGACGGTTGCTACTGCCTCAGAGTCTGTTTTCTCTTTGACACCTCGCCAGATCGCTCTATGGCAGTCTCAGCAGGGTTCCCACTCCTCTGATTGGTTACGTGCGGTTCCTATCTCAGGGTTGGGGCAGACTATGAATGGGAGGACTTACCGTAGTGTCCTGGGGTATCGTCTGGGTGTTCCGTTATTCACGGTATCTAGGCCCTGTCCTGCTTGCTCTCGGGTTTTTGCTGGGGATGTTTTTGGTGACCACGCTGTTTCTTGTACTGGTACTGTGGGCGTTAAACATCGGCATAACCTTGTCCGGGACACTCTTTTCGACATCTGCTATAGATCCGTATTATTGGGGAAGGAGGTTGATATCGGTTTGGTTGATGGGCATGGGGGCTCTCTTCGTCCTGCGAATTTATTGCTTTATTCTTGGGACAGGGGGCGTGATGTGTGCGTCGACCTGACAGGTTCTTCACCTTTGACTCAGACTGGGTTGGCAGATTTTGTCTCGGTCGGGTTGTCGCCGATCTTTGCTCGGCGAAAGTGTGCTAAGTATGGGGATTTGTGCGCGGTAGCGGGTTATGGTTTCCTACCTTTCTCTTTCTCTTCACTTGGGGAGTTGAGTTCGGATGCTGTTGCCATGCTCAAGCGGATCCAGAAATTCTCGGTATCTCAGGATGCTGGGGCTCGGATAGCCGCTTACATTTTTACTCGTATTAGCTTTACTATTGCTAAGGGTGTGGGAGCCCAGATTGTCTCTCGGCTCCCCACCAATTTCATGTAAACCTTTTATTTTTATTATAATGAAAGCTGCGCGCATTTTATATAAAAAAAATAATAATAAAAAAAAAAAAAAAATAATAATAATAATAATAATAACAATAACAATAATAACAATAACAATAATAATAATAACAATAACAATAATAACAATAACAATAACAATAATAACAATAACAATAACAATAATAATAATAATAATAATAATAATAATAATAATAATAATAATAATAATAATAATAATAATAATAATAATAATAATAATAATAATAATAATAATAATAATAATAATAATAATAATAATAATAATAATAATAATAATAATAATAATAATAATAATAATAATAATAATAATAATAATAATAATAATAATAATAATAATAATAATAATAATAATAATAATAATAATAATAATAATAATAATAATAATAATAATAATAATAATAATAATAATAATAATAATAATAATAATAATAATAATAATAATAATAATAATAATAATAATAATAATAATAATAATAATAATAATAATAATAATAATAATAATAATAATAATAATAATAATAATAATAATAATAATAATAATAATAATAATAATAATAATAATAATAATAATAATAATAATAATAATAATAATAATAATAATAATGGTAAGATTATAATAATGGCAATTCCTATACTAATTAGAATAAGGTAATTTATATAGTTTCCTAATTGTCCTCGCATTCTCTATAATCCTACACTATAAATATCCTATTAAATCTGAGAAATAAATCACAAATTAAGAGGAGGAGCTTTTGGAGACGGAATTAGCAAGCGGTAGTTAATAGGTAACAAGTTCTAATCTCGTTTTATTTTCTTATAAAGCTGAATGTGAGACTATCTTAAGACGCTTAGAAACTGACCCAAACCTTGACGGAATCAGACCAAACTTTGGGAAGTGGTACGTGGGATTGCAAGGGTTGGAATGGGTGTGGTGGTGGTGTCAGGGAAGGCCTAGGGTGGCGGTGGCAGGCGGCTGAAAGTGGCTGGTCAGAGGGGTTACGGTTTAGGTCGTGGGTGGTTTAAGGGAGTAATTGAACCCTCTATTGGCCAAGTCTTGACCTGGGTAAGGTGGGGTTGTGATGGGGGTAGTTAGTCGACCATGGTGGTGGTGTTGGTGTGGCAGCAGAAGGTGGTTGGTGGTGGTGGTGGTCGGAAATCGCGAGAACGGGGGAAGGGTTTTAAGGGGATTGTTGGTGTCGTTATGGGTGGTTGTGGGCTGCCGTGGGTGGTCTTGGTCAGAGGTGGGACCACCATGGGTCAGGGGAGACCACAATGGTTGCCACTAGGGGTCGTAGGGTGGTTTAAGAGGTGAGTGAGGGTGTGATGTTGGTTGTGACGGGTTGTGAAGGGGATTATTAGGGCGTGTGTTTGGGGGTTGCTAATGGCGGTTTGGCTGGTGGTTTTAGTCGCTGGTGTTTGTCGTAGTGTGGGCTAGGAGGTGGCAAGATTGGTCGGGGCTGACAGTGGTTAGGGATGTCGTGAAGGACGAGTTTTGGTGGGGGCGTTGAACACGATTTCGACGTGTTGTACGGGTTGTGTATGGTGTGTTTTTCCACGTGGTTTGTTATGGATTTGGGTTGACTTATTTAGATTAAAGACGGGTTTTTATTTGGGTGACTCGGGCTTTTAATTGGCTCGGGTTTTAATACCGTGACCTTTAATAAATATAATAAATAATTATTTTGAATAAGTAAATAAAAGGAATAAATAAATAAATAAATTTAGCTGAATTATGATATTTTGATTAGGTAACGGTATTGTTGAGAAGCTTATATTGGAATTCTACTAATTGGATTGCTTAATTGGAGTGCTTGTTTTCGAGGTAGGATAACTACTCAACTCGTTTTCTTTTGTGGGACTGACTGATGCGTACATTATTATTGTTGGATTATTGTGGTTGTTTATGTTGGAGTATGTGTCCCCGACAATAATGCGATCACATGTTTAAATCTCATATTAAGAATATATAAGGGAATGTAACATTTTATTGTCAACTGATCCACATTAATCGGTAATGATTGGCTGACTAGAGTTTGACATTACTGTCGTGTGTTGGTGGTGATCAGTTGATCCCTTAAGGTCATACCTCTAGGGAAACATTCTTAATTGATTAATTGATTAACTGTATGATGATACAAGTTAATTAATTCCTTAAAATTGAACAAATGATTTTGTGAGTGATAATACGTATCTTATTGTAATTTGATTAAATAAGATTCGTGTTAAGTAATTAAATTGTTTTATTACTTAAGGTTTATTTATTATTTATGAAACAATTAAAATAAGAATGAATTGGTTATTATAAATACAAGTAGTTGTGAATTATAATTATATGACCCATTTTAAGTAATGGTAATTGTGAATTACTAGTTAATTTTTGTATGTGATTTATTTTGTTTATATAATGATTTTTAATTTGTTAAAAATACATTATTTAAAAGACATGTCGAGTAACATGTCCAATTTGTCACACAATACAATTTAACAAATTGACAAAGTTAAAATGGATCCATTTTACATATGTAAACCGTGTAAATGGAAGAGGATGGATTATTTGTGCCTTAATTAGTTTAATTAGTGGGTAGCATGATAATTACCTACTAATAGGGTTGCATACCTATTGTTCTTGTGAAGAGCAACATGAAAAGCTATTGGGCACTCTTTCCCCTCCATCCACCCGTCCACTCTATAGAAAAAGAGGAAGTTTTTCTCTTCTTATTTTACACTAATTCATTCTAATTATTTCATTGACTTGAATACATCTTATCTCACTAGATTTTGTTGTTGAACAAAATTAAAAAACCACATAAATCTCTACTATTATTCTCTTAATACTAGAAGTAGTATACATATAATATTAGTACTTTTAAGGGGACAAATATTAATTCTAGTAATCAAATTAATATTTGTTTTAAGAAGGATTTCCTTGGTACAATCCTTGAGGAGAGATTCCATAATTGAATCTTGTTCATCCATTTGGAAAGCTCAAGAACTAAGTAAGGAAGGAGACCTTACTAGTGCCCTAATAGCCAAAAATACATTTGTAAGGAACCGTTTTTCTTCACTCTTGTATTTTGTTTTGCATGCATAAGATCTAGAATTAATTTTATGACTAAATTAATTTATCACATATTCAATATGTAAACTTATGAGATTGATGAATCACAACAAGTGGTATCAGAGCAACACGGCTGTTGCATGCAAAATCGGGTTAGTTTTTCCGAGTTAATTTGTTAACAAATAAAACTTGTTATTTAGGATTTATGAAGATAAATCATGAAATAATTTTGCATGTTAAAAGTTTCTGGTCCTAAATGAATTTTAGGTCATATGGGACGATTTATGAATTTTTATTGTTCATTTTATATTTTATTGGCATTAAAATGTGATTTTCATAAGAAAAATGTCATTTTTGGACCAAAAAATAGTTAAACTTCGAATTTTTCAATGGTTTTTGATATGTTTTTATATGTTGTCACATGCATTTTTACTCAGTGTGTTTAAAAATCTAAGACGAATGGAACTTCTTATGCATCATTTATGGATTTTTGAGTAAAAATTCAATAAATAGTGACTTAAATTAGCCTATAATGCTGAAACATATTTCATGACTATAGAAAAACGTCATATGTTGCATTTTTATCCCACATTTCAGATCTAAAAGTGAAAAGTTGATTAAAATTATATTTCTCATATTTTAATGGTCATGGTTGTTAAAACCGATAAACCGCAACGATGTCTTTCTCGAAAAAATTTCAAAATTTTTAACCTAAGTTTTGAACATTATGAGTGTCATAGTATTTTTCCAGAATGTTCATGAGTTTGAATTTCAAATTTTGAAATTATTTGGAATTCTTATAATTTAATTTCGACTTTATAATATAATATTGTATTTTTGGTCCATAATGAACAATACTAAGAAATCAAGTTGAGTTATTGTCAAAATATTAGTGAAGACTAAGTTTTGAGTCCTAAGATGGTTAGGGTAATTAAATTGAACATAAATATGGATTTATGAGACATTCTGTGATTTTAACAAGCTTATAATCACGTAAATCCATAAAAACCGATAAAATATACGATATTGGCTCTTAAAAGGCGATTTGGCATAAAATTAAGCATGTTCATACATATTATAATGCTGCATTTTATTTATTGTCATATTTTTATTTTATATAATTTTTGAATTATGTAATTTTATTTAGTATGGCCTTAGTTTTAAATTGATATTACCCGAAATGTATGGGAATATCGATTCGGTTGTAATTATTGTGATCTCGAATCACCGTTTTGTAATTTAATAGATTTATTTTTTTTATTACAAATGTATAATAGGAAATTATGTAATTTTTATTTATTATTTGTAATTTCCCGGAGTTTTCATGAAGACGGTGTTACCTCGAGATGCGTGCCAAGACCGAAGTTCAAGGGACCAAAGGAGTTGGTTTCCGAATTTGTAATAGTTTATTAGATTTACTATTTTAGGAAGGCCATACTAGGACTTTATATTTATGCTTAGCATTTTCTTTATATGTTTGCATGCATCGCTAAATCGCCATAACTAAACATGTATTTTATTTAATCGAGTCATAGATCGTGTCAATTATAATTATCGTAGTTCACCGCTTTAGTTCACTTAAAACGTGATAGATAATAAATTGATATGACCTCTCGCTAAATTAATAATTGAGATATAGCCTTACCAAATAGTAGAACCCATGAAGTACCAATTTCATAAGGGAGTTAAGCCGGATTCATCGTAATACAAACCTTGTTACGTTGGCGAAGTGGGGTAATAAAATGTTATTACATCGAAATTTGGACTGAGCTCAACGGAAGTATTCGTGACCATAGTTGCATGTGTTCCGGGCTAAAGATAAATATTCGAGTAATTTTATCGACCGAGAGTTCTAGAAGTAGAATCGATTAAGGAGTTAATCCACCACGTTATATTGATAAGGGATGAATCGGCTCACCGTGCCCGAATTAATATGAATTTGGATCTCATGATCATTTATAATAGTTGGGCAGAGGTCACTATATAAATGTTTAAAATTTGTTTAAAAATGTTTGCAAATTTTATTAGATGACAAATGTTAATATTTCATTTCCCTCCATTTGTAGTTGATTTATATCACAATGGATCCATCACAAGCAACAACACCAATTACCATTGAGTCATGTCACAAATTATTTGACGAAATTTGCTCCAACCACCAACTCAATACTACTAGAGAACTTCATTTTGGGATCGGTTCTGATGGAAACCTCAATTTCATCACTTCCTCCATACCTCCTACTATAACTATGCCTTGTGTGAATGCGTTTCGGGTAGACCATGTCACTAAGTCTATGAAATCCGTTTCTTTGGAAGAAAGGGATGCCGAAGTAAGTGGAAGTTCTAGCAAGCAAGTTATTGCTACAAAATGGAAATGGTTCAAGAGGAAGGGAAGAAAAGGGAGAAAATTCAACAATGGGGCTAGTGGGACTAGTAGAGGAGCCAAAGTTGATGATGAATGCCATTATTGTAATGGTATGGGACATTGGATGAGAAATTGCCCTATATATTTGGGAAATAAAAGGGATGGACTTGCCATTCCACTTGGTAAAATTCCTTCTGAGATTTATGTTATTGATGTAAATTTCACTTCCACAACAACATGGGTACTAGATACTGGCTGTGGTTCTCACCTTTGTAATCATTTACAGGGGCTAAGAAACGTGGAAAGGCTGAGCAAAGGCGATGTTGATCTCCGACTTAGGAATGGAGCTAGGGTAGCGGCCGCGTCCAAGGGTACTTATGTGCTTGTTCTACCGAATGGATTTGAATTGTATTTGCATAATTGTTTTTATGTACCTACTCTATCTAAGAACATCATTTTAATTGCTATGTTACACATAGAAGGTTTTAATTTTGCCATTAAAAACAATTGTTGTACTATTTCTAGAAATGACTTGGTTATAGGCCGAGGTTCATCTATTAATGGCATTTTTGTTCTAGTGACATCAAATCCAAGAAAAGACATATATAATATACAATCAAAGAAACTCAAGTCAAGTGATCCAAATGAATCGTACATTTGGCATTGTCGATTGGGTCATATCAATGAGAATCGCATTAAAAGATTAGTTTCCACTAATGTTATTAAACCATTCGATTTTCAATCATATGGTGTATGCGAATCTTGTCTCCTAGGTAAAATGACTCGTAACCTTTTTAGTGGTAAAGGGACTCGAGCTAGTGAACTATTGGGACTTATACATACCGATGTATGTGGACCAAAGATCATCACCGCTAGGGGAAACTATGACTACTTCATATCCTTCACCGATGATTTAAGTAGATATGGGTATATCTACTTAATGAAGTATAAGAGTGAAGCTTTTGAGAAATTTAAAGAATTTCAAAATAAAGTAGAAAACCAATTGAACAAAAGGATAAAGGCACTACGATCCGATCGTGGTGGATAATATCTAAGTAATGAATTTGATTCACACTTGAAAGATTGTGGCATTGTGTCACAACTCACTCCATCGGGTACACCACAACTTAATGGTGTTGCCGAAAGGAGAAATCGAACCTTACTAGATATGGTTCGATCCATGATGAGTCAAACCGAGTTACCCGACTCGTTTTGGGGATTTGCAATCGAAACTGCAATCAAATCTTTGAATAATACTCCAACAAAGGCAACCGAAAAGACTCCATATGAGATGTGGAAGCACTACTACAAAAATAGACGTAATGCAACATTTTGTATGCAACACTTTATGCTTATGTTGCAATTTTGAGTTAATTATGCAACACTTTGTTCAAAAATGTTGCTTTTACTTATAAAGGGCATCACTTTAAGAAAAGTGTTGCATTGTATTACTATAAGTGCAACATTTTAACACAAATGTTGCATTTTGTTGCAACACTTAAGCAACACTAGTGTCACATATTCCTATTAATTTTTTTCATTTACCGCCTTCCTAAATACTAGAGTGAAAATTAGGGGCCATTTTAGTTTTTGGGGATACTAATCATCAAAGACTAAACTAAAAGGGAATAAAAAAACAAAACAAAAAACCTAGAAACGTCTACCTAACAACACGTCTCTTCTACTTCATCAAAACCATGGTTTTAAAGTCCTATTTTTGATTTTTTCACTCATTCTCTAATCCTAATTAAGAAATCATCCAATTTCAATAAAGGATTTCAATTGGGATTATTATAGTTGAACTGTTGAAGTCATCTTTTTTATACAATCAAGCAGCGCTCAATATAATTGATTAAGATTCTATCCATAGGTATACTCCGATTTCAATATAATTTCTTTTGAATTATTTCTTATCGTTTTATTTGTGTGAACTATCAGAGATAATATTTGGTTGTAATTGCACTCACTCTTCTTGATGTTGTCGAGATGGCTTTTGTAGGAAGAGTACCATTTAGATTGTCATGGGCATTTGGCTTGCAATATTTTACATAATTATGTTCATAAGATAAGTTTTCTTTTGTTCGGAATGCAAATAAGTTTCTGCATTAGAAGAAATTTGCTTTTCAAATCAGTGATTTTGTTTAGTTGTCTTAATTGGGTTCAAGGCCATCTGTTTCGTTTCGTTACTATTTCTTTCACATTTTATATTTTTCCTGGGGTTTCGAATATCTGGTATCATACAATCAAGTACTCAAAATAGCTATTTGTCATGGGCATTTGGCAAATTGTGATTTCAAGTAGTACTAAACAAGAACAATCCTCCCGATTCAGTGAAATGAGCTATAGTTTTATGCAGTAGCTTCAGCTACTATATTTCATACTTTTGTGATTATAAGATAAGAAAACTTAAGGCTTGAAAAAATCTAGTTTATGCCTGTGATTTCAGTCATTAACCTGTAATACGATGTTCCCTGACATTAGAAGTTCGATCAACAATGCATATTCTGGAAATAGAAATTTTAAAAGAATATCCTTTTAGTTATGTTCTGAGTAAATATGATAGACTTCATATGCTAAGAGTAGTCTATGATTAATATTTAGATATCGGTGTTCAAGATTTTATTTGTTGAATATTCTACCTAAGTTTTTATCTTAATGCCACTTTTCGTGTTATGACACTTGACGACTGTAACTAATCAATTATTCAAGCAAGTTAAGAATAAAAGAAAGGTCATCATTATGGACTATGCTAGATGCATTTTATTTAGATGTGTTCTTATGTTTTGCGTGTTTTGATTGATCAGGCTAAGCACTACAAGGAAAGAAACGGGAAGTGCTATCTGATAGCTGATAGGTATGTACTTTGGCTGAGCATTAAACCATTTTTAGACCTTGCCAAATTTTTTCTCTCTAAATATTGAGACTTCATATAGTATCTGAATAGGAATGTTGTTTCTGAAAATATAGATAATTGACACTCCTTGAAGAAGATGAGTACTTGTTACATTGACGCGTCACTATAGCTGCGTCATGTGTATTGAGGATTTGGTGGAAAATTTACGCCATTTCCAAGACACCACTTTAATTTAGGCAAAGACATGAATTTTTTTTTTAAAAAACAGACATTTCGAGATACATCTGTGTCTAATGGTTGTATTTAGGATTTCGCGTCTCGGGGAATACTTAGAAGTTGTGACTATCCTATCTCGCCAATGTTACTGAAAAGGGTTACAATAATTTAGGGTCACATAATGTTTATGTCTGACTAGTGGGAGATTTACAAAGGGAAGATGTGTACGTAACATTATAACAATTAGTTTAGTCAGGTATGCAAAGGCTAATTGATAAAAGGGTTGGAAATAACCACTCAGTTGTTAGATTTCCATGGATAAACTTTCTCCAGTTTCTTATCTTTTTGAAAAAATCTCTTCCTAGTGGAAGATTTGCAATGGAAAGACGTGTAACATTACAACATTTTGTATACCTATCTTTAATCTTAGTTTATTAACCATATATTATAGGATAGGTTTAACTAAGAAACATTGCATGTGAGACAATGTAACCAACTTTAGACTAATCAACTATCGATTTCGTTCCATTAATTTGATTGTTTACCTTTGATTAAAATATCCCTCACAAGCTTGTGACCGCCACAAGGAGGAAGGGCTGAGTCTTTATATGTATTCTTTTTCTATGTGTGTTTATACTTGATTCTCCCTTTTGTGAATTTACAGTAGCCATCAGGATACAACCAAATTATTTATAAGGTTTTTTCCTCATGGGTCAATCAATAGATACACAAATTTGTTTATAAGCTTTTTTCCTCGAGGGTCGATCAATAGCTTTCAAAGAGGATAATAATTAAGTATAGAAGACAATGACAATAAAATTTGTGATGCAGGGAGTATCATATTACAGTTGCTCTTGTTTATGTTTGTGTATTCATCTTGTCTATATTTGTGTATAGATCGATTGATAGTAGCTCTCATAACTTGATACTTGTCAAACTATACTTTCGCCTAATAAATTAATGGATTAATTAATGAGAACAATCCATATTATTTGGCTCCTTCTTATATTAATCCAAACTATGCATTAGCTCACATTAATCCAAACTATCCTACATCCTTTCCGTGATTGCACTTATTCAATTTGTTACCTACTAATTCAGGTAATGTATATTATCCTTTTTATTTATTTAAGATCTCATTATCATCACCTTTCACCATTACCATTTTACCACCATTAACAACCACCGACTATAGATCTAAGTATCTAACACCACCATTATCACCACACTCAACCACCACCATTGACCCCACATCCTACTCATCAGGCCACCACCAACGGACCACCCCTACAACAGTTCCAAATTCAGCCACCAGGCCCACCATCCCTTTACCACCACTGTAGACAAAGTCGATCTCCGTGGATGCAAATACGGAAATGCCGCTATCGAAACCGCACAACAAATACCCACCATTATAAAATATGCTGAAACATCTAAATTTTCAAATTCCCAAATTGATGATTTGCCAAATTCGTATAATTTTCAATCCAAATAACAATTAATAAAAACCCACAAAATGTCAAATTACACAACAAAGATAAAGACGGAGTATAATCATCAACAATTTCATTTGTTTGGGTACTAATGAAAAAAAAAATAAACAAATTTTCATGACAAGGGCACCAAGAAAATCGAATTTTGTTGCTAATAATTGTATAAAGATTGAATATTGATGCCATTGGAAGAATTAATATTGAATTTTGAAGAGAAAAAAAAAAGGAAAAAAAATAGTAAAATAGTTGAACATGATGGTGCCACCAAATCACCAATGAAGGTGACCCATAAAGCAGCACCCCGTGATGTAGAGAAGCAAAGTAGGTGTAATGTTAAGCGCATCGGTGAGAGCTAATGAAGATCGTCTGATTTGAATGTTTTAGGTAGGAAAATGGACACAATGTTTTGGGTAACAATGGAGAAGTAGTGCGTTATGTGGAAGAAGGTTAGATAATTCAATTCATGTAAGATATGTTACCTGTTAATCAGGTAGCCAGCCACTCGGGTTCAATGTAAGAAGGATGTAAGATACTATGGATTAAAGAGAGTTAAAGCATAGTGTGGAGTAATATAAGAAGGGCACCTATAGTATGGATTATTCTCGTTAATTAATCCTAAATTAATTAGTTAATCTAGGATTGAGATTAGCGTAACATTTTTTGCATACCCAATATTGATCTTAGTTTATTGACCATATAATATCGGATTGGTTTAACGAAAGAATGATACAAAAAGAGTATTATTAGTTGTTTGGTTTTTTGCCAGCTTTATTATTATTCTTATTATTATTTTTTTGTTATCATTTTAGGGGTCAAATTTGGAGGGAGTCTTGAAGTCAATGCTCACTGGACTTGGATATCAGGTATACAATAGGTTTTTCGGAAATCTAGTAAAAGAGTTTGTTTTTTGTAAGGCGGTTTTATACTAATATAATTGTTAAACTGATGCAAACACACCCTATTAAATTTGTGTATAACCAACCGTCTTAGACAAGTATTTATGATAGTTTAAATAAGTGTAGCATGATATGTGAACTCTAGCATCGTCACTTAACATGCTTATTTTTATGATTGTTGCTTTGAGCATACTCAATGATAAATGATAAACTTGAATGTTTTTTGTTCTTTTTCCCGATTCAATCACAAAATGGTGAATTGATTGGGATTTTGTCGATATAATTGATTGGTATTTTGTCAAAAGGTATGATACTCCAATTTCAATTATTTTTATCATTTATATAATTAAAAGTATTGTTTTCATTGTTCAAATTCATTATTGAATTGTATCGGGGCCTGGCTGTGATTATAGTAGTGTGATTAATAAACTTTGAGGAGAACCAGACCAAGTTGAACATCCACCATTTTAAAGATTAACATTATATTACTTTGGCAGAAGAGTCCCTTCCCTCAAATAAAGTCAATCATTAGTGTACTCGTCAAATTCGGCAACCTGGGCAACAATATAAGCAAGTCCTCTTTTGAAAGATTTTTCCTGAACCAAAACAAAACCACAGTTTCTAATGTGTAAGACTGAAAATGAGACGGAAACCAACTGTAAATATATAATGCTCTGAAAATTATTGTGTACCTGATAACACAAGAACTGAGTCACTGGAAGATTGGCTAAAGCTTTGTTTGCAGCCTGTAGTTGATATTTATGAGGTTTTTTTAAATGATTATGTTGATGAAGTTGTCAAGGAGTACTTATCTTAAGGTATGTATATATCTTCTTCATTGCTGATTCTTTATTTCTCTCTCTTTTCTCCCGTAAGTCTTGCCGATGAATGTGAGGAGTGATTGATGAGAATTGCCCCCTATTTTAATGCGGGAACAAAGAACAGAAAGAACAATATCTTCTTCATTGCTGGCTAGGCTTGTCAAATTTAATATGGCTTAAGCTTGACCAAGGTTGCAAAAGCTCTATTAATTGGAGGGCAGGAAGTTCATTTGTTATTATTCTATGTGATCTTACTTTTTGCAGCCTAGGCATACCTTATAGTGACGTTCACAGTAGTTGTTGGCTGAGATAGCTATGATTGTAGTGTCAATATGGTTATAGTTGGGGTGGGCGAGTGTCCGAGTACAAGATCAGGCTTCACTTACGAATGGGTTTAATTAGCTTCCTGGCTGAGATGGCTATGATTTACTAATTGAATCAACCGCTTGTCGGCATTGGCTGGGGTTAATCATTTGGTTTGCTTGTTTTTTCTTTTTTTTTTTTTAGCTTTCACTAGGGTTACAAGTTGTATTAGCTAGTAATAAGATCAGTTATAATCTGATATTGATTCTCTAATGCAATTCTTGCATTACAACCTGTTGTTCCCATTTGAGTTTTTGCTTGTAATTTGTTGATAACTATTGTTATGCACATGGGATTACCTCTAACTTTCCTTTCATCAACCATATGTTAATCCGTCCTTTGGTTACTCCGCATTATATTTCCTAATAAAGCACAATCAAAGCCTTTAAATATTCCACGATCCTCAAATCTAATTGTGTTCCATTTTTTACGTTACAGGTTGCATTTGAGGTATTACTATTTTGCCGTGGGTTGATTTTCTGTTCGGGTGGAAACATACATATGGTCTAAAGTACAACAATGAAGACTCTTAATATAATAATCGTTACTCATTTGTTCTATTTAAACATTTGCTATATTTTTTCTACTTAAACATTTGCGAAGTTCTACTTTTGATTCTTTTTGGAAATGTAATTGACATTCATTTTGTGACTGAATGTATTGCAATTTTGGAATGATTTGCAATTGAATGCACAATTAGTGAGAATTACAATTAAGTATTGTCTTTGGATAAAGTAGTGTTGCATTTGTTTATTACAAGTGTTGTTATTGGACGTAACTAGTGTTGCGTTTACAAAATAAAAATGTCGCATTTGGTTGTTATAAGTGTTGCTTTTCAACATGAAAAGTATTGCATTAGTTCAGGAAGTGTTGCTATTTTTTCACAAGAAGTGTTGCATTAGCAAATAAAAATGTTGTCTTTGAAATTGACAAAAGCATTGCATAAACATAACATATGCAACACTTTATAAAAGTGTTGCTTTAGTTTGAAAAGTGTTACATTAAGTGTTGCAATGACCTAATGCAACAAGACTTTATGTAGCACTTCATTAAGTGTTGCATAAACTCTAAAACAACATTTATACGACATTATGCAACAATAGCTAACTGTTGCTACAGGATCACAATGTAGTAGTGAAGGGAAGGGTTCCTAATATATCCTATATGAAGATTTGGGGATGTAATGCTTACATCAAGGCAAAAACCGACAACAAGCTTGCCCCACGATCCGAAAAATGCATCTTTGTAGGTTACCCCATTACCTCCCGAGGATATTACTTCTACAAACCTCAAGAAAACAAAGTGTTTGTGTTTAGTGAGGCTGTCTTCTTAGAAACTGAGTTTATTTCTAAGAGACATAATGGGAGAAATTTTGAACTTGATGAAGTTCAAGAGCCACAAACCGAAGTAGAGACGCAAGAAGATGTTCCTTCGTCATCTAATCTTGTTGTTAATCCACAACCAAGGAGGTCAGGTCAAATTTCAAGACATCCTGAAAGATATGTTGGACTTATCTAAGAGGATGGAAGTCTTTATGTGTTACTTCTTGAAAGTGACGAACCGACCACCTACAAAGCTGCAATCTCTAGTCCAAATTCAGCTTTATGGCTTGAAGCCATGAAATCCGAAATTAATTCTATACATGAAAATCAAGTTTGGAACTTGGTAGATTTACCTGAAGGGATGAGACCTCTTCAGTGCAAATGGATCTTCAAAGTAAAGAATGGCATAGAAGGACATGATGATGTCTACAAAGCTAGGTTAGTTGCAAAGTGATGCGTATAGAGGGGGGGTAAAAATTATAATAAATTTCAGCGGGAATTACAAATAAATTCCGTTCAAAAACAAGCCCGAAAATAAAAATAACGGGAATTCAAGTCACGAATTGGCAACAAAGACAAGCGCGCAAAACGAGGAAGACGGACTCACAAGACCACGGCTAGGCTGCCGTGTGAAATGGGTGGCGGAAATTCAAATCCTATTTCTTTTACTTGCCTCGCAATCTATGTTGTCAATGTAGTTTTTTCACATAGAATTAATTTAGTAAAAGGTGATAGGAACTAGGTTGATTGCATTCAATATGGGTCAATTTGTAGTCACCCCTCCATCCCCCCTACTCGGCCAAGAGGCTATATAAGCCACATTTGTAGATCATTTTTATTCAGGTTGGAAAGAAATTAAAATTTGAGATTGTTTTCTCTGAAATTGTCTTGTCTTCTTGTGTTGTTACACGAGTTGGTTTGGCTTAAGAGGTCGGAACGAGCTTTTCGTACCTTGCTTGAACTTAGGACGTGCTCCAAGGTTTAAGTCGAATTGTTTGACGCGTATCGAACAATTCATCCATTGTTATCGCTATAGGTCTAGCGGTAGCAAATATCTCCAAAGTTCACACAAAAACAAAAAAAGAAATTCAAATCACTATTCACGTGTACTGTTCACAGGTACTATTCATCAACAAAAAACTCAAAAAAAATATTTATCCGTTCAATTTTCCCGAAATGGCATTTAACCACGAACAATTGCCCAAATCAAGTCAAGTCGCTTCCGCACCCATACCGCATACGCTGCAAGTGGTATCAGAGCTTCGGCTCTTGATTTCCTTAAACCAAGACGATCCTGTCGGGAAGAACAAGGTGTTTGATCCAAGTTTACCACCTGTCTTTGATGTTTACGATGATGAAGTTCCATCCAGTCCGGGACGGTTCTGCTTGTTCAACCAGGCCATACCGTTGCAGCACATCAACGAACTAGAAGGTTCATCACTCTTTCACGATGGTTTTGTGAAGGAGACTAATCTTGCTGCCAATTTTAATTTGCCTCCTATATTCGATGTCATTTTCAATTGCAATGATCCAACATCGGAAACGAGATGGACAGCCCCGGAGAATCTTGGGATCAAACCTGAACCCGTGTGTCTCTTCGGTTCGACATGCTATTGTGTACATTGGAAAGCCTTGGTGAATGACACCCTTCTTGTTCACGGTTTTGAGGATACTCCGAGATCAGTTCGTGGGCTAACACATTTCGTGGAGAAGATGTTTCGGAACTGTAAAGTTTGTGGGTGGAATCAGCCACAATCATCGAAGGTGTTCAACCCGGGCATTGGGTAGGAAAGGATAAACGCAAAACCAGCATCTCCTCCTCGACACTTAAAGGTACAAGAATCGGGGCGATTCTTTTTGAAGAAAGGGAGAGTTGATGCGTATAGAGGGGGGGTAAAAATTATAATAAATTTCAGCGGGAATTACAAATAAATTCCGTTCAAAAACAAGCCCGAAAATAAAAATAACGGGAATTCAAGTCACGAATTGGCAACAAAGACAAGCGCGCAAAACGAGGAAGACGGACTCACAAGACCACGGCTAGGCTGCCGTGTGAAATGGGTGGCGGAAATTCAAATCCTATTTCTTTTACTTGCCTCGCAATCTATGTTGTCAATGTAGTTTTTTCACATAGAATTAATTTAGTAAAAGGTGATAGGAACTAGGTTGATTGCATTCAATATGGGTCAATTTGTAGTCACCCCTCCATCCCCCCTACTCGGCCAAGAGGCTATATAAGCCACATTTGTAGATCATTTTTATTCAGGTTGGAAAGAAATTAAAATTTGAGATTGTTTTCTCTGAAATTGTCTTGTCTTCTTGTGTTGTTACACGAGTTGGTTTGGCTTAAGAGGTCGGAACGAGCTTTTCGTACCTTGCTTGAACTTAGGACGTGCTCCAAGGTTTAAGTCGAATTGTTTGACGCGTATCGAACAATTCATCCATTGTTATCGCTATAGGTCTAGCGGTAGCAAATATCTCCAAAGTTCACACAAAAACAAAAAAAGAAATTCAAATCACTATTCACGTGTACTGTTCACAGGTACTATTCATCAACAAAAAACTCAAAAAAAATATTTATCCGTTCAATTTTCCCGAAATGGCATTTAACCACGAACAATTGCCCAAATCAAGTCAAGTCGCTTCCGCACCCATACCGCATACGCTGCACAAAGGGTTTTACCCAAGTTCAGGGTCTTCACTATGATAAAACCTTTTCCCCTGTAGCCATGCTAAGATCCATTCAGATATTGTTAGCAATTGCCACATTTCATGACTATGAAATATGGCAGATGGATGTAAAAACCGCTTTTCTAAATGGGCATTTAGAAGAGGAGGTGTACATGTTGCAACCTGAAGGTTTTGTAGATCTCAAAAATCCTAACAAGGTGTGCAAGCTTAAGAGATCCATTTATGGTCTTAAGCAAGCATCTAGAAGCTGGAATCATCGATTCAATCATGTTATAAGAGAAAATGGTTTTACTCGGAAGTGTTGAGGAACCATGTTTATACATGAAATTCAGTGGAAGCTATGTTGTGTTCCTAATATTGTATGTGGATGACATACTACTCATTGGAAATGACATTCCAATGTTGTCCTCCGTCAAGGATTATTTGGGAAGTCATTTCCAAATGAAGGATTTAGGAGAAGCACAACACATACTGGGTATCCGGATCTATAGAGATAGACCCAAAAGGATATTGGCATTGAGTCAAGAATCTTACATTGACAAGATTCTTCGACGCTTCAACATGGATAAGTCTAAGAGAGTCTTAATTCCTATGAGTAGTGGAATCTTTTCGAGCAAGTCTCAATCTCCTTCCGAACCTGAAGATGTTGAGCGCATGAAATTGATTCCCTATGCTTCCGCTATTGGATCAATCATGTATGCCATGATATGCACTCGTCCAGATGTCTCATATGCTCTAAGTATGCCAAGTAGATTTCAAAAGAATCCAGGTGAGAGTCACTGGATAGCTGTGAAGAATATCCTTAAGTACTTGCGAAGTACTAACGATTCTATCTTAGTGTTTGGAGGAGACTCCGAGTTGTGTGTTAAGGTTTACACAGACTCGAGCTTTCAAACAGATAGAGATGACATGAAATCACAAGCTGGTTTTGTATTCATGCTCAATGGTGGTGCCGTCAGCTGGAGAAGCTTCAAGGAAGCTGTGATTGCGGATTATACCACGAAGACTGAGTACGTTGCATCATCAGAAGCTGCCAAAGAAGCTGTATGGATTAGGCAATTCATGGAAGGGCTAAGAGTAGTTCCTACCGCCAAGGATCCCATTACTCTCTATTGTGACAACAATGGAACTATCTTCCAAGCTAGAGAACCAAAGTCTAGTAATAAATCTAGACATGTACTCAGAAAGTTTCATATCACTAGAGATTTTATTGAAAGAAAGGAAATTGCGATTTGTAAGGTTGGGACGGATGATAACTTAGCTGATCCGCTCACCAAGCCTTTATCGCAGGCGAAACATGATGGACATGTTGTATCCATGGAGCTTAAACGTATGCCCAGTTTGTATTAGAGTATTTGATATGAAATAAAATGTGTTTTATTTGTTCATATAGAATAATCGCATTTGTCTTTTAATTTTAATTTTAATTTTATTTCTTTGTCATAACTAAATGAGTTGTTAAGACAATGTTGAACCCCATTAAAGTGAACTAGATTGACATAGTAATAGCCCATAGTTACTTACATGAGGTGACGTCTCGAAGTAACTAGAGTGTGATGCGGTTGATGACAAGTTCAAATGCCATAGAGTCATAAGATATGACTAGCTGATCACATAGGCATACTGTGGGGACACTCTGCCGGGCTTATGACCGCTTATAGAGTTCTGGCATTTTTTATAGCCTGGTCGTGGCGAGAGCTACTATGGTATTCTTATGAGTCAATTCTATGATTAATGACTGTTCGTCTGAGATGACAAAGTTTCAGAGTGACTTTGATTTATGTTCGGCGGCCTTCGTAATTGGGGTCTAATGGGCATATTTTGGGTCATGATGAGTTGTGGCTAATCGAAGGGAAGAGTGCAATAGGAATTGTCCATCCCCGTCAGGGTTATCTTATATCTCAAGGCCACTCGAGGAGCAATGAACTGGAAATGCGTGGCCACGCTCGGAAGGTATCTATGGTAGATAACTTCGGTCAGACAGTTGTTCTCCAGATCGAGGAAACCACTCACGATAAGATCAAATGCAAGTACGACCTGCAAGACACCTTGCATTGAGTGGGAGATAGTAATAGGACAAGAGAATTGGTGACGCACACTTGTCGCGGACAAGTGGGAGATTGTTGGAGTATGTGTCCTCGACAATAATGCGATCACATGTTTAAATCTCATATTCAGAATACATAAGGGAATGTAACATTTTATTGTCAACTGATCCACATAAATCGGTAATGATTGGCTGACTAGAGTTTGACATTACTGTCGTGTGACGATGGTGATCAGTTGATCACATAAGGTTATACCTCTAGGGAAACATTCTTAATTGATTAATTGATTAACTGTATGATGATACAAGTTAATTAATTCCTTAAAATTGAACAAATGATTTTGTGAGTGATAATACGTATCGTATTGTAATTTGATTAAATAAGATTCGTGTTAAGTAATTAAATTATTTTATTACTTAAGGTTTATTTATTATTTATGAAACAATAAAATAAGAATGAATTGGTTATTATAAATACAAGTAGTTGTGATTTATAATTATATGACTCATTTTAAGTAATGGTAATTGTGAATTACTAGTTAATTTTTGTATGTGATTTATTTTGTTTATATAATGATTTTTAATTTGTTAAAAATGCATTATTTAAAAGACATGTCTAGTAACATGTCCAATTTGTCACACAATACAATTTAACAAATTGACAAAGTTAAAATGGATCCATTTTACATATGTAAACCCTGTAAATGGAAGAGGATGGATTATTTGTGCTTTAATTAGTTTAATTAGTGGGTAGCATGATAATTACCTACTAATAGGGTTGCATACCTATTGTTCTTGTGAAGAGAAACATCATAAGCTATTGGGCACTCTTCCCCCTCCATCCACCCATCCACTCTAGAGAAAAAGAGGAAGTTTTTCTCTTCTTATTTTACACTAATTCATTCTAATTATTTCATTGACTTGAATACATCTTATCTCACTAGGTTTTGTTGTTGAACAAAATTCAAAACTCACATAAATCTCTAATATTATTCTCTTAATACTAGAAGTAGTATACATATAATATTAGTAATTTTAAGGGGACAAATATTAATTCTAGTAATCAAATTAATATTTGTATTAAGAAGGATTTCCTTGGTACAATCCTTGAGGAGAGATTCCATAATTGAATCTTGTTCATCCATTTGGAAAGCTCAAGAACTAAGTAAGGAAGGAGACCTTACTAGTGCCCTAATAGCCAAAAATACATTTGTAAGGAACCGTTTTTCATCACTCTTGTATTTTGTTTTGCATGCATAAGATCTAGAATTAATTTTATGACTAAATTAATTTATCACATATTCAATATGTAAACTTATGAGATTGATGAATCACAACAGTTTATTATTGGATTGGATTATTCGTATTGGGATACTGTTTTATCGGTTATCCTCAGTCGCGGACTGAGACGACATTTGTGTTTATATTTCGGGACATGAGATTGTTATGAGATTATCCTCAGTCTCGGACTGGGACGACAATTAGTTATGAGATTATCCTCAGTCTCGGACTGGGACGACATTTATGCTTATCCCCGGGCCAGGAGTTGGCGGGGCGACGGTGTCGTGGAGCCTTGGTCACGGACCGGGACGACTAGTGTTGTTATGATGGGAATTGGTGGTGGTATTTATTCCACGTGCGTGTTACATCTGTTAAGTTTGTATTTTAATGTTGTGTGATTATCCTACTCAACCTCGTGGTTGACAGTGTATTCGTGAACACCTGCGGTGAACCGTTTTATGGGGAGCAGATTTGACAGGTACTAAAGATTAGCTGACTTGGGAGCATTGGGATGAGAGCTTGACTTGGACCATAGTTGAAGTCTAGATCACATAGAATAATTATATCACTTTATTTATTTTCGTTGCGAATTGTAAATGTTTTTATATTAAGTTTTAGTTGGTTAAGTTGTAATAAACATGTAATCGCTAAGTTTTAATTTAAAGTACTTTGGTATTGTTGTACTTTGTTATTCATTACCTCGGGAAACCGAGATGGTAACGCTCTCATTTACTTGGGATTCTAGCTAAAGGCTCCTGAATAAATGGGGGTGTTACAGTTTATGTTGTGAATGAGTAAATGAATTGGGAAAGTTGGGGTTTTAATCCCGTTATATTTGAAATTCATGGGGGAGACGAGCGGCTTTATGTCGGGACGAGCGGATTCTGCTGCAATTGGCTTTAGGAAAAAGACGTGCTGGGACGAGCGTCTTTTGAGGAAGACGAGCGTATTTTTGAGGTAGGACGAGCGGATTGTTGTCGAGACGCTCGGATTCCTTGTCAGGGAGAAATCCCAAATTTTACCAGCTGCAGGACGAGCGGATTCTCTTTAGGACGAGCGTCCTGACTTAGACGAGCGGATTCTCAGGTGGGACGCTCGGATTCTCAGTCAGACCAAAAACTTATTTTTCCAGCTCTCTCAGGACGAGCGGATCCTACCCAGGACACTCGGATTATATTCAGGACGAGCGAATTCCCTTTGGGCCGCTCGGATTCTCCCTCTACCACACGAATTCAGGTCCATCCGTGGGTATTTCATAACCCGTGTCATTCACTCTTCATTCATTTGGTCTTCATTGTGGGGGCACTACGAAGGCTTGGATAGCCTAGGCAATTGCTATCCCCACACTATGTCAAAACACTACACATCAATAATCACATAAGTCCCTCCCTCACTTTCTCTCAAAATGATGAAAATCTTGATCAAGGCATAAAAATACAAATCTAAAATTGACAAAAATGCAATAAAATAAATAAAATGCAAGTTAAGGGGTTAGAATATTTACAAATGGTGGTTTAGGGAGGACTCCACCAAACTCTCATCCATAAATGAGATGTCAAGGGGGCATATGCATGGTGTTGTTGATGTTGCTCAACACCTTGAAAAAGTAGTCGAAAGCTTGTTCATTGTCATGATAAAGATCTTCAATAGACCTTTGCACACGTTGTTCTTCATTATGATCTTGGGTCATATCATTACCGATATAGGGATTGCATATCCCCTCAAACTCATCATCCCAAAGACCGCATACTTCATTTACTTGTTCCCCAATAATATCACGAGTTGATAAGAACAATTCCTCTTTTTTCTTGTCATTATGGCCAATGAGGCCTTCCTCTTCTCTTGTCATGAGTGGTGGTGAGTTATTCAATATCTCATTCTTGTTGAAACATCCTTGTTCGTTGGACGGAGCATCTTGGAGGTTACCCATTTTCGTCTCCCATATGGGTGGTGATTCTTTACCCATAGCTTGTTCTTTGCATTGAGATGCCAACTTCTTCTATCACTTTCTCGGCTATAATGATCAACCATGAAACACGGCTCATGTAAGCGGGGAGCTCTCATTGTCTTGTCAAGATTAAAAGTAATTTTTTCATCTCCCACTTCAAGGGTGATTTCTCCATGTTTCACGTCAATCACCGCTCCCGCAGTGTGTAAGAAAGGTCTTCCTAAAATGATAGGAATGTTGGAGTCTTCCTTCATATCAACAATAACAAAGTCCACCGGGATGAAGAACTTGCCAATTCTTACCGGCACATCTTCCCATACCCCTAAAGGTGTCTTCGTTGATCGATCCGCCATTTAAAGTGTGATATTAGTGCACTTAAGCTCTCCCATTCCTATCCTTTTGCACACCAAATATGGCATGACACTCACACTTGCCCCAAGGTCACATAGAGCTTTGTTGATCGTGGTGTCGCCAATGGTATATGGAATAGAGAAACTTCCCGGATCCTTTAGTTTTGCAGGTGAACTTTCTTGTAGGATGGCACTACTCACCTTAGTGAAAGCAATAGTCTCAAGTTTCCGGATGGATTTCTTCTTTGTAAGAATATCTTTCATTTATTTCGCACAGGCCGGAACGTGATTGATTAATTCCGTAAATGGAATTGAGACTTCCAAGTTTTTGACAATCTCCATAAACTTCCCAAGTTGTTCATCAAACTTAGGCTTAGCTTGAAGACTTGGAAACGGAAGCCGAATCACAATAGGCTCTTTCTCTTTAGCCTTTTCTTCATTCTCCTTTGAAACTTCTTGAATGGTGATGGGTTCTTCTTCTTTCTTAGAGTTTTCAACAACTCTTTCCTTGTTACTAGCATTCACAACTTCTTCATCAACGGGTCTCTTCGGCCCTTCATACCTTGTACCAATCCTCAAATTGATAGCACTCACCGATTCTTGTCTTGGGGGATTACCTTGAGGTGGTAATTCCCCCTTTTGTCTTTGTGAACTTGAAGATGCCAATTGAGCCATTTGGGTCTCCAACATCTTTGTGTGAGCTAGTATGTTGTTAATGGTGATGTCTTTTGCTAGGCTATCTTTTTGCATTTGAGTGAAAAACTCTTGTTGGTTTTTTTTGCATTTGGAGGACCGCTTTTTGAACATCAAAACCTTGGTCATTTGTTTGATTGTATGGAGTTTGGTTTTGATAACTTTGGTTTTGATTCTAAAAGGGTCTTTGAGCTTGGTTTCTCATTGGAGGTGGGGGTGTATGTTGTTTGAGGGTTTTGAACAATTTGGCTTTTGTATGAGAGGTTGGGATGGAATTTGGTGTTTTCATTGTAATAGTTGGAATAAGGGGTACCACTCTTGTATGCTTGGAAAGCATTCACTTGTTCACTTGTTCCCCTACATTCACTTTGGTCATGTCCCAAAGTTCCACAACTCTCACATACTCCACTTGGAATTGATGAAGATGCCACCATGGCATTAACATGTTGCTTAGATTTGGAGGCTTCTCCAAGCTTAGCCATAGACTTCTCAAACTTCAAATTAATGGTATCAATATGAGCACTAAGTTGAGCACCCAATTGAGTAATAGAATCCACTTCATGCTTTCCTCCTATAGGAGCCTTACGAGGTCTACTATATTGTGAGTTATGGACCGCCATTTCCTCAATCTTATTCCATGTTTGATTATCATCAACTTCGGTAAACATACCATTTGATCCCATATTGAGAATGTTTCGGGAGTCTTCATATAGACCATTCCAAAATCGTTGTACAAGGAACCACTCGCTAAGTCCATGATGTGGACAAGATCGGCAAGTATCCTTGAATCTCTCCCATGCTTCATACCAAGATTCTTCGTCCCTTTGTTTGAACCCGGTGATTTGGGCTCTCAACATGTTAGTCTTCTCCGGAGGATAGAATTTTTTGTAGAAAGCAAGTGCCAATTTCTTCCAAGAGTCAATACCAAGAGTAGCCTTATCAAGGCTCTTTAACCATTGTTTCGCGGAACCAATCAAAGAAAAAGGAAATAAGACCCATCGAATTTTGTCTTGATTAACTCCGGTTTGAGAAATCGCATCACAATAGTCACAAAAAGTCTCCATATGAGAATGAGGGTCTTCACTAGGCATCCCCCCAAATTGACTTCTCTCGACTAATTGAATAAATGCGGATTTTACAATGAAATTACCGGTGTTGTGGTGTGGGAGTACCATTTGGTTGGTTCTCCTCGGTTGGTACAGAATGTGATGAAAATTTAGGCAATGTGGGTTGATTTTTTGGTTGGTTTTGTGTTGGGTTATCCTCTCCTTCTCTTGCAAAAGGGTTGATAAACTAAATATTGTTTGGTTGAATGTCCACAATCTTACCAATACCTCTCAAAGTATTTCTAGCAAGTCTTCTATTGTTGGTCAAAGTTCTTTCAATTTGAAGATCAATGGCTAACAAGTTACCTTCTGATCTCCTAGACATGCAAAATATCAAACAACTCGAAAACAATTAGAACAAACCTTGAGGAGTTTGACTTCCCCAACGTAAAGAAAGACACAACTAAAAAGCAATCAAAGAAAATAAAATCAAGTTAACACCGTCCCCGGCAACGGCGCCATTTTTGGTCGGTGCTATTTTTCGGTTACTTGTCGTTAAGAGTTGCCTAGACCAAAACAATATTTATAACTTCACAAAATACTCTACTTTTAGTAAAGAGGTAAGTAAAGGTCGGATCCCAAGGGACGGGTATTGATGTAGGATTTTCGATTGCAAATGGTTGTGTCTAAGGGTGTCACAATTTGGGTTGAGGTAGGAGATCAACTAAACTAAATAACAATGTAAATAAAGTAATGAAAGCAAGCAAGATGATTAAAACGATATATAAACAAATGATTAAAAGCACTAGGGTGTCATGGGTTCATAGGGAATTCATGGGATTTGATCATACAAACATATTTTCTACTAGATGCAAGCAATTATTGTTGTGATGGGATCGAGTTAGTGTATATTTTACAATCTCTAGGAAGGTTTGGGTCCCGGAGCCGAATCGATTAGATTGTACAACACCTACAAGTCGAATTAATCCTCCCTATCCAACTATATGCATGGTCTAATGAGACTCGAGTTGGTTTATGTCTTACAAGTCTCATTGAAAAGATAGGTGATGGGTAAAAAATGCAAGGATTCATAGGCTCACATTTCATCAAACATAACATGTGCATAAGTTGGAATTACAACAAGCAAGCAAATTAATTATGAAAACATATTAGATTAAGCATGAATCAATCCCCGTGTTGGTTTCCCCTAATTCCCCATTAACCCTAGTTAAGGAAACTACTCACTCATTATCAAGTTTAACATGCTAACAAGGTTGTCAATCATACTAGCAAGGCAAAACATGATGAACAATTGAAGATGATTAACAATAATTAAAAAGGATTAAGAGATAATTATACCTATAAAGATGATTCCAAATAATAAAGCAAAGAATAATAGAAGTACTTGATGATTGATGGAAGGTTGTAAATCCTCCAAATAAACCCAAATAATCTTCTAATTACCCAAAATAAATGATGAACAATAGATAAATTAAGGAATCATTAAGAAATGAGATTTGTATTAATGCTAAATTAAGAATTGATTATAAGATTAAGAGAGTATTAGGACTTGATTTAGATGCTATTAAGATGACATTAAGGTGACATGCTAATCTAGGTAGTACAATGGGGTATTAATACTAGAGATTAGGTACAAAGATTATGGTTACTAAGGGCTTAAATGACTATTAAGACCCTTAAGAAAAATTGAGGATGTTCTCCTCTCCAAGGAGATGCTCATCTCCGTTTTGGTGGTCTTCAAGTAATTCGCTCGTCCCGAGCGTCTTGGCTGAGGGACGGTTGGTACTGCAGCAGAATCCAAGCGGATTGTGGGTCGGGACGATCGGATCATTTGGCCTCAAGACGAGCGTCTTGGCCTCAGGACGCTCGGACTGTAGTAGGGCGACGCTCGTCCTGGGCACTGCGACGCTCGAATTCCTTCACAGTCACTTCTCTTCTTTTCTTTCTTCAACAATCCTCAGAGATCTTGTTGGAGATGCAAGGATCCTTTGATCATTGCCCAATCTACTTTATTTCCTACATAGGCCTTCTAGCATTGTCTTCCCTTTGATGCTTGGCCATTGAATTTGATCAATTTAGCTTCATTTTGCCATGAAAATGCATGGTTTGCACTCCTTTCCTACCAAAGGATCAAAACCTCAAAGAATATGCAAAACAAGAAACTAAAGATAATAAATGACCCAATTATGCACTAAAAAGCATAAGAACGAGGCTAATTCGGGGACTAAATATGCTCAAATATGAGTCGCATCAAACATAAGTGTGAATATGAAATGTCAAATTTACCCTCATCCTTGATCTCGAAGGACCCAAACCATACCGTTCACTTTATCCTCAAAACACCCACCCTAAACAACTACGCCCATACCACCTACAACCATCACCATGTTCACCAAAACACCCAAACACACAACGAAGCCTATTTAGTGCTACCGCCCTGAGATTCAAAACACCACCAACGCACTCAGTAGCCATTGTTAAAATGATCTCGTCCAAGCCCCAACCTCAACCACCCTACCATTATCCCACATTCCCATGTTGTTCATCTCACCGTCCATAGATGATGCAGCACTTCTCCCCACCCTAGATCTTCACATTTGAGACCATAAGAGGTATGTGAAAGACTTAAAAAATGAAGAGGATAAGGAGTACTTGTACTTATGTAAATTAAGGAGTCAATTGCTTGATTATGTAGATTAATTGATTCAATGATTTATGAGAAAGTGTATAGAGGATTTTATGAGAAAGAGCAGAGATAGAGAAGAAGGAAGTGGTATGCAAATTCACGGAAAAAAGGTTGCTTTAGAATACACTAGGAACAATGCAAAAAGTGAGGGTAGTTGTGTAATTTTGCCCCTAGCCTAGATATTTGTGTAAAAAGTAAGTGTAAACATATAACCTGAACGGAGGGAATAGTTGGATATGATTTTTCTACAACGTAGAATCAAACAATACATAGAATAATCGCATGAAATTTGTGTAGTTGTTAAGGGAGTACTGTGAAACTTAGAACTCGAGATGATGAATGTAATTCTCATTGATCAAAAGCATAGATGTTACACGCATATATAGTATGTACAAACGATCTACCCTAATATTAACTTCCTAATATTACTCCTATAATATCTTACCAAATCTCAACTATCCTTAACCAACTATATTACATATTCTACATAATATACACATGATAATATGGAAGATATTGATGCATATACTTATCCTTATTCTTAACACTCCCCCTCAAGTTGGAGCTCTAGGAACACCGAGTCCCAACTTGAACTGCAAATGATCAAATAGTTCTCCTCCCAACGCTTTTGTGAACAAATCCGCTATTTGTTCTTTACTCCTTACATGCATCGTTTTAATCTCTTTAGACACCAAATGTTGCCGAACAAAATGACAGTTTATCTCAATGTGTTTCGTTCTATCATGAAACACGGGATTCTTTGCTATGTAAATGGCCGCCTGATTATTGCAATATAAACTCATCGAACTAGTATGGAAAACGCCTAAAGAAGCAAGGAACGACTTTACCCATATTAATTCACTCGTTGCCGCCCCCATAGCTCTATACTCTGCTTCCGTCGTCGATTTCGCCACTGTCACTTGTTTGTTCGCTCTCCAAGATATAGGCGATTGTCCCAATGAAACAAAATAGCCACTTATTGATCTTCTTGTCAATGGGCAACTCGCATAATCCGAGTCACAATATCCTCTAATTTGCAAGTCTGATTCCCTCTTCAATGTGAGCCCTTTGCACGGATTGCGCTTTATGTATCTCACGACTCTCAATGCTGCTTCCCAATGCTCTTTCCTCGCTTCATTAACAAACTGCGAAAGGATATGCACTGTATAAACAAGGTCTGGCCTCGTAATGGTTAAGTATACTAACCTTCCAACTAGACGACGATATTTCATTATGTCTTTTAGCACATATCCCTTCGCTAAAGACAGGTTATGCCTTGCTTGAATTGGAGTATACACGGTTCTTGCTCCTTCCATTCCCGTCTCCTCTATGATACTCATTGCATACTTTCGCTGATTCAAGAACAGTCCATTCTTGCCGTGATCTACCTCTATACCTAGGAATTATTTCAGCCTTCCCAAGTCCTTAATCCCGAAACTCTTATCCATGAATCTTTTGAACTTTGCACATGCTTCTTTATCATTGCTTACAACGATCATGTCATCCACATAGACAAGTACTCCAATAAAACAATCATCTCGATTAAAGGTAAACAAAGAGTAATCTGCCACCGACTGTATAAAGCCGTAACTCATCATTGAGACAGCCAACTTCGCAAACCAGTTACGCGAAGCTTGTCTCAACCCGTAAATTGATTTAAGCAATTTGCATACCTTACTTTCCCCTCCTTTTTCGAAACCTTGAGGGATCCTCATGTATACTTCTTCTTCAAGGTCTCCGTGTAGAAAAGCGTTGTTCACATCCAATTGCTCAATAAACCAACCTTTCGACACAGCTACAGCTAGCATACATCGTACACTTGCCATTTTCGCCACAGGTGCATATGTTTCATGGAAATCGATTCCTTCTACTTGAGTAAATCTTTGTGCCACTAATCGAGCTTTGTATCATTCCACTGTGCCATCTGCTTGGTACTTAATTTTGTACACCCATTTGCAACCTATTGGCTGCTTTCCCTTTGGCAATGTGGCGATCTTCCATGTCTCATTCTTCTCTAATTCCTCGATTTCTCTACTCATTGCTTCCCTCCATTTCCTGTCCTTTGCTGCTTCATGGTAATGACTCGGCTCTTGCTCATTATCAATAGCAGCTAAGAAAGCTTTGTGATTATTTGAAAAACAATTAGTCACAACATAATCGTTTAAAGGATAGCGAGTACCTGACCTTGAGGAATTTGATTGTGCGAGGTGAGCATTTGAGTCTGGGGTAATTACTCTTGTTGATTTGCAATAGTAATCCTTCTTCCATGTGGGTTCGAATCTTTCTCTTGCACCTCTACCCATGGTCTCCTGCTCAGGTTGTGCACCCGTCATCTGTCGTTCCTGCTCGACATTTCTCACATTCTCTTCATGCTCGACATTCCCCGAGTCTGGTTGATTAATGTTCTGCTCATCATCTTCACGCGTGTGATCATTCCCTTGCTCATTTCCTTGATCATTCCCCTGCTCATTTCCTTCACTCTCATCGCCTGTTTCATCACTCCCTCTTACAACGTGATCGAATTGTTCGTCACTGTTTTTACTTAACAGGTTGATGATTATTATTATTGTGAATGATGTCCAGAGATGATGGAGATTCATTTGTAGAAATGGAGAATGGATAAACATTTTCATAAAAAGTGACATCACGCGAAACCAAGACTCGATTGTCCCGTAAATCATAAACTTTCCATCCTTTCTTGCTATGTGGGTACCCAATAAAAATACACCGTTTCCCCCGTTCCCCAAACTTGTCTTTGGTGCGCTCTTTATTATGGACATAACACAAACAACCCAATACTTTTAAATGATCGAGTTTAGGCTGTTTTCGATAAAGAAGCTCGAATGGGGTTTTTCCATCAAGCAAAGGGGTGGGTGTCCTATTTATTAGGTACGCTGCAGTCATGATACATTCCCCCCAAAACCGCAAAGGTAAGCCCCCCCTGAAAACGCAGTGCCCTCGCCTTCTCAAGTATGTGGCGATGCTTTCTCTCGACTCTACCATTTTGTTGGGGTGTATCGACATTACTAGTGCGAAATAATATCCCGTTTTCATCATAATAATCTCGCATATGTCCAGACAACAACTCCGTCCCATTGTCACTTTGTATAATTTTGACACTTTTTTCAAATTGATTCTTTACCATTTGACATAAAGTTTTCATGTAATCCCCGGCCTCACTTTTTTCTTTCATTAAATAAATCCATACGCCTCGACTATGGTCATCGACTATGGTGAGGAAATAATGGGCACGGGTTAAACTCGCTACTTTATATGGTCCCCAAATATCACAGTGTATAAGGCCAAACAAAACATCGCATCTACTATTATTAGACTTAAATAGGGTTCGGGATTGTTTTGCCCGACAACAAGAATCATAAGCATCGTCTGAATTCCAAAAATAATTTCGTCCAACTAAAGAAGAAAAACGAGAAAAAATTTTCTTTGAAGGATGTCCTACCCTTCGATGCCATAAACGACTTTCTTTATCAACCGTTATGTGACCCGCTGCTTCATTCTTGCTCGGTTGATAGTAATATACCCCTCTTCAATGCTCACCCCGTCCAATCATCGTCTTCGTAGTCCGGTCCTGTATTTCACAATAATCCGGATAAAATTTTATTAGACAATTGTTTTCATAAATCAACTGTTGGACAGAAATAAGATCACAAGTAAGAGAAGGCACAAATAACACGTCTTTCAGTATGAAATTCTCGCTCAATCGCACTTCGCCATGAACCGTGGCTTTAACCTGCCTGCCGTCAGGCAAACTGACCGTGGCTTCATCCGTTTCCCAAGTATTTGGCAGGTATTCTCTCTTTCCCGTCATATGGTGAGATGCTCCGCTATCAATTAACCATTCGCAATTTACAATTAATTTCATACCTTGGAGTTTTTCACTTCCTTCGGGACTACTTTTCAACAGAATCTTCAACCTGTCTATCTCTTCAGCAGTGAACGGAATGTTCGACTTCAGCTGCTCCTCACCTTTTCCAGTTCCCGTCACTGCATATGCTTGGTGATACCACGGCCTCGTCCTCTTCCACGGCTCCCACTTCCACGGCTGCCTCCATTTCCTCTCCTTCCTCTGCCTCGTTCTCGCGCCTTCACCTCCTCGTACCCATGCTTATCATAACAATCCTCTTCCTTATGATAATATTTTCCGCAATAGGTGCATCGTGGTGGTGGTGGTCTCTCTGAATTCTCTTCATCATTTCTCGAGTAATTTCCTTGACCCTTTTTGCCATTCACTTTAACTACCATGGCCGCATCATTATATTCTTCTTTTATCTTTGTGAGCGAAGCATGTCGCTCTTCTCTGAGTATTAGGGCATAAACACGATTCAATAGAGCTATCGGATCTTCCATCAACAAATTTGTTCGAACTTGTCCATATAGCTTCGAGTCCAGTCTCATTAGAAACTGGTGTACTTTCTCTTCCTCTTTCTCCTTTGCTATGGACACTGCTGCGCCGCAATTACAGTCTTTTATCTTACTGTATTTTGCTAGCTCGTCCCAAATCGTCTTAAGCCTTGTGTAATACTCCACAACCGTTTCCTTGCCTTGTTTACATTCATTCAACTCACTCTTAAGTTGATGAACCCTAGGGGCGTTTCCTGCCGAATACCTTACCCGTAACTCCTCCCAAATATCTTCGATTGGTTGGGTAAACGTGATACTCGGGTGTAGCTTCTGGTCTATTACATTCCGAAGCCATGCTCGCAACATCGTATTGCACTGTCGCCACGCCACTAGTTCAAGGCTATCTTCTTCTCCATCGCTTGCTGGCTTCTTGATTCGTCCTTTAATAAAAGCCAATTTGTTCTTTGCATCCAATCCGTTTTCACAGCATCGGCCCACATATCATAGTTTATGCCATCGAAAATTATTTGTGTGACATTCAAACTAGGGCTGTCGGATGGATGAAGATACAACGGGGATGTCATGGGAATTGTCTTTGGACCGCTCCCTCTTCCCTTTGATTTCACGTCATCTCCGGTCATGATGTAGAATTTCGAATTTAATACCTTAGTTTTGAAAGAATTTGATTTGATTTGATTGATTTTTTTTTGTGTGTTTATGAGAAACTGTGGATCTTTTCGGCTCGAGATACCATGTGAAACTTAGAACTCGAGATGATGAATGTAATTCTCATTGATCAAAAGCATAGATGTTACACGCATATATAGTATGTACAAACGATCTACCCTAATATTAACTTCCTAATATTACTCCTATAATATCTTACCAAATCTCAACTATCCTTAACCAACTAGATTACATATTCTACATAATATACACATGATAATATGGAAGATATTGATGCATATACTTATCCTTATTCTGAACAAGTACCGATCATTTCCATTACTTTTTGGTCCATTTTCCCGTAGAAAAAATATTCTACTATATATTACACTTTTATTTATTAACCTTTTCATTCTCAAGTAAATTTACAACCATCCGATTAGGTCCAGAGTTAATCCGGACCACTGTTTAGGTTGTTAAAAGTTTGGTCTATTGTTTCCTTTGCTTTTGATTGGTTTTCATGTTCTTGATTTGTTTACATAGAAAATTTCATTGTGTGATTTTTGTTAAGTATTCTATTTTGTTAATTCTGGAGTGAGTGTTATGATTAAAAAGTCATGTAAAATTGCAAATATGGGGAATCGTTTTTACATGTAATGTATGAATATTTCGTAGCTTTTGAAGGTCTTTAAGAAAAAAGACTTTGTTACTTGGCGGTTCATTTGGACTTTGTTTTTGTCATATACTCATGTATATTTGGTTGAAATGGAAAACATAGTAATAACTATGCATAAGCTATATAAAATTTGTTTCATTGTTTGTTTAGTTTGATTTTATTCATTCTCATGTCATGTACAAACCTTGTCTATGGATTGATTCTTTCTTCTCGGTTTAGGAATAGGAATTAACTAGTATTGGTGACCGGTTCTGCCCAGGCTATCTCTATTTAGCGTTAAAATTTATTTTCAATTAAATAAAATTACATTAAAGTTGCATAACTCATGAGTTTATCATTACTATATTTTTTTATGACATATCTTAAAATTAAGATGAAATAAATTATGAGACCAATTCGCTACTCCCGCTATTAATATTTTACTTAATTAGATTGGTTAGGTAATTGTTCATATATACTTTGTATTGTTGTTAGTATTGTTACTTTTATTACATTTGTTATTACTACTGTTACTTTTACTACTCCACCCGTAATTATTGTTACTTTCACAAGTGCCGTATTAATATTTATAATTTCACTTCTCCCGTTGTTACTTCTATTACTTTCACAACTCCCGCTCGCTGCTAATATTGTTACTTTGACTATTCAAATGAGTGATTACTATCATATTACTATATCCAATGTTATTACAATTATTTTCAGTACTCACAGAATTACTTTTACTATTTAGGGATGCAATTTAAGAGACTTATATATTTATATAAATATATTACATATATGCATAAAATCAAATAAAATTATTTTTAAATATTATATTTTTTGGAAATTTAACTTGATTTATTTACCTTTTTATAATTTCTTAAATATAACATATTTATATTATATTTTTGTATGTTAAATAATTAAAACCTTTACACGAATTAATATCATAAGTGGGGCATGTTTATTTTAAGGAAAAAATCACCATATTATGGTGTTCTCTAAATTTATACTTTAATCAAAACTATATAATATTTACATTAAAGCCCCTTGACCAGGTTCATCACACATTGGCTATGATTAAAAACTATATAGTATAATTAATTTGCATAGATTTATTTAAGTATATTGAAATTCGTTGGTTTTAGAATATATATATATATATATATATATATATATATATATATATATATATATATATATATATATATATATATATATATAGGGTTGAGATCCTATGAGAACTCTCGTCCCATGAGAACCGTGAGAACCTCAGGTTCAGAACCTTCATATCTCAAGTTCAGAACATTTATACCAAAGGTTCAGAACCTTGTACAAAAGATATATGGGTAATGCATGAGATGAAAGATAACTAACATACTCCGCACATCGTTCGTCAACAAATTCAAAGCACAAGTAAATCATAATCAATATATGTATAAATCTTTATGTTGGTTGAAACAAATTGCAATTTGATAGTTTTTTAGTGAAAAAATCATTTCAGGAGTAAAATATGTCGTAGACATCGCTCGAATTTGGTAGTTAACTTAACCAATATAAAAAGTTGGAAATAAAAGATAGGGCTGCCGGAAAATGACGGACCAATCTTGTTAGAGGTCAAACTAAGCGTGTTAATAAGTGTATAATGATTCTTTCTATGGTTGCAATATCTTAATGTGGTCGAAACATGCTGCAGCAATTTGGTTTAATTGTTAAGGAATTTATGGACTTGTGGACTTGTCCACTCAAACACATCTGCAAACTTTTTGAGGTAGTTAACTTAATAGCTTTAGTTTTAGTTAACAACTTTTTGAAGTATATAATTAGCCAATTGATGCAAAATTCGCATCTTTAGATCATGATTATGAGGCCTCCAACATGCGCCAACACAATGACAATAATAGTTTGTGTTAGGTAGACTAATTAGGTTTCCATCAAAATCTGCTATCCGGACAAGTAGAAGGCCAAATTAAAGCTCCCAATTTGTATTAGATTATCCTAACTTGCAACAGGTGCCATTATGATCGTAATTAAAATCTATGAACCTTTGGTACAAAGGTTCTGAAACTTTGGCATAAAGACTTTGAACCTTTCATACAAGAGTTCTGAACATGAGGTTTTCACGGTTCTTATGGGAGTAGGGTTCTCATAGGATCCTCAATCTATATATATATATATATATATATATATATATATATAGTATTGATACTTTTATGCAAAATTATATATGTTCGAGTTATGTTATGTTATTGATATTAACAAGTTTGATTATATAATTTTATTGATATGGACTTGACAAATGTGGGGCTTATTTTCGGTCAATAAGTTTGTATGGTCTTTGATTTTAGTGGTTAGAGAATCAATTTGGGCGCAAATATTCATGTTTGTGAACTTGTTTTTTTTTTTGGCTTTATGAGAATTATATCATGGATTATTTACGCTTATGTAAATAGATCATTTATTTTCAAGAGTTATTGACCATATTTATTATTCTCCATGATATTATGGTGAGAGTACTTTTACTTATGAACTTGTTTTGTTTTCGTATGTGCCTTAAATAAAAGCTAAGTTTGTTGATATATTTGTTTACTACAATACTACTTCATATGATGTTTGGTTAATGTCGAAAGTCATTGGGTATTATACTTGACTAGCTATGAGATGATAATGGTAGTACACTATACATGTACCATACTGATATGACTCCTATTTTCGCATATTTAGTCCCTTACATAGCCCAGTTCCTATGCTTTCTAGTGTGTATTAAGGTCGTTTCTTGTCTTTAGCTTCCTTTTATGCATATTCTATGAGGTTTGGTGCCCTCTGTAGGAGAGGAACACTAACCTTGCCTAAACGGAGTGAAGCGGAGCTGAATTGATAACATCCAACGACCAAGCATCGAAGAGGAGACTAACATTAAAGGACTAAGTTAACAAAACAAGGAATTGGGCCATGTATATATATATATATGTATATATATATATATGTATATATATATATATGTATATATATATATATATGTATATATATATATATATATATATATATATATATATATGTATATATATATATATATGTATATATATATATATATGTATATATATATGTATATATATATATATATATATATATAGAATTAGGATAACATCACACGTTATATTAAATAATATCACAGCTTACAGTATCACATGTTATACTAAACAATATCACAGCAGGAAAAAAAAAATTTTTGATAAAAAAATCGTGATATTGTTTTGTAATACAATATCACACGTTATGCTAAACAATATCACAGCTTTCACGAAAAAAAATTGTTAAAAAAAATTTCGGAAAAAAAGTTTTGAAAAAAAAAATTTCGTGATATTGTTTTGTAATACAATATCACAAGTTATGCTAAACAATATCACACGTTATACTACACAATATCACTGCTTACACGAAAAAAAAAATTGTTAAAAAATTTTTCAAAAACAAATTTTTCGGGAAAAAAAACTCGAAAAAAAAAATTTGAAAAAAAAAATTTCGTGATATTGTTTTTTATAGTGCGTGATATTGTTTTATGGACTCATGGACTCAAATATTTAGGTGGACTCACCGGATCCCACCTCTCTCTCTCTCTCTCTCTCTCTCTCTATATATATATATATATATATATATATATATATATATATATATATATATATATATATATATATATATATATATATATTGGATTTGGTGATTTTGGTTCTTATGGTGAGTTGTGAGTTGGGGGAATCTCAGCCATTAGATTAAATTAGTGATGAGTGGCCAAGATTAATCTTAGTTGTCATATAAAAGCATTGTTATTTACTTATTTTCTCTTTTTTCTAGTGTTACTCTTTTTTTTTACTTTAATTTTTTTTATCTCCTTTTTTACCTCGTGTTATTATGTTTTTTTTTTACAACTTTGATTTTTTTTTCTCTTATGTTTTTCTCTTACCTTTTTTTCTTTTTCTTTTTGTACCAGATTTTTTTTACTTGGAATTTTTTTTACTCTTATTTTTTTACCTCGTGTTATTATGCTGTTATTTTGCTTGTTTTTTTTAAGACTTTGATTTTTTTCTCTTTTTTTTTTTTCACCACATGTTACTGTGCTGTTATTGTTATTCCGCTGTTATTGTGATGTTATTCTGCTGTTACTTTGATTTTTTTTACGACTTTGATTTTTTTTCTTCTTTTTTTTTACCACGTGTTATTGTGCTGTTATTCTACTGTTATTCTGCTGTTATTGTAATGTTATTTCGGTGTCACTTTGATTTTTTTACTACTTTGATTTTTTTTACTACTTTGATTTTTTTACTCTTTTTTACCGCGTGTTATTGTGCTGTTATTCTGGTGTTATTGTGATGTTATTCCGGTGCCACTTTGATTTTTTGTACGACTTTGTTTTTTTTTCTTTTTTTAGCACGTGTTATTCTACTGTTATTGTGATGTTATTCCGGTGTCACTTTGATTTTGTTACTAATTTGATTTTTTACTCTTTTTTTACTACATGTTATTGTGCTGTTATTCTGGTGTTATTGTGATTTATTCTACAACAACTAAACTCGTCTAAATATAAGCCCACAACAACCTTTAATAAACCACTACACTAGCATACCCTAAAAACAATACTGTAGGAGAGGAAGATGAAGAGAAATTCAACCACCTCTCTGTCAACTCTCACAAATGAGACAAAACAATATAATACCGCAAAATGGAACGTAGCGATGTTCCACTCTACAAAGCACTTCTCCTAAATCACTCCACTAGCGTGAAATCATTCACAGACTTGTCAGCCAACTAGAGTAAACAACGACGACCTAGACTCGTCAATAATGGAACCTCTCATTGTGTTCGTCAGTACCATCGGTGGAACAATCAATAAATTAGCTTCCATGCGTACTCCTCCCATCTGCAAGTGGATTAATTGTGGAAATTAGAATTTGAGTTTATGAAAGAGATGCTCTTAATCAGCATTCAACAACCAAAAAATAAATATTAGCTAATTTCAGCGACCTGTTTTTAACTCGAAATTTCAAGAAAGAGAAAAAACATCTATAGATTGCTCTTGCAGTTACATTGTGTGCATACTTATGAGTTACATTGTGTACAAAGCAAACCAGCATCCTTGGTTGGGAGCATCGACAAAATCCGAGTCAATAACTCATCAGATAAGCAGGTTAATCTATCTGCAGAACACGGCCGCAGCGAATTGCTAGATGTACAACACCTTTTCAGTTCCCAATCCAAATTCGCCATCGTCATTCCTGATAAAAAAAAATTGAACATCCAATCTAATTCATTGATTCATACTGCGGTTTGCAATCTGAAATTAAATTTCAACAGCGATTTACAGGAGATAACATGAATCTCTCAATAAAAAAACCCTAGCTGATAATGAAAGATGATAACTTTACGACCGAAAAACAACTGCAATTTACAAAAATCTCTCTAAAAAAAACAAGCAACTTTGATCAGATTCAGCAAGTGATTGAGACGGAGGGAACAAGAATCAATTGCTAAAAAATAAATTAGATTAAAAAGAAGAAGAAAAAATTGATAATGAGAATCAACCAAGTTGTCATTGATAATAATAAACAAGCAAAAAGACGAACAATCATGGAAAACAATCAAGTGAAGAAAAGAATGACTTACAAAGCAATAACAACTGTACAGTGAACTTAATTGCGGAAGATGAAGAATTGAAGATGATGATGAATGTTTTTTTTTTTGGTTGAGTAATTGAAGATAACGATGATGAGGACGATGAAGTACAAAGCAAACCAACAATGCTGCAGTTGTCGCCTTTACACCGTCTGTTTTTGTTAATATTAGATTCAATCTCAGCCATCTATTTCTTTTTATCTAATGGCTGAGATTTGTGAGCACACAAACTCACAACTCACCGTAAGAACCAAACTCACGAGATCCCGCCTCTATATATATATATATATATATATATATATATATATATATATATATAGTATTAGGATCATGTAAGTCCTCCTCTTACATGTGAGTCCATAAGTCTTCCTTAGAGCCTTTGGATGAGGAAGATGGAGGGTTGAGATTGGAAGCAAAAAGGAGGGGATTAATGCATAATTAAACACTCTTCCTCTTTACTTTACTAATCAATATTAATTAAAAATTAATCCACTATATAAAATTTATTTTTCCACCCACATCTCTCACATCTCACACAATTATCATCCTCTCATCTCTCTAAAACCCAAATAAATCAAAACCAAAAAAAAAAAAATCACCACCCACCACTACCTTAAAACCCGACTACCCCACGCCACCAGATCTGACCCCCCACCGGCCACCACCACCCGGCCTCCCCCATACCCACCTGTCTCCACCCGACAACAACCCCACCACCCACCATCTTCATCTTCCCCTCCTCTCTGCTCTTCACTGCCACCACCCGACACTCCCACACCCGCCTGCCACCACCCGACAACAAACCTACACACACCATCATCCCCCACCGACACCACATACTCACAAACCCAACGACCCACCACCACCACCACCCACCCACCAGATCCACCACCGAGCCCGACTCCCTCCGCGATAACAACAAAACCACACACCAACGAGCCCACCCACCACCACGCCTACACTCACGACGACCCACCACCGTCAGATCTGCATTTTTTTCTTTTTAAATCCTTTTCAGATCTCGGTTTTGGTGGTGGTTGTTTTAGGGCGATGGCGGTGGTTGTTGGGTGGTTGTACGGTAAGATGGTTGTGGTTGTCATAGGGTGATGGTGGTGGTTGTTGGCATTTTAAGGCAGTCGGTTTTTTTTAGATCTCTTTGTTTGTTTTTTTTTTTTTAAGATCTACTTTTTTTTTAAAGTTTTGATGGGGATGTTAAATGTCGATAATGGTGTTTTTGTTTTGTTTTTTTTTTAATTATTTTTTTTCCTTTTTTTTTTTCTGTGTTTTGTTTTTATTTTCAAATATCGTCTTGTTTTTTTTTAAATCCCGTCTTGTTTAGATTCATTATGTTATCGATTTTTTTGAGATCTCGTTTTTATGTATAGTATTATTTTTTTTCAGATTTTCTTTACAAATTTCGTTTTTTTTTAAAAGGTACTTTTATTTTAATGTTAGATCTATAAATATTGGTGGTGTCCGGGTGTTGTGTTTTTTTTTTCATTATTTTTTTAATTTTATATTTAACTTAAACCTAATGATCTAAAGTTATACTTTTCTTCCTTAAAATTACACTTTTTTCTATTAAAATTACATTTTTCTCTATTATTAAAGTTACATTTTTCTCCATTAAAATTACACTTTTATCTATTACAATTACACTTTTTCTATTAAAATTACACTTTTTTCTGTTAGTTATATTTTTCTCTATTATTAAAGTTACACTTTTCTCTATTAAAATTACACTTTTTTCTATTAAAATTATACTTTTTTCTGCTAAAATTACACTTTTTTCTGTTAAAATTACACATTTTTCTCCATTAAAATTACACTTTTATCTAATAAAATCACACTTTTTTCTATTAAAATCACAATTTTTTTTCTATTAAAATTTCAATTTTTTCTGTTAAAGTTACTTTTGTCTCTATTATTAAAGTTACACTTTCTCTATTAAAGTTACACTTTTTTCTATTAAAATTACACTTTTTTCTGTTAAAATTATATTTTTTTCTGCTAGAATAACTCTTTTTTCTGCTAAAATTACACTTTTTCAGCTAGAATTACACTTACTTCTATTGGACTAATGTTACACTCTCAATGGACTTGGTCATATTCACATTGGACTAATGTTACACTTTTCACTCTCAATGGACTAAAATTACATTCTCAGTGGACTGAAATTATACTTTCCTGGACTAAAATTAAACTTTCCTGAACTAAAATTACATTCACCTGGACTAAAATAACAATCTAATTGGACTGAAAGTACACTTATCTGGACTAAAATAACACTTTTTGTCGTTAAAATAACACTCGTATAATGATAAAATTACAATAACTTGTGATAAAATTACAAAAATTCAAAATATTATTCGTCAAAATCACTCGAAAAAGACTGAAGTTGAACTTGTAAAACGCAAAATTCTTGTAAACATTCCTCAAAATTACACTTTTTGCTATTAGAATTACACTCGTAAAATCCTAAAATGTCGAGAACTTGTCTCGAAAAAAAAATGAAAAAAATCGAAACAGGAAAAATGTTAACAAAATTTTCATAAACTTTGAAGTATAAGACAAAAGGCGGTGTTAATTGTGTATGATAATGAATTAGTGAATGTATTACTAAAACTAGAGAGAGAAGTAAATTAATTAGTGTTAAGTGTGTTTCTTGCTTTCAATCTCAACCTTCCACCATGCATGATCCAAGGGTTGTGGAAAGGACTCATGGACTCAAAGCCATATGAAGGACTTATAAGAACTTTACTCTATATATATATATATATATATATATATATATATATATATATATATATATATATATATATATATATATATATATATATATATATATATATATATATATGGTTGAGATCCTATGAGAACTCTCTTCCCATGAGAACCGTGAGAACCTCAAGTTCAGAACCTTCATATCTCAAGTTCAGAACATTTATACCAAAGGTTCAGAACCCTTGTACAAAAGGTATAGGGGTAATGCATGAGATGAAAGATAACTAACATACTCCACACATCATTCGTCAACAAATTCAAAGCACAAGTAAATCATAATCTATATATATATATATAAATCTTTATGTTGGTTGAAACAAATTGCAATTTGATAGTTTTTTAGTGAAAAAATCATTTCAGGAGTAAAATATGACGTAGACATCGCTCGAATTTGGTAGTTAACTTAACCAATATAAAAAGTTGGAAATAAAAGATAGAGCTGCGGGAAAATTACGGACCAATCTTGTTAGAGCTCAAACTAAGCGTGTTAATAAGTGTATAATGATTCTTTCTATGGTTGCAATATCTTAATGTGGTCGAAACATGCTGCTGCAATTTGGTTTAATTGTTAAGGAATTTATGGACTTGTGGACTTGTCCACTCAAACACATCTGCAAACTTTTTGAGGTAGTTAACTAATAGCTTTAGTTTTAATTAACAACTTTTTGAAGTATATAATTAGCCAATGGATGCAAAATTCGCATCTTTAGATCATGATTATGAGGCCTCCAACATGCGCCAACACAATGACAATAATAGTTTGTGTTAGGTAGACTAATTAGGTTTCCGTCAAAAATCTGCTATCCGAACAAGTAGAAGGCCAAATTAAAGCTCCCAATTTGTATTAGATTATCCTAACTTTCAACAGGTGCCCTTATGATCGTAATTAAAACCTATGAACCTTTGGTATAATGGTTCTAAAACTTTGGTATAAAGACTTTGAACCTTTCATACATGAGTTCTGAACATGAGGTTCTCACGGTTCTCATGGGAGTAGGGTTCTCATAGGATCCTCAATCTATATATATATATATATATAGTATTGATACTTTTATGCAAAATTATATATGTTCGAGTTATGTTATCTTATTGATATTAACAAGTTTGATTATATAATTTTATTGATATGGACTTGACAAATGTGGGGCTTATTTTCGGTGAATAAGTTTGTATGGTCTTTGATTTTAGTGGTTAGAGAATCAATTTGGGCGCAAATATTCATGTTTGTGAACTTGTTTTTTTTTGGCTTTATGAGAATTATATCATGGATTAATTTACGTTTATGTAAATAGATCATTTATTTTCAAGAGTTATTGACCATATTTATATTTCTCCATGATATTATTGTGAGAGTACTTTTACTTATGAACTTGTTTTGTTTTCGTATGTGCCTTAAATAAAAGCTAAGTTTGTTGATATATTTGTTTACTACAATACTACTTCATATGATGTTTGGTTAATGTCGAAAGTCATTGGGTATTATACTTGACTAGCTATGAGATGATAATGGTAGTACACTATACATGTACCATACTGATATGACTCCTATTTTCGCATATTTAGTCCCTTACATAGCCCAGTTCCTATGCTTTCTAGTGTGTATTAAGGTCGTTTCTTGTCTTTAGCTTCCTTTTATACATATTCTATGAGGTTTGGTGCCCTCTGTAGGAGAGGAACACTAACCTTGCCTAAACGGAGTGAAGCGGAGCTGAATTGATAACATCCAACGACCAAGCATCAAAGAGGAGACTAACATTAAAGGACTAAGTTAACAAAACAAGGAATTGGGCAATGACAAAGGATCCCCACGACCCCTGAAGGACCCCCACAGATTAGGGGGCAGCCAAACAAGGAGAAGAAGAAAAGCAGCTCTGGACGGGCGTCCTAAAACTGGCACGGGCGTCCCCAAGCTCAGGACGGGCATCCTTAAACCAGGATGAGTGTCCCTCAATACAGGATGATTGTCTTCGAAGGGAGTCCGTGCGTCCCCTTTCCAGGACTTGCAAGGTATTGGACTTCAATTAAAGGGCCTAATTGTCATTTAAGCTCTTAGTTAACCTGATCCTTGTACAACTATAGATAACATACATTGAGGATTAAGCCCTTTTAGAGGACATTTAGCCTCTTTGGTTTTGATTAAGACTTCTTAGGAGTAGATTAGAATAAAATTAGTCTTTAATCATTCCACAAATTGCACTTTAATATTTCCTTAATTATTTCTCAAACAATCTTAGATCTAGCTTTGTAATTGAAGAATTCTTGGGTTTGTATTGGGGAATTGACAACTCTCCATCATTAATCAAAGGTTTCTTTCATTATTCTTCCAATTTCCTTTTTTAAATTCAAGTTATTTACATTTGGATCTCTTGGGTATGTATTTGAAGACTAAGTGACAAGTCTCCATATTTATTTAAGGATTATTCTTTACTTATGTTCATCTTTTCTTTCCAAGTTGGTAACCTTCTTAATCCCTCTTTATTTAGTTGTTAATCTCTTGTTTTATTACCTTGCTTAATCATCATGTTTATTTGTGTTGTGATGTTTGGCACCATTGCTAGCATATTAACCATGATGTGTAGTGAGTAGTCTTCTAGCTAGGGTTAGTGGGAGCTTAGGGGAGTAATTATGGAATATTTATATGCTTAATGAGTTCATACGAATGCTTGCTTATTGTAGTTTCAACTTATGCACATGTTATGTTTGATGAAATGCTTGATTGACAACCTAACATGATTCTCTTATCCCTTCAACAAGACTTGTATGATATAAATTAACTCAAGGCTTGTTAGACCATGCATATAGTTGAATAGGGTGAACCATGTCGATGTAGGTGTTGTAAAGTTGTGACCAACTCGGCTCCGAGACCTAAGTCTACCTAGGAATTGTAAGACATAAACTAACTCGATTCCAACAATAATAATTGCTTGCATCTGTGTGAGTCATTTATGTTATGTTACCATGATTCCCCTATGATCCCATGACACCCTAGTGCCTTTAATCATTTGTTTACATCTCCATTTCTATTTACATACCTTGCTCTTCATTTGTTTACATTTCCTTGTCGTAGTTTAGAACACAACCTCAAATCCATATACGCGTGACATTAGCACAACTTAGAATAGATAGACTTACCACCAAAAACACACCGTCCCGTGGATCGACCTCGACTTAACCACTTACTAGTTATTTATTAAGAATATAAATGTGTTTGATTGAGTGAACAACGACTCACTCACATCAAAATGGTGCCGTTGTAGGGGAGGGTGTTATGTGATTAAGTTCTTGCGTGTTTGTCTATTTTATTTGTGCTTTAACCTTGAGGAACTTGTTCTTGAAGGTCGTTCTTACCATTTTTGTGTAGTTTCCATGGTTGTAGTTGTTTCCTTATCTTAGCTATGATGGCTCAAGACTTGACAAACGGAATATGTGGTGGATCTTTTGAGTATGACTACCATGGGTATTGCATTATTGATGCAATAATATTTAATATATTTATTTACTGAACTACTGTTGAAGCAGACAATGAGTACAAGTGATGCAACTACGTCTTCTTCTACTCAATTAATCCACTATATAAACACAAGAGTACACCACCACTTTTCCATCTAATCTTCATTTCTAAAACCTTTTTTAATAACCAAAATCTTTAATCTCTCCAGAAAACTACCCAATTTTCTAAAAAAAAACAATGTCTTATTCTAAATGCAAAATACCCTATTACCAGAACATTGAAGATAAAAACAATTTCATCACTAATTATTCCACATGGAAAGTAGACCAGTTTTCTTCAAAATGGATTACTTCAAAGGATATTCCTGTGGAAATGGATGTACTATCACACAAACGTCTTTTACATACTTTTCTTACTAATTATGAATTCCTCTCGCTTGTTTTTGAACGACTTGGGAGGCCAGAGAAGAAAAACATGGCCGAGGTATCCAAGGCTTGGTCGTGTTGGTTCCTTATAGGAAAAAACAAAAACGTAATTGAAAGGGATTATTACCGAAACGCGGTTTCGGGAAATGAAAATGGAATAATCACTATCACAAAGAATGAAAGGCTGGTTGAAAGATACCGCCTTTGCAGGCGTTTAACTAGTCGTGAAGAAAAAATTAGACATCATAAACGACAAGCACGACAAAAAATAAAACATAGAAAACAAGATGAAATTGAGGAGCAGTCTGGTGATGAGGGTTATTACGACTCTGACTGTTAGATTAATTTACAAAAATATTAAGTTAGTTTTCTAGTATATTGTTATTTTGTATTATCTTGTCTGGTTTTTTTGTTTTCAGTATAAGCCTTAATAGGCTTTATGCTTTTGAAAGTCTTGAATGGCTCTTGTAAATATTTCTAATATTAATGAAATAGTATTATGTCTATTTGTTTGTTTACTGTCATTAACATTCAATACATATTATATATGCTATATCAAAATGGATAACAATACTTTCTATGAACATTAGCAGTAAACTAAATGTTCCTTTTAAGGCATGATAATGGACATTGGCAGGAATACATTATATATGAACCTTTATTTGTACGAAATAAATTACCAATCTTCGTAGAGCATATTAGAATTCGATTACTGCATTATTGGTGCAATAATATTTAATACACTTATTTACTGAACTACTGTTGAAACAGACAATGAGTACAAGTGATGCAACTACGTCTTCTTCTACTCAATTAATCCACTATATAAACACAAGAGTACACCACCACTTTTCCATCCAATCTTCATTTCTAAAACCTTTTTTAATAACCAACATCTTTAATCTCTCCAGAAAACTACCCAGTCTTCTAAAAAAAAAACAATGTCTTATTCTAAATGCAAAATACCCTATTACCAGAACATTCAAGGCAAAAACAATTTCATCACTAATTATTCCACATGGAAAGTAAACCAGTTTTCTTCAAACTGGATTACTTCAAAGGATATTCCTGTGGAGATGGATGTACTATCACACAAACGCCCTTTACATACTTTTCATACGAATTATGAATTCCTCTCGCTTGTTTTTGAACGACTTGGGAGGCCAAAGAAGAAAAACATGGCCGAGGTTTGCAAGGCTTGGTCGTGTTGGTTCCTTATAGGAAATAACAAAAACGTAATTGAAAGGGATTATTACCGAAACGCGGTTTGGGGAAATGAAAATGGAATAATCACTATCACAAATAATTGAAGGCTGGTTGTAACATCCCGTAAATTTGAAGACCTTTATTATATTTTAAAAGTAATATTTTAATCTATTTTAATTTTATATTAATTTATTTGAAATATAATCTATTTGATAAAATATAATCTTATTTTATTTTGAAGAAATGTAATTATTTTTGATAGTTTAGAAATGTTTAAAAGTGATTGAAACTATATTTAAACCTTTTCCTTTGATAAAATAGATTTCGGATAAAAGTCGTAAAATTGGGATTTTCCCATTTCTTACGATCGTTGGGTAAACGAGTTTGGATATTGGGCATATGAGTACTTAATCTTTTAGTAAAATCGTGTTTAAGAACTTTAATTTTCTCGGAAATCGCGTTCGACGAATATTTCTAATTTCCGTCGAAACGAACCAAAACGTAAACAATTGAAACTCAACCAAACACCCTACCCCAAACCATGCACCCTCCATCCTCCATGGGTCTCCTCTTCATCTTTCATTTTCTCAATTCTCATTCTATCACTTCCTTTTTCCAAACACCAAATTCATCTCAAAAATCCTCCTTACAATCCCTAAATCCACCATAACTTATTCATTTCTCCACCAAATCGTATAAAAATTATATATTCGGAATCCTCTCTTCAATCCTCATCTACTAGTAAGCTTTATTTTTATTTCCCCCAATTTTTGTTTAAGGCTCATCTTTTAGGGGTTTCGAATTTAAGCTTAATAATTGTGTTTTTGTTGTTCTTATAGGTGAAGAATATGAAGATGAGTTAGGAGACTCATATATTGTAGAAGATGATGCATAATTTTGGGTTTTAGAAGCTTTCTCAAGTTATTACTTGTCTCTTTGCTAGCTTAAGGTAACTATTCCGAGTTACTCGACGAATTAATGTCACATTAGTAGTTGTATTTGTTGTTTCTTGTTGTTTGTTGTTGTTGTTGTTGTTTGTTGTTGTTTGAGACGATCTTGTTGATAAATGAATGAATGGAGTAAGATGAGTATGCTTATGTTTAATTTATGTTACCCATTTGTATATTATTGTTTGGAACAAATTTGGATGAGGAATTATGTGTTGTGACAACTCCGCGTGTTGGCTGGAACGCGTCAGTACCGAACTGAGACGGTTTCCAATGTTTCCAAAAATATGACAGATTGAACGGCATCGAAAAATTAGGTGGTTTAGCCACTTGAATCACTCAATTCGGAGTCCGTATGAGTAAATGGCGTCGTTTTATCGATTAAAATTTATAGAAAAGTTTACCCTTGTGTGAGGCGGTTATTTATGCTATTTTATTATGCGAAAATTTTGTGGAATTAGTTATTTTGTAAGTTGGAATGTTTTTCTTTATGTTGATAGTGTTCACATGATAGAAATTGGAAATAGCATGAGAATGATATTGTGATGAATTTTGTGATTTGGGCCAAAGTAGGCCAAGACTCTGAGCTGGGCCAGATTGACCGAACGAGTTTGGTCAAACTAGGTTTAAATCGGTCAACCTCGATTTGACCGATGACCCATCGCGGGACTCGGGCCGAGGGTTTGTCTTTGAGGTGAGATTGGTTGTTATTGGATGTTTTATGTTATGCCTTGATATTTGTAATTATCATTTCACATGTTGGTTGTTGGATGCTTTGGATGCCTTATGCTTGAGTCTTGTTGCCTCTCTGCCATTTTAGCTTGTTCTCATGGATTATGGTACTGTTGGTTAGCTGGAATCTGGATTATTATTGATATTGGAGATATTGTTGGATTGTCAGCTGAATATGCTCTTGCGTAGTCTTTCATATGCTAGGGTGTGTATGATCATTTGTGTGTGTGCAATTTTGGACTCTTTGCCCCTCTTATGGTTAATTGGGTGTCCTACTTGTCTTGTGTGGTGTGGGCTAAAGTATTCAAGCTGGGACTAGGTCCTAGGTGAGTATTTCGGCCTTCGTCATAGATAGGCCCTTATAGTCTTTGACGAGTGTATGTTCACAGCTTAATAGCCTTTGTGTCTTAGCTTGGTGGGCTTATATCCAAGTTAGGGCATGACCTCCTGACGTACTCTTAGAAGTATGTGGTCAGCTTAAGTACTAGCCAACCCTTTGGTGGACTCCTTAGGGGTACTCATGTGTGTGATCATGGGTCTTGGATGCGGTACTTTCCGCATGTCGCTAGGTCTGCGCAGGTTTAGGACTAGGGTGTTTACCTTACCTTGTGGTATAGACTCGAGTTACCGAGTGACTATTGACTGTACTAGGAACTTATGCCTGTCTCTAGATATATTGTCCATTCTTGTTGATGATTCCATGAATCATAGAAGGTGAGATGCAAGCCGGCTATGGTTGATAGAGTTTGGATTCCTGGATGTTATGTGATTCACATGATAGTGTAGTATGAGTCGGTCTAGTATTCATATGCTAGGACTATGTGTTGTTATATTGTTGTTCACATGATGAGTACGATTGTCTAGCATCTATATGTTAAGGCTATGTGTTATTCATATTCATATTCTTATGTTTACATGTTATATTAATTATGACATTTCGTTCTTTGGGAGAACTCGGAGTTACTCCCCACTTCATCGTGGCTTTCGTATTTGTATAAAATGCGATTGACAGGTAGGTGATGCATATATGGGGTACATGGACGAGCTAGCGAGCAAAGTAACCTTGGGACCTAGATTGGCTTTATTTTATTGTGACCCTTAAACACTTTTTATGTTATATACCTTTTAGGGACATATGTCTCCCTTTATCATATTTGGGTTGTATAACTTTGTTTCGCGACTTTAGCGATGTTTTATTATGAGATTTATTTTAGACCTTGCATGTTTGACACCTTCCCATTTGGATACTCTTATAACATGTTCAGGTTTTAAAAATTACAGGTTTTTACCCAAATAAACCTATTACAAACATATCCATGCAGTTTTATTCTAGAATTACGTGTTTATTTTTCCGCAATGAATGAGGGTGTCACAGTTGGTATCAGAGCATATTTGCTCCCGACGCACGTTTGTGCACCCCTGATAAAAATAACTTGACCTTAAAATAATAAACTTGAGAGATGGGTAGGATGGGTAGACTTAGGACCTTATGTTGTAGTCTCTGTGTGTTTGCTCTTTGTTAGGTTCTAACATGTTTGTTGATTGCCATGTAATATTTGTTGTGCCTTGTATCAATAACCGTAAACCTACCAACGTGAAGATCAAGATTTGGTGCCTATTGCCGAGGACTGAAGATTTGTTTACCTTTGAAGTATGCTTCTACTTCCTCGAAGATGTTTCTCATTCTTTGTGTACCTTGTCTTATTCTTTATCTCTTGGTGCTTATGCTCCTTCTAAATTCTCTTTTCACTTTCCTTGAAAGTTACTCTTGTACCCTCCTAACTTGCCCTTTGTTCCTTGCTTATCCTACCTTAACGCCTTTTTGATAGTACTCTTTCTTTTGAGAAACGTTGACCTTGGTTTGGAAAATTCGACTTTTGAGGAGATTGTTTGTGGTTAACCCATAACCCTGGTTTTAAGAGGTTGTGATGTTGGAAAGACTTAGGTGGGATTGAGTGGTGGAATCAAAGGTGTAAGATTGAGAGAGTAAGTAAGTTGAATTTACGCTTGGCTTTCGTAATCACTTTGGATATGAGGGTTTTATAAGGTATATGTTGCCATAGGAGAAATACTAATTTTGGGATTATTAGTTGGTCTAAGTGAGTGATCTTAATTACTACTTGAGGTATGGAATGAGAGTGAGACTAAGCTACATTGTTGGGAAATCTTAGCACTTGTTTTAGTAACTAGAAAGGATAATGGTATGGTTGACGCCAATTGTTAAGTTGAAGGACATAGTTTTAATTTATGGTGTTAAAATATGGGAATTTAGAGATTGGAATTAGGACCCTTGATTGAAGATTTTATCATTTTGAGAAACCCATGGTTGACACTAGTTGGATATGAGTATAGCTTTGTTGGAAACCCTGACCTTGATCTTGTGGAAGTTGTTTGTGGATGTTTGAGGATTTGGAGTAATGAGACCACACTTATAGTGGAGTACCTTGTTTCACGGAATTGCTTAGGATGAAGTAACATGAGTGTTTTGAGGAAATCCTTGGGAGTGTTTTGGTCATAAGTTTTGTTGTTGGGAAGTTTGCGGAACCGTTTAGGCTGATGTTGTAATTTGGGATTCGAGTACTTGGCGTTTCCTTCTTGTCTAATTCCCTTCTTCTTTGACCATGAGCGTTACCGTTCATACCTCCTTTCCTCGCTTCATCTTGCTCCTCCCTTAAGTTTGATGCTAGTGACCTATAAAAACTCTATCTTTGACATCCTTGTTGACCTTACTTGAGGATGGTGTGGACTACGATGTTTATTGTGATGCTTCAAAGCATGGCCTGGGTTGTGTCCTGATGCAAAACCGAAGGGTTATTGCATATGCTTCTCGATAACTGAGGGTTCACGAGGTGAACTATCCGACTCATGATCTTGAATTAGCCGCCGTGGTACATGCCTTGAAGACATAGAGGCATTACCTTATTGGAGTTCATTGCCGCATTTATACCGATCATAAGAGTTTTAGGTGTATCTTTACCCAGAAAGAATTGAATATGAGGCAAAGAAGATGGCTAGAGTTGGTGAATGATTATGATGCCGAGTTGATTTATCATGAAGGAAAAGCAAATGTGGTGGCCGATGCTTTGAGTAGGAAGACTAGTCACTCCTTGAGCACTATCCGTGTGTTACCTGATGAACTTACCACGGAATTTCAAAAGTTAGGGATAAGCCTTGCTGGGAAGGGCTTTGACTATCTTAGTGCCTTGAGTGCAGAACCCGACTTTTACCGTGAGATCCGTACGTGCCTACCTGAGGATGCTACTTTCAAATCCATTCAAGCAAAAATCCAACTTGGGCAAGCTAAGGATTGTGTGGTGGATAGTGATGGATACCTTCGTTACCAAGATAGGAAGTATGTTCCGAAAGTAGCCGAGTTGAGGAAGAAGATCCTTGATGAAGATCACCTTTCTCCTTACTCTATTCATCCTGGTGGTGACAAGATGTATAAAGACTTGAGATTACAGTTTTGGTGGCCTAGGATGAAGATTGATGTCCTAGAGTATGTTAGCAAGTGTCTTACCCGTCGAAAGTGAAGATTGAGCATCGAAACTTGGGGGGTTTGCTACAACCTTTGGATGTTCCCCTTTGGAAATGGGAGTCCATCTCCATGGACTTTGTGATGGCTTTACCTAAGACTGCTAGCGGAAAAGATGCGGTTTGGGTGGTTGTAGATCGATTGACCAAATGTGCTAGGTTTATACCTATCAAGGAGACATGGAAATTAGATGTCCTAGCTGGTGCCTACGTGAAAGAGATAGTACACTACCATGGAGTGCCTAAGGATATAGTTTCAGATCGTGACCCTAGATTCTGTTCCCGTTTCTGGACTGCTTTGCAAGAAGCCATGGGTAGTAAGCTACTGATGAGTACCGCTTTTCATGCCGCTACAGATGGGCAGACTGAGAGGACTATCCAGACTTTAAAGGAGCTCCTCCGTGCTTGTGCTTTAGACTTCCACACTTCTTGGGAGGAATGTTTACCTCTTGTAGAATTCTCCTACAACAATAGCTATCATTCCTCTATCAAAATGTCACCTTATGAGGCTTTGTACGGTAGGAAGTGTCATAGTCCTGTTTGTTGGGATCAAGTCCAAGATGCTCATGTGTTGGGACCCGATTTGGTGACTGAGACCATCAATCAGGTTCAGATCATTCGAGAGCGTATGAAAACCGCTCAAGACCGACATAAATCTTATGCCGATGTCCGTCGTCGACCACTTACCTTTGAGGTTGATGATCGAGTGTTCCTTAAGGTATCACCTATGAAAGGGGTGAAACGGTTTGGTGTGAAAGGAAAGCTGAGTCCCAAATACATTGGACCTTTCCGTGTGCTTGAGAAGATTGACCCCGTTGCTTACCGTTTGGAGTTTCCACCGAATTTGAGCAAGGTTCATAATGTCTTCCATGTATCTCAGTTGAGGAAGTACATTAGTGATCCGAGCCATGTTATTCAAGAAGAAATCCCAGATTTGGAACCCAACTTGGCTTTGGAAGAAAGGCCGATCCGAATCCTCGAAAGGGCAAACAAGCAACTTAGAAACAAAGTGGTGCCCCTAGTTCGTATACTTTAGCGTTGTGGAAATGTCGAAGAAGAAACTTGGGAGCCTGAATCCTCTATGTTAGCTAAATATCCCGAACTTTTCTCGTGAGGTAATCCTCTTTCCTTTATCTAATTCTTGTGAGTTTTAGCTATCCTATCGAGTGTTCCTCTCCTTCTCTTAAATACCCTCCGCGTTAGTAGTCCTTGCTTAGTTGTTTAAAAGTCGTAGTTAGAGTTTGGTCATAGCTAGTGGAGTTATTATCCTTTTTATAGAATTTCGAACTAAAGATTTTTAAAAATGTTTTACTGTTTTCCACTTGTTTTAACGTCAATGAGTGGTAAAGCTCGTTATTGGAGACGCCCGATAATTGGTTTTCTCATTTGTTGGTGTAAAAATATATATTTTTATGTCTTTGATTTGGAATGTTGATGTTCTTGAACGGCCGACGAGGATTTTCCGTTCCATTGAAAGGACACTTATACTTCATACGTCCATATTTTGAAGATTTTGTTTACTTGATTTTAAGGAGATAGACCTACATATATACAATGTTCCTTCTTCTAAGTTTCGGGGACGAAACTTCTTAAAAGGAGGGATGATTGTAACATCCCGTAAATTTGAAGACCTTTATTATATTTTAAAAGTAATATTTTAATCTATTTTAATTTTATATTAATTTATTTGAAATAAAATCTATTTGATAAAATATAATCTTATTTTATTTTGAAGAAATGTAATTATTTTTGATAGTTTAGAAATGTTTAAAAGTGATTTAAACTATATTTAAACCTTTTCCCTTGATAAAATAGATTTCGGATAAAAGTCGTAAAATTGGGATTTTCCCATTTCTTACGGTCGGTTGGTAAACGAGTTTGGATATTGGGCATATGAGTACTTAATCTTTTATTAAAATCGTATTTAAGAACTTTAATTTTCTCGGAAATCGTGTTCGACGAATATTTCTAATTTCCGTCGAAACGAACCAAAACGTAAACAATTGAAACTCACCCAAACACGCTACCCCAAACCATGCACCCTCCATCCTCCATGGGTCTCCTCTTCATCTTTCATTTCCTCAATTCTCATTCTATCACTCCCTTCTTCCAAACACCAAATTCATCTCAAAAATCCTCCTTACAATCCCTAAATCCACCATAACTTCTTCATTTCTTCACCAAATCGCATAAAAATTATATATTCGGAATCCTCTCTTCAATCCTCATCTACTAGTAAGCGTTATTTTCATTTCCCCCAATTTTTGTTTAAGGCTCATCTTTTAGGGTTTTCGAATTTAAGCTTAATAATTGTGTTTTTGTTGTTCTTATAGGTGAAGAATATGAAGATGAGTTAGGAGACTCATATATTGTAGAAGATGATGCATAATTTTGGGTTTTAGAAGCTTTCTCAAGTTATTACTTGTCTCTTTGCTAGCTTAAGGTAACTATTCCGAGTTACTCGACGAATTAATGTCACATTAGTAGTTGTATTTGTTGTTTGTTGTTGTTTGTTGTTGTTGTTGTTGTTGTTTGTTGTTGTTGTTTGAGACGATCTTGTTGATAAATGAATGAATGGAGTAAGATGAGTATGCTTATGTTTAATTTATGTTACCCATTTGTATATTATTGTTTGGAACAAATTTGGATGAGGAATTATGTGTTGTGACAAGTCCGCGTGGTGGCTGGAACGCGTCAGTACCGGACCGAGACGGTTTCCAATGTTTCCAAAAATATGATAGATTGAACGACATCGAAAAATTAGGTGGTTTAGCCACTTGAATCACTCAATTCAGAGTCCGTATGAGTAAATGGCGTCGTTTTATCGATTAAAATTTATAGAAAAGTCTACCCTTGTGTGAGACGGTTATTTATGCTATTTTATTATGCGAGGATTTTGTGGAATTAGTTATTTTGTAAGTTGGAATGTTTTTCTTTATGTTGATAGTGTTCACATGATAGAAATTGGAAATAGCATGAGAATGATATTGTGATGAATTTTGTGATTTGGGCCAAAGTAGGCCAAGACTGTGAGGTGGGCCAAATTGACCGAACGAGTTTGGTCAAACTAGGTTTAAACCGGTCATCCTCGATTTGACCGATGACCCGTCGCGGGACTCGGGTCGAGGGTTTGTCTTTGAGGTGAGATTGGTTGTTCTTGGATGTTTTATGTTATGCCTTGATATTTGTAATTATCATTTCACATGTTGGTTGTTGGATGCTTTAGATGCCTTATCCTTGAGTCTTGTTGCCTCTCTGCCATTTTAGCTTATTCTCATGGATTATGGTACTGTTGGTTAGCTGGAATTTAGACTATTATTGATATTGGAGATATTGTTGGATTGTCAGCTGAATATGCTCTTGCGTAGTCTTTCATATGCTAGGGTGTGTATGATCATTTGTGTGTGTGCAAGTTTGGACTCCTTGCCCCTCTTATGGTTAATTGGGTGTCCTACTTGTCTTGTGTGGTGTGGGCTAAAGTATTCAAGCTGGGACTAGGTCCTAGGTGAGTATTTCGGCCTTCGTCATAGATAGGCCCTTATAGTCTTTGACGAGTGTATGTTCACAGCTTAATAGCCTTTGTGTCTTAGCTTGGTGGGCTTATATCCAAGTTAGGGCATGACCTCCTGACGTAGTCTTAGAAGTATGTGGTCAGCTTAAGTACTAGTCAGCCCTTTGGTGGACTCCTTAGGGGTACTCATGTGTGTGATCATGGGTCTTGGATGCGGTACTTTCCGCATGTCGCTAGGTCTGCGCAGGTTTAGGACTAGGGTGTTTACCTTACCTCGTGGTATACACTCGAGTTACAGAGTGACTATTGACTGTACTAGGAACTTATGCCTGTCTCTAGATATATTGTCCTTTCTTGTTGATGATTCTATGAATCATAGAAGGTGAGATGCGAGCCGGCTATGGTTGATAGAGTTTAGATTCCTGGATGTTATGTGATTCACATGATTGTGTAGTATGAGTCGGTCTAGTATTCATATGCTAGGACTATGTGTTGTTATATTGTTGTTCACATGATGAGTACGATTGTCTAGCATCTATATGCTAAGGCTATGTGTTATTCATATTCATATTCTTATGTTTACATGTTATATTAATTATGACATTTCGTGGCTGGGAGAACTCGGAGTTACTCCCCACTGATTGTGGCTTTCGTATTTGTATAAAATGCGATTGACAGGTAGGTGATGCATATATGGGGTACATGGACGAGCTAGCGAGCAAAGTAACCTTGGGACCTAGATTGGCTTTATTTTATTGTGACCCTTAAACACTTTTTATGTTATATACTTTTTAGGGACATATGTCTCCCTTTATCATATTTGGGTTGTATAACTTTGTTTCGCGACTTTAGCGATGTTTTATTATGAGATTTATTTTAGACCTTGCATGTTTGACACCTTCCCATTTGGATACTTTTATAACAGGTTCAGGTTTTATAAAATACAGGTTTTTACCCAAATGAACCTATTACAAACATTTCCATGCAGTTTTATTCTAGAATTACGTGTTTATTTTTCCGCAATGAATGAGGGTGTCACACTGGTTGAAAGATACTGCCTTTGCAGGTGTTTGTCTAGTCGTGAAGAAAAAATTAGACATCATAAACGACAAGCACGCCAAAAAAATAAAACATAGAAAACAAGATGAAATTGAGGAGCAGTCTGGTGATGAGGGTTATTATGACTCTGACTGTTAGATTAATTTACAAATATATTAAGTTAGTTTTCTAGTATATTGTTATTTTGTATTATCTTGTCTGGTTTTTTTTTTCGGTATAAGCCTTAATAGGCTTTATGCTTTTGAAAGTCTTGAATGACTCTTGTAAATATTTCTAATATTAATGAAATAGTATTATGTCTATTTGTTTGTTTACTGTCATTAACATTCAATACATATTATATGCTATATCAAAATGGACAACAATATTTCCTATGAACATTAGCAGTAAACTAAATGTTCCTTTAAAGGCATGATAATGGACATTGGCATGAATACATTATATATGAACCTTTATTTGTACGAAATAAATTACCAATCTTTGTAGAGCATATTAGAATTCGATTACTGCATTATTGATGCAATAATATTCAATATACTTATTTACTGAACTACTGTTCAAGCAGACAATGAGTACAAGTGATGCAACTACGTCTTCTTCTACAAATAACAGCTTTAAGACTCTAAGAACAAGAATTGAACCATTAAATCACTCCAGTACATTCCATTCTGTCCAGAGGAAAAAAAATCAAAAGTAGGACAAGTATTCGAAACACTAGAATCAGCATAGTTATTATACAAAGAATATTGTACAATATGTGGGTTTACGCCAAGACTTACAACAACAAAAAGGATTAAAGGCAATGAGTTACCAAACATTTTTGCATTAAGTAATGTTGTCTGCAATAGGCAAGGTGTAAAGGAAAGTAGGAAAATGAAGAGGACTGATACTGATACTGATACTGCTGAGAATGATGCACAATCTGCTGTGAAAGACATAAGCTGTGTGAGGCCGATTACAAGAATTGACTGTCGTGCATTAGTGTAGTTCAAATACCAAGAAAATGGAACTTAGATTGTTACCAGATTCGATGAAGCCCATAACCATCCACTTGCTTCGCCGGAATCTACAATATTCTTGAAAGGAAACCGAAAAATGACAGAGGTACAGAAACAATTTGTCACAAAGGTAAGGGTGCTAAAACTAGGTGGTGTGAAAGCCTATAGAGGTTTTTAAGGAGCTGTGTGGAGGTTACGAAAAAATTGGTGCTACTGAGGTTGATTTCAAAAACTTTGTCAGGGACATAAAAACCTACATTGGTAATTTTGATGCGCAAAGTTTTGTTGAGAATCTTATTGGGAAAAAAGACACATGCAGTTCATTTTACTTTGATTTTATAGTAGATGAAAACAAGTGTCTGGCTGGAGTGTTTTGGGCAGATCCGATCTGCATAAAGAACTTGATGCTGTTCGGTGAGGTGTTATCAGCAGATGCTACATATGGAACAAACAAGTACGATATGGTGTTTGTGCCTTTCACAGGAGTTGATTACCACAAAAGGTGCATAACCTTTGGAGCTGGGTTGATAGGTGATGAAAGTATTGAGTGTTACAGATGGTTGTTCAAGACATTTTTGGAAGCAATGGGCGGGTGCCATCTGAGAATTATAATTACTGATCAGGACAAATCAATGAAGTCGGTAGTCCTGGAAGTGTTTAAGGAGTCAACAAACAGACTGTGCATGTGGCACATAATGAAGAAACTAAGAGAAAAAGTCAGTTATCAACTGTTTCAAGATGAGGATTTTAAGAGCGGGCTCAATAGGTGTGTTTGGAACAACCAACTTGAGCCTGATGAATTTGAAGAACAATGGTGGAACATAATGACAGATTATCAACTTGTAGAACACGAGTGGTTTTCAGATTTGTACGATATCAGGGAACAGCGGATCCCTGCCTATTTTAAAGATGTTTCCATGTCTGGCGCTATGAGGGTTACTTCAAGGTCTGAGAGTGAAAACAGTTTCTTTGACAGGTTCCTCACACCTCATTTGACCCTTGTTGAGTTTTGAGTGTGCTATGAGAGTGCTTTGGAAGCATAAAGGCCCAAGCAATCCAAGTTGAACAGTGACAACAAACACTCTGAAATCCCACGGAAAACAAACTCAAACCTTGAAGTTCATGCCTCTGAAATATACTCGCACAATATTTTCAAAGACTTCCAAAATAGAATTGGTTGCAGCTTTGTCTGATTGTCGTTTTAAAGATGTGGAAAAGATTGATGAGACAAAAATATATATTCTAACAGACTTGCAGATGCCAAATAAGTCATGGAACGTAGCATATTCACGATATAACATGAAGATTACTTGTTCCTGTTCTATGTTTCAAAAAATGGGCTTGTTGTGCAAGCACTGCCTTTGGATTCTACACAACCAAGATTTTCATAAAATACCAGAACATTACATAATTCAAAGATGGACAAAAGCTACAATGAGTAAGCCTGTCTTTGATAAAGAAGGCAAACTGATAGATGTCTCTCAAAAGTTTTCTGACCGAAAAAGTTTGATTACTGAGCTGTGGCAAGAGGTTTATTCTTGTGTCAGCGTAGTTGAGTGTGATGATAACGACATGAAGCTTTTGATTGAAAAACTGAGAGATATTAGACTGGATATGATTAGTAACAGAAGTGTTCCAGCAAAGAAGAAAGACAAGATGAAAGAAATAGAAAAGTATGTGGGCTGCAAAATACCTCAGAAGTTGGTGATTCATGTTCCTAATAAATCTAAAAACAAGGGTAGGACCAAGGGCAAGAGAATTGAATCACAAATGTTAAAAGCCCTAAAGAAGAGAGCAAAACAGAAGAGGTACTGCAAAACATGCGGCCGCCAAGGACACAACTCTAGGACTTGCAAAGAAACAAACCATCTGAGAGGTATGTATAATTTGGTTTCTTGTTAAAGCATATTACATTTATGCTAAATAATTATTAATTATACAAGTATAGCGCATAGTGTTTACCTTCGAAAATCATCACTCTTATATGGAGGCACATAAGCTCTTTGTGCAATGAACATTATGGTTGTTCTGAAGGCATAGATGAGAATTTCAGCAATGTACATTTGGTTAACATTAAATGCATATCAATTTAGTTGTTCATTTTGGCCATTTTGTCCTTATAAAATCTAATATTTAATTTACATTCTGTTGCATATTCACCGAATACCACAATGAAGATGACGACGATGAAGGAGATGAATATGATGATGTGGAGGATGGTGATGAAGGAGATGAATCTGATAACGAAGCGAAAGATGCAAATTTGTGATTTAAGGATAGACATCCATAATATACACTACGAGAACACTCTTAAAGGCTTGTATGTACAATTCGATTTTACTGCCAAAGTACATTACTCTTATAGCCAAAGTATATTACATGTGTATTAAAGGATCATTATTGTTGTTCTGCAAGAAACATTCTTAAAGGCTTGTATGTACAATTCGATTTTACTGCCAATGTACATTACTCTTATAGCCAAAGTATATTACATTTGTATTAAAGGATCATTATTTTTTTCTGCAAGGACATCATCAACTTGATTGGAATTGTTTTATCAGAGTACAATAATTTGAAGGCACAAAAGCCTTTTGCACAATAAACATTATTGTTGTTCTGGAAGAACATAAGAAACTTTATTGAAATTTGTTTCCGAAATATAACACTCTCTTGAATTAAAATTTTTTTAAACTTCAGGTTGTACGAGTCGTAGCTTCCTCAATATATGTTACATTACTCACTCACATGTCACAAACGAAACTAAAAAAGTTTTTACGGCTTGAATTCATCATCTTCCTCATCTTCATCGTCGTATTCTTCCCATGGCAGTGGGTTTGAACGGAAATCCATTGCCTTCTTTAGTACAGCATCAAAACATACATTGCCTTCTGTTGAAATCATATATGAAATGTATTTCTTCCGCAGATCAGTAGGGGAGCGTCCTAGGAAAGTAAAAAAAAAAAAACAAGGGGTTAGAACATGTACAAATGTGTACTGAATTATGTATTAATATTAATTGTATTACTTCTGAAACTCACATCGGCTTTTTTAAGTCCACAAGTCCAATTTACATTACCCATAAATGTCTTCATATGTCTCATAACGTAAACACCACAATCAGTCTTGTTAGTGTTGTTCCTCCACTTCATCCTTGCAAGAATAGGCTGCAGTTTTTTGATGCGATCAACTTTTACCTTTGAAACACCGATGTCTTTCATGTATTACTAACTAGGAGATCCTCGCCCTAGCCTTCTATAAAAGGTACTTTCCTCCACAACGAACTAATCGCTGAGAGAAAATATCACGAGTTTCAAGCAAATGCCAGACGAGGACTTGTACGAGGCGTGGGGTCGGTTTAATAAGCTTGTGCGGTCCGTTCCTCATCACGGCTTCGCTCAGTGGTTTTTGTTCAACCAATTTTATAATGGGTTGTATGACTATCAACGTGATATTTTGGATACGGCATTAAACAGCCGGTTCCAAAAGAATATCGATGATGACAAGGGGTGGGGAATCATTGAGGAGATGGCTACCCATTGTGCTGAATATGGGAACCCAAGAGGTGGAATTAGAACAGTTTTATCACTTGATAATGCAGTTGTGGCTCAGCTGGAAGCCATGAATGCCAGGTTTGATGAATTAAAGTTATAGGCTGCTGGATATCAATAAACGGTTCACTTGTTGACTAGACAAGAAACCGTTTCATGTGAGAGGTGCGGTAGTAATGACGGTCACACTTCTGTTGACTGTCTAGCTGAGAAGGAGCAGGTTTTTGCCTTTCAACAATATAGGCAAGGGGGCTCCTATTATAACAATCAGAGTGGAGTCCATCCTAACTTGAGATGCACTAGTCAAAATGTATTGAATCCTACACCTCCACCGTAGCAGCAACAACCTTACGTTCTACCTCATAAAGCTCAACAAGGTTTTCAAAAGCCTCTATCTTTTCCACCGCCGCAATAAGGTGCTGCTTCTAGTGGCGTAAGTGAAATGGCCGAGTTGAAGTTGATGATTCAATCGTTGACCATTCAATTACAGAAAAGTGACCAACAAAAAGATGCATCAATAAAGTCACTTGAGTCTCAAATAGTTCAACTCGCCACCAATCAAGCTTCGAGACAGCCGGGTCATTTACCGTCCCAACCTGATAAGAAACATCATGAGACGGTAAATTTGATTAATCTGAGGAGTGGTATTTCCTATGAGGGACCTAAAATGCCAATTGATGGTGATAAATCAGACCCGAAAGTTGCAGTTCCTGAACATGACAGTCGTCCCTTGATGAAAATATGCTGAATCCGAAGAAAGTACTCGATCGACTCATTTCAGGAGGTCGATCGAGGGAAAAAGCTGAGAAAACTACTCGATCGAATGGTTCAGATGTTTGATCGAGTACTGTGGAAATAGAAGCTTTTAATTGAGTGGACCGTAGTACTCGATCGAGTGAAATTGATGAAGAATCTTCTCGATCGAAGGGAAAGCATGCTCGATCGAGTAGAAATGATGCTGATCGTGTTGATTCTTTGGCAGAAAGAAATAAAGGTTTAGAAATTCCCATCACGGTCCCTTTCCCGAGGTGATTGCAGAACAGGAAGGCTGAACAACAGTTCGGTAAATTTGCTGATATTTTAAAGAGCCTTCACGTCAATGTTCCCTTCACCGAATTGCTAACTCATGTACCGTCTTACATGAAATCTATGAAAGAAATTTTAACGCGTAAGAGGCATATAAATGATTATGATACGGTAGCTTTGACAGAAGTGGGCTCTACCCTAATTCAAAATAAGAAACCACCCAAACTGTTTGACCCGGGTAGCTTTTCTATTCCATGCCATATAGGGACTCATTTGATTGATAATGCGTTATGTGATTTGGGAGCTAGCGTGAGTGTCCTACCATTGTCTCTCGCTAAGAGACTTAGTTTGACCAAATTTCATTGTACCAACATGACTGTGCAGATGGCCGACCGTACTTTATCACGGCCCCTAGGTGTCTTATAGGACATACTTGTAAAGATCGGGAAATTATTTATTCCCGTTGACTTTGTAGTATTAGACATCCCCAAAGATTCTTACACTCCCATCATATTAGGACGGCCATTTTTATTTACTGCTCGCGCAGTGATAGATATCGGGGGAAAGACCCTTACTTTTCAGGTAGGTGATGAGGAGTTGATCTTCTATCAGTCCAATGTCTGTAGGGCCCCTATCCGGGTTCAACCTTGCAACGCTCTACCCTCTATAGACTCGGACACGGATTCTCGAGTTGATAATATTGAGTCATGTGCTGCTATATTGACACCTCCGCCTCAGACAGAGAGCAATGTGGAGAACCATTCTGATGTTTCTATTGTAACAGGTATAAACAAAGTGGATGTTGGAGATTCCGCCGATAAAAGTAAAATGAAAGTCAAGCCCACAGATGGGAATGATTCCAAGAAAGATGCCAAAGAAAAAGATTGTGGATTGGAAAAGAAAGACAAAGGAAAGAAGAAAGTGAAGGCGTATGTGGACGCGAACTATTCTTCTTCAACCAGTTCAAACTCATGGCGATCAAAAAGTACGGTCCGCGATGCTGAAAGGACCTCCTCCAGTCAGAAGCTCTCTCTTGGGCTGTTGAAGTATTTTGGAAGATGAACGAGAAATGTCCCGTAGTAAAAACTTTGTAATTTGAATTTCTACTAGACATTTTATTTGCTTTTTAGACAATATCGTAGTTAGTTTTTAGCCAAGACCGAATTTAGACTGCGTATTGTGGATTTGGTATTTTTGGGAAGTATTTTTCTGTGTTTTTATGCAGGTTTGGGGAAGATATGCTACATTGGGATACGTGCCAAAGGAAAAAGTCTCGATCGAGCACTTTTTTTACTCGATCGAGCAGAATGCCCAGGCAAAGCCCTCGATGATCGAAATGTCATTTTTAAGGGTTGCTCGATCGAGTTGTTCTGTACCCGATCGAGAAGTAATGAGGAACAAAAGTCCTCGATCAAAAACTCTGCTGTATTCGATCGAGTAAAATGCAATGGGAAGGAGGAAGCTTTCGATCGAACACCTTCAAAGCCATCGATCGAACAGAATGGAGAAGAAAGCTCTCGATCGAGTGGTAACAAATCACTCAATCGAGTGAAAACCGCTGATAACGCGCAAGGGAGTAACTTTCTTCCTTATTTTTGCGATAAAACCCCTCATATCACCCCAAATCTCCATTTTTCTTCCCATTCTACCAAATTAATTACCCACAACTTGTTTCTTGTAATAATTTCAACCTTTCCCTCTAAATTCCCCCTGAAATTTCGTGTTTTAGTGGGATTTTCCGCGAACTAGGGTTTGCGAAAAATCGGGTTTTAATCCGATTATTTGGTACTTATTTGTTTTTTTAATTGCATTTCTTCTTGGGTAATCCGTCAAGTAAGTCCACTTCCCGATTCTCTATTGTTTAATTGCATTTTTGGGATTTCATTGTGCAATTAGGGTTTCGAAATTTTCGAAATTTTGGGGAAATATCATCTTGTTGTTGGATTGTGTTTTGATTTTAGGACTTATTTTGATTATTAGGATGGATAGTAGTCCTACGCCTGCTTCTAGTTCTACTACTGCTCCATCTACCTCTGAGACGGTGGTCCCTGCTGCCACCACCGTCACTACTCCCGCTGTCACTGCTACAACATATGTACCGTCCTCGGTGTCAACCCCTGCTGTGTCGACACCGTCTGTCACTGTTACATGATCTGCTCTTGTACCTCGACCTGTTTTTGGCCGTGCTCCTGGACTAGCTGCTTCTGCCATTGCTGTTGCCGCTGCCTCAGGTTCACAGGGACGGGGACGGGGATGGGGGGGTGGGCTCGACAGCTGTTGCGCGCATAGCCGCCAGGTTCGCAGCTGATTTTTGGGTATTGCATCCTTTGAGTCTGCATTTGCATTTTTTTTTTTTTGCATTCACGTTTATTTTTTGCTTGCATTGTTGTTTTAATTTCATAAAAAAATCAAAAAAACAAAATTCATAAATTTCACTAAAAATCAAAAATATTTGACGTTTAATTTTTGCATTTAGGTCGAGTCGGAATGATAGATTTCTGTGATGATTTGGCACTGTAATTTGTCATTTCGCTTAAGCCATGCATCATATTGACATTTTATTAGCTTTGTCACTCACATAGTCTACGAGTTAATGTCAAAATTATAGCTGAACATATAGACTTCACCTGATAAATTTGGCAAACTACTTAAAATTTCTAAGTTTTTAAAGCCGTATAACTGGTGTCATTTGTGACCAGTCATGTAGGAATTGAGAGTAGTATACTCCTTGCATAACATGTTCACTAATTTGCACTTTTATGAAATTCGATTGCTTTTTGCTTGCATACATTCGGGTTTGTGGTCGGTGTCACATGTAGGGAGGCGCTTGCTATTTTCCCTTTCTTTCATTTTCACCCATTTAGCTCCACATTAGCCAAACTTAGCCTTTTGACCCAATACTACACCCAAACTAAGCCTTGCCTCTCAAGCTAGTTTAGTGTATTTTTGCGGTATATTTTCCATTGATGCGAGTTGGTTTGTTTTATATTATTTGGAGTTGGTAGAAAAGAGAAGGAAGGAGGTCGGATGGAAAGAAATAAAAAAAAAAGAGTTGGAAAATGAAAAAAAAGGAAATTCGTGGGCAGGAAAATGAGAAAAGAAAAAACGTGAATAGAAAAAAAAAACAGACCGTGTAAAAAAGGGAAGTTTGTGTTTGAGACGGTCTTACTCCTATGCACTACTTATATCTTTTGAGGAGTTGTTGTGTTGGTTGAGTGAGTTTTTATGTGCAAAATAAAGGGCATATATGCTTAATTTTCTAATTGGCTGAGAATCGGATTTGCCTAGTATGGTATTGTTTAGGTGCTAGCTTGACGCTTTACCTCCACATATTCCATAATTGTTTTTCCTTTTCTTACCCATCGCCTCACTTTCCCATAACCTTTGTAAGCCCTCGGCTATGACAGACATTGTTTGGTTGGAATGTATGTATGGTGATTAGAATCGTCTATCATTTTTGTTGCAAGCATGTTTATGTGGGTCGTAGTTTAGGTGAGTGACTATTTTCTCTTCTTCTCTTACACTTATATACTTACCCTTTGCTTCACGAGAGAAGAGTGACCCGTGAGAGTCCAATTTTAAAGGTCTTGCAAGGTTGACAGTTCAGCTTATTTATGGACATCACACAACTCGTTTGCGCTTGACTATTGTAGCTATAAATGTCAGTTTTGTTTGCATTAAACAGTTTAAGTGGACAAGTTATATCTAGTTCTAAGTTTTCATTTCCGTTCAATTAGTTTGCATTTAGTTTACTCGAGGACGAGTAAAGGTTCGGTTGGGGAGATTTGATACGTGCAATTTAAATAGTCTTTTTTGCCTTTTATTGCATGCATTTCTATATCGTTTTCATAAGTTTTGTATTGCAAAATGTCCCGAATAGGATACTTTGGTTTGTTTCATCTCATTTGCGGGAACGGACCTGAAAGTAGTAGAATCGTGCCTTATTCAGTCCTCCTAGCATGCATTTATGGAGATGGAGGATTTAGAGCAGAAGTGCCGTGCCTCGGGAAGTGTGAAGGGGTCACTTGAAGCTGACCAAACGAAGATCAAGCTGTTTTCAGTGGTTGGGCAATCGATTGTGACCTCTTTTGTTCGATCGAGTTGTTTTGACGGTTGCTGGTGTTCGATCGAGTCCCCGCTGAGCTCGATCGAAATCGGCTGAATTGAAGGTCCTCGATCGACTGTTGTTTTTGTTCGATCGAGAGGATTTGCGTAAAACTTGATCGATCGAGAGGAATGAAATGCCTCGATCGAGAGGTCTGCTACTTGATACGGGATTTTATTCCGTGATTATCTTAGTTTAGAATAAAAACGCTTCCCTATATAAGGTGAAGACGTCATTAGGTTAAGATCATCCTTTTTACACTCTATTATTCTCTTAATTACTCTCTTAAGCAGACTACTGCTTTCTCTTTTGCACGTTGCTTTTGCCCTTACTTCCGGATCTGAATTTGCAATCTTTCTTCACTCCTTACTCTTAATTTAACTCTTCTTTGTTTGCTCTTAATCTTTGTTTCTTAATTTCTATTTAATTATTATTATTATTATTATTATTATTATTATTATTATTATTATTATTATTATTATTATTATTATTATTATTATTATTATTATTATTATTATTATTATTATTATTATTATTATTATTATTATTATTATTATTATTATTATTATTATTATTATTATTATTATTATTATTATTATTATTATTATTATTATTATTATTATTATTATTATTATTATTATTATTATTATTATTATTATTATTATTATTATTATTATTATTATTATTATTATTATTATTATTATTATTAGTTTATGATTCATCTCTACTGCTTATCTATTATGTTTCTCTCTAGTTTATTCATTATTATTGTTGTTTGTCACATTAATAGTGTAACACCCCCATACTCCAAGTGCCTTACTAGGACCACTTAAGGAATGGAAGTGCTACCATCTCGGTTACCCGAGGCAATGATAATCATAAGATAATAAAGAAACGTACTTTAAAAGTAAACATAGTTTAAGTGATTACATGATCAAAACCAAAACTGATAAACTGAAATACAAGGTTCTCAGACGGTCTACTGCTAAAACTATCAAAGCTACAAAACACCGTCTGACACACCGGAAGACTTCTAATTGCCATGTGATGACTCATCCCAGCTATTCCATACGCGTCATATCATACCTGCTCAATAACTGCTCACCACCCCCGAATGGATCACCACAATTTTTAAAACATTAAACGGGGTCAGTACTAATCACACAATTTATATAACCAACAGTACAGTAAACAACACAGCTCAAACAGTCACACACAATCACCCACACCAATCAATCTCCGTCACCGACTGTCCACTGGACCAGCCCTGCCAGTGGGGGACCGCAGCCGTACCCACCAAATCCCCGCTCATCATACCGAGCGATAACCCTGTCCCATTAATGTGCACATCCCCTTCCGTGGCGGGTTCCACGAAGGGCGAAACTAGGGCGTGAAGCCACTCCCGCAAGTGACTCTACTCAGCCGAGAACGTATCTCGAGAACCAGAGACAAACAATCACAACCATCAACAACAATCAATCAACAACCGTCATAAAACCAATATGATAATAATGAGCAATTACACAACACCAACAATGCATTATGGGACTAATACTGAGTAGGGAAACCCTACCTGGAAAGCAACACAATCATCAGACGATCTAGCAGCTGTCTCAAAACCTTTCCCCAATGAACCCTTCTCCTATACACATAATCATACAATCACTACCACATCAACATAAACACAGAAAACCCCCAATCCCAAAATTAGGGTTTAACGAAACTTAATTAAATATAACAAATTCGGTACGTAGATCTTACCCTCGACGCAAGGATCACAAAGATATAAAGAACGACAGGATCCGACACTTCTAGCTCCGAGATTTGCTAATAATGCGGCGAGAATGACTCAACGTAACTTCTAATCTTCTCTTGAAGGTTTTTAGATTGTAAAAGTGTTTTGAGAAAAGTGACGAAAGCCTTATATATCATTCCCGCATTATTAATAAAACCCGTCAAAACATTACCCGTAAACCGGGCTACGCGATCGAGTAGCTGAGGTACTCGATCGAGTTCCCCCTTACTCGATCGAGTATCAAGGTTACTCGATCGAGTACCCAACAGGTCAGAAACTATTTTTAAAACGCAACACACCCTTACTCGACAGAGTAAGGCCTACTCGATAGAGTACCCAGAGGCTCATAAAACCGTAGTATTACAAATAGCATGAGTAGCTAAATCCCTCTATGTTAGTATTAGGGGAGCCACGGTAGTGAGTTGACGATGTTATGAAAAGATTAGATGATCGTATTGTGAGAACTGTTTTATGACAATATAATTGTAATCGTTTAGTTGAGTGCACGCTTCTAAACTAGTTAAATTGGTTAAATTCAGACCTAGATCGGAAGATTGGAATGAACAAACCTATTATGAACAGTAGACTACACTAATGAGGATGAAAGTTAAGTTAGTTGTATTCTAGGGCGGATAGCGGACCGGAAGGACCTTTCCCTTACCCTTCACACATTAGATCATCAGAGCTATTTATGACTGAATTGATTAATTGCCATGGTGAACCGACTTCCTAACATACTTCTCTTTATTTGATCAAACCTTTAATTCTCTTTATTCTATTTGCTCTTTTCTCTTGCCATAATCTCTGTTAGTTTGTTAGAAATTAATTTAAAACCCCTAATTTTTACCTCGACAGACTTAGATTAGTAGATAGATATAATAGCCTCCCTGTGGAGATCGACCCTACTTCCACTAGCTTCTGTTAGTTGTTTTAGGTATTTATTTTTGGTACTAAAGGACAGGTATCACATAGAACCGTGAAGGCAGTGGTTATACGCTCTACACCGATGGAGGCAGTGGTTATACGCTCTCTTAGCTAGAGGCAGTGGTTATACGCTCTGGCAAGTTAGGAGTAGTGGTTATACGCTCTGGCAAGTTAGAGGCAGTTATACGCTCTAACGGGCATTTGCTCTATTCGCTATGCTTTGTTTCTAGCTTTGTGCCTTCCGTTGCTGTGGATTGTGTGTCACCATTTTCGCTATGCTTTAATGCTAGCATTGTGCCTTAAGTTATTATGGGCCGTGTGCTACTTTGGTTATAAGTGTGCATGGTCTAGTGGTTGCATATGGTCTAGGTTTGCATGTTTGCATTCGTCTAAGATTGATAAAGTTATGGTAAGCTGTATTGGGTTTTCATGAGTGTGGATGGTCTCACATGCTTACTGGTTTTACATTTTAATTGTTAATGATTGTTTGTTATATTCAATTGTTGTAAACATGACTGGGAGAGCATCTAGTTACTCCCGACTGATTGTCGACCCCCTTTCTCAGGTTGCTCAGATTGTTGCTGGCTGGTTGATGCTTGCTTGGGGAATGTGCGAAGCGAGTTTAATAATAAATTAGGAGTTTGTTTTTATGTTTGAGAACTCTTTAATAATGTATTAGTTTGGTTTTTGGATTTAGTAGTGCACCGATTGGTCAGGTGTTTCCGCCACCTTGACCCTTTTATTAGTATTATATTCTGATATTTACTTTATATTACGTTTTGCCTTTGTTTTATAATCCGGGTTGTTACAGTTGGTTTCAGAGCGAACACGGTCCCAACTCTCGCGCAGTTAATGACTAAATTAAAATAACGTAGTAGATGAGTGAGAGTAAATGAGGTAGAAGCAAATAAGGACTTGTTTTTTATGCCTTAATGTTTCGCATCGTTATCTTTGTATTACATGTGTTGGTGTTGGTCTTGTACTTGTTTGTTTATACCTTAATGTTTTGTATCGTTATTAATTGTATCACATGTGTCATCTACTTACTTTTTATGCTTTAATGTTTCACATCGTTATTCGTATTACCTATTTTGGTTCATGTAATTGTTTGTTTATGTCTTAAGGTTTATTGTTATTAATTTTATTAAATGTATAGTTCATATATTATATTGTGTTGTTTATGACTTGACGTTTTGTTTCGTCATTAATTGTATAAGATGTATTGTTCATGTATGCCTTTTCGAGCATACTTCGTTGATTTTAGAGACGGTTAATTTTGAAAATGTTCATTGCAAGTTGAGGGTCATGCTTTTATTGTTATATGTCGGTCAAAACTTTTAATCCTTGATGACCCGAGCTTTACCCTTATCGTACTTTCATCCTTTGTGATCATTTGGTGATGTTGTCCTTGTTTGAGGTAAATTCGAAGTTGATTACTTGAGGTTTGGATTTTGGGGCAACAAGTTATGTTTGATAGTATTCATGGATGTTTTTCGAGTATGAAAGGATAGAGCATTTATTATTATGGGTTTGGTAACGAAGAAGTTTACTTTGGGATTAGAGGTTGTAAGATGACATTTGGGATAAGTGGTTGTTAAGTTCTTTATGTGTTTGAGGAAATCATTTTTTTGATGCTAGAGGGTGATGATATGTGGCATAAGATGTATGACTGTGGTTTCATAGTTTCACAAGAAGTAAGAGACATGATGAGTACATTTCTCTTATGGTCTTATTTGGGAATATCGTGGCTTATACTTTTAATGGTTAGAATTATTGGACTTTGCCTTGTGTTATTGGAAAAGTTATGTGAGTTATTTATGGATCGGGAATAGAATAATGGAAATTTAATTGAACGTTAACGTGGAGTTATGATTGAGGAAGTTGGGAATTTTGGTGATCAGGCTCCATTTTAAGTGGAATATCATATTTGAGGAGTAAGGATCGTTCATGGCAATGAGTGAGTTATAAAGGAATTTATGATTTATCTGATGATGAGTTATTTGATGATCATGCCTTTCAAGGATTGATTAAAAAAGAAAAACTGTAATTTATGGACTTGTGAGATGTTAATGTGTTCTAGCGTTGACTTAGTGAACGACCATGTTAACGATGATTATAATGTATCGTGGTGTTCATCTTTTGAGGATATGGAGTTTGCTATGGATTGATTCACAAAGTGTGATTAGATGGAGTTCTTGAGAGTGGAAGGACTTGAGAGTTTATGGTCGTGAGAGTTTATGATCTTGAGAGTTGATTATCTGAGGAATGTAGTGATTGTAAAGGAGCAATTATATAGAGGTTTGTTGGTCCTGAGGTATTATGGAGATGTGATGAAAGGATTCTACGAGACAGAGATACCTTGAATAATGATTGTACGATATTTGTAAGACCTTGGTTATCATGCTTTATTTATTGTATGTTAAGGTGTCGTCTTCGGGTAAATAGTATTTTTTTTGAGTCCTCTATTCTTGTCAACCTTGCACGTGTTAATCATACCTCTTCTATTTGAGCCTTCGGACCAAAGGTTTCTTTTATCTTTGTCCTCTATCTGTTTTATCTATCGTTGCTCTCTATTTGTTCTTTATTTCAACTCCAGTTCCTTCTTCTTTGAACTTTTGAATTACCCTTTTCACATTGATTTCTCTATAAGATTTTACTTCCGCAAGGAATGTGTTCTTTTGCTTTGTGGTATTGCACAAAATGTTTTGTTTTGGTTGGCAAGTTATTTATTCTTTCATGGGTACTTGGAAATGTTTGAAACCTCTTTGGAGATACTTGTGATCATCTCGTAGTTGAAACTTGGATCCTTTGGCGAGCGATGTTAGATACTTCGAGTTTGATATTTGGTTATTTGAGGTTGAGAACATAGTGGAATGCGAGTATGAATTGGGATAACGTATAAAGTTTTGGAGAATAAGTATTAAAGGTTTTATACTGAGCTAAGAACGTTTGAGGGTGTTTTTATATTAAGGGTATATAGATGTTTGTTTGTTCTATCTGGGGTTAAATATGTTTCATCCCCCTTATACTAAAAGAATAAGAAATTTCCAAATCTTCCCGCCTAAATGTATGTGGCTATAATTGGGATTTCTTTATATCATATTTGTAATTGGGCTTTTATTATATCATATCTGTGATTGGGCTTTCATTATCTTATATTTACAACTGGATTACACTAAACTTTCCCTTTTCCACCTATTAATACAAAACATTAATAATAGATTTTACAATTAAATATCAAATTGAGTTAAATACTAGGTTTTATAATTGTTACTACTTCGTATTATCCTTTTCTTTAATATTCCTATTTAAAAAAACCGTGCTTTCGCGCGGGATCTATATTACTTTATGAACATGAGGGATTACATGGAGGACATAGATTCTTATAGTCTTGTGGTGGATTCGTGATGTAAAGATAATGTTCATGGATAGTAAGATGTGATTACAAATTGAGGTTATGAGCTTTGTCGTTATGTGGGCACAGGTGATGAGAGTTATATGGTGATATTATTGTGCTTAATGGATATGTGTTATCGATGGGAAAGTGTTGTGGTACAGTAGGTACTAGCTTAACAAAAGGTGTATGGTTCCTTGGGTGCTTAGAACGTTGTGATCATAAGTGTTCAAAGGAAATAATTGGGTCTTGCGATTGCGACGAATGATTTGGTCAGGTGATTGAGGTTGGATAGAATTTTGATAGTTTAGTCAGAGTTTGAGGCTTGAGATTGATGACTTTGGATACTAATGTATATCGAGAACTAACGAGGTTTTATATTAAAGTCTTTTGAGCTTAACAGTTTTATATAGTCGTGAGCACCACCGACTTTGAGGATGATAAGGTAGCGATAATTTTAATGTCACTTGTGAATGGAAGAGTTTTCTCATTCGAAAGATACTCTTTGTTAAGAGTTTATCAGTTTGGGGTTTTGGTTAATGCCAAATCTTGTGGTGAATGGTAAACTAGAATTGGTAAAGGTTATGTGGATTTGGAGTAATAATAACAAGTTCACAATTTTGAGAGGTCATATATGTTGTTTATGAAAGATCATAGATCCATATTAGACTCTCTAATAAAATTAATTTATCTCATAAATTGTCATTTAGGTGATCTATGTAACATGCATGCTAATTTGAAAACATAAAAAGAAAGTATAAGGAAAAACAATTTCCTTACATTGAATTAGTGGTAAAAGGAGCACAAACTAGTTCAACTTACTAGCTTGTTCTTGAGTTTATACCAAATGGAAGATCCTCCTTGCAAATCTTCAAAAAGAAGATCTCCTTCTTGTTGCACCCAAGAACTAACCCAAAAATATTAACAAGTATTGAACTAGAACTTGTTAATATTGTACCCTTGATATTATTAGTAATATTACTAACTAGTCTTAGTAATTATATATTTTTAATAACAAGCTTAGTAAAGATGCGTAATATTTTTAGAGAGATGTTGAAGAATTGTTCACATGCAAAGTATTGAGTGAAGAAGTGAGGTAGTGTAAATAAATGAACAATAGATGGAGTGAATAGGAAGGGAAGTGGCGGGTGGAGGTGGAGTGAGGGAGTGGACAAATTTGTCTTATGTTTTTCATCTTACATCACATGCAAACTCTTACATAAGATAAATTATGGTAGTATTCAAAATAAGGTGAAATGATTATGTGAGTAATCATCCACTACTCTTATTTTACACGGTCCACTTGACCATTTGCGGGACCATGTTGGTTCTTATATTTAGCGCACAAATCCGTGTAATTTTTATTTTAAACATCGTATCATGTTTAAATACTTCCATAATTAATTCGTCCAATTCACTCTGTAAATATACGTGTACCACTACACATATTATTTACGTACTAATATTAATCACATTAATCAATTAATACAATTTTAGTAAATTAACAGTTAATTAACTAAAACCCGTCTCCCAAAACTTATTATTCAATTATCGCATAATTAAATAATAACTGCCGCTCCTCGAGTTCGCAACTCGAAATCTCTCTAAAAATAATCGACTAACTTTTTAGTCTACAAATCAAGGGACTAAATAAATTGTATCTCATACAATTAATTAGTTGTCTATTGAGGTTCGTTCCTTTAGGTGTGACCGAAAGAGGTCAGTTGATCACCGCCGTCTCACGACAATAACGTGAAACTCTAGTCAGCCAACCGTTATCGATTTACGTTAATCAACTGACGAGGATCAAATAATTAAATATCTGATGATATTCCATTAATGAGATTTATTATGTTAACGCACTATTGTGGAGGACACTAACTCCAACAATCTCCCACTTGTCCGACACAAGGTGTGCGCTACCAATTCTCTTTTCCGTTTTAATCTCCCACTCAATGCAAGGTGTCTTTCAGGTCGCACTTGCACATGAACACATCGCGAGTGGTTTTCTCGATCGGGAGTGTGACTACCTGACCGGAAAAATCTCTCACAGATTACTTCCGAGCGTGGCCACGCATTTGTAGTCATTAACTCCTCGAGTGGTCATGAGATATAGTTACCCAACGTGGGTGGACAATTCTTGTATGCCCTATCTATCCTATTTCACAATACAGCTCACCATGACCTAGTAAATGCCCTTTTGGCCTCCTTTCACGGCACGACCTAGGACAAAAACCAAAGTCACTCGAAAACTGCACCTGCTCAGATAATAGTCTCCAAGTCAAAAGAATCGACTCATTAGAAAATCTTAGAGATCCCCGCCACGACCAGGCGTCTATAATAGAACTTAGGGACTCTCTAAATGGTCACTGTCCGGCAAAGTGTCACACACTCTGCCTATGTAATCGACCAGTCATCACATATGACCTTATGGTGTTGAACAACCATCAATCGACTTACAATATAGTCACTCCGAGACGTCACCTCATTAAGTGACTAGGGACAAAATACAATGTTCATCTTATTCACTTGAATATTGTTCAACATTGACTCCACAACTTATTCAGATAAACAAGGTATTCATGTTTTCAGTCAAACTGAATAATTGAGTTCTTAAAGAAACTCTAACAATGAATGCGATCATCACTTATGTAAATATCAATACTCTATCCAATATTTGCATAACGGTCTTTAGAAATTAAGTTATACTCCTCAATTCACATTGAGATGACATAACCATCATGTCTACCTTATGCCAACGGCTTTGGTTAGAGGATTAGCAACAGTTGCATGACTCTAATTTCCATTGCTATTTTTCTTTGTTCTATACAATCTTTTCATCACATAGAGCCTTTTTAAGTACATGTCTAAACAAGTTTTTAGACTCTGGTTCTAAAGCCAGCCAAACACTTCCACTGTTTTCACAGTCTCTCGGGAGACGATATTCGGCTAACGGAACTACTCTAATTCCATTAAATTCCGGTTATCAACTATCTCTTTTACAACATCGGATGCTGTAATGTACTTAGCTTTTCGTTCATGATTTGTACGTATAACATTTATACATACACATTCTTCATATGACATCTTTTATGTATGACTCCTCATACATATCTTCTTTATACATGTATAACTTCTTATACATATATGTATAACTTCTTATACATATTATTCTTTATGCACATAACACTCTTACATGCTAACCATTCCTTAACGAGACTCATAACATCTTATAAGCATAAGAATGTTTCCGTGTAATCCTTGAAGGGAAATATCCGTAAAATTCCCTTAAATTTTAAGGATTATAACGCAAATTTACATGTGAATTATGGTCATAAAACATAAATACAAGAGAAACGATAAAGGTAAAGAATCAACCTCGGGTCCTAGTGCAATTCGGCAAAATGAACAGAAATCAACGTAGATTTCCTCCTAATTGTTGCACCCAAGACCGTCTGAGACTATGCCCCTTGTGCTAGAAAGTATTCTCTAATTGCCTTGCAATATCGAGAGAATTTGTTGTGAGTTTTGCTAGATGTGAGATCTAGGTTTCAGAGGAATTTTTCCAAAACCCTAGTTTTTCAGATAAATGAATTGCTTAGCTTACAAAAGAGAGAGAGCCTCTCTTTTGTTAGCCTCGGTCCGCGGGTCTCAAGAGGAGAGAGTGGGCTTTCCACTTTCTCCTTATTTTGACTCGTGATCCGACTCGTCTCGCTAAAATGTATACAACGCGGTTTTATTATAAATTGTCATCGGTTATCGGTTTAAAATATCAACTAGCAACATGACTCAGTCGATATATTAATACTTGTCCGACAAAGACAATATTGTATAATTAATTAATTCAATATACATTACGAATTAACTGCTTAATTCGTCTTAGCCATTATTATTTAATCCGTGTTAAATAATTATCTCAACATCGCGTTTGACCAATTACTAGTCAATAACTCTGACTAACTGGTTAGTCATATTAGGCATCAACATGACTGTATTTTCATACCGTCACATCTCTCAAACGTATCCTATAGGTGTAACTTTTAGGGACCAGTTGATCACCGCCATCTGTATGACAATAACGTCAAACTTATCTAGCAAGCCAACCGTTATTGATAAACGTGGACCAACTGATTATGATACAAAAGTATACCCTTTGATCCTTTTAGAGATTTATAAGTCCTTGCACTAACTGTAAAGGACACTAGCCCCAACAATCCTTTTACCCAAAATTCATATATTCCTCCAGTCAAGAGTTAATCCTCAGTGTTTCTCAAGTACTCAAGGATGCTCTTGATAATCATCTAGTGACACTCACTAGAAAATGATTGGTAATGACTTCTCATATTCTCAATATGATAAGTCCCGACGAGAGAAGCTTTTAGCATATTTAATATATCCTGCAGCGGATGCACAAGAGATCATATTAATTGTTCAACAACTTGAACGACTCAAGAATCTTATCACATAAGTGTCTTGACTAAAATGCTAATATCCATAGAGATCTATCTCATTAGATTCGGATGTTTAAGATGCGCCATGCTACTCTCAAATATTCACCCGAGAATATTTCTAGTCACTAATATGTCAAACACATATTTAGACTAAGAAACATCACCTTAGCTACATTTCTAGTCACTAATATGTCAAGCACATATTTAGACTAAGAAACTCACTTTAGCTCCCACTAAACTCCATGTATCATCATGGTACCTTGACACTCGAGTAATACCATTTTGATAGACTACTTGATTGAACCCAAAGTTCCAACTCTTTGACGTATATAGATCACAAAATGGGATCTTTCAAACATGCCAGGCTTCTTAGCATTTACAAAATCAACAAAACTTCTCCGAAGGAGAAAGTTTCGTTATCCTTTTGCCTAAAATCATCCTCATGAGAGGCTATATTGCTAAGACCATACGAATTGATAAAAGCATTTGGGTTGTCACAAATTCTCTATAACAAGCCCAAATTTTAAACATCTTATGTAACCTTTACGACAAGATCAAGGTAACCAACCAAAGTATTCACCTTAAATCAAGTCTCGAAAACATCTGGTGTTTCCTTCCTTATCGCATCATGTGCAAGGAGATCAATTCGAATTGCATGGGGACACGCCATCATATAGAGTTCATACTATAGAAAAGCCTTTGATGAGGGTTTATGATTCGTCACTTTTAAATAGTAATGCAATATTATCGCAAAATTATCTCCTTATAACCACTGGGCCACAATAAAGAACGTCTTCTTGCATTGTACTCACCATCGAGCCTCAATAAATAACGTCTTCTTGTATTGTACTCCGTTTGTGGGTCTTGGACTTCCGCAAGTTCAAAATTTCTCTCACTCTGTCTTCCAGAAAATGAAAATCTTTCTGGAAAGACAGTATTATGAGCCACAAACTCTTTGTTCTCGTTTTGGAGGAGTAAAATCCAAGTGGTTCAATTTTGGATAACCCTCACAAATACATAAATTGGTTCTGAACATAAACATTTATGGTCCCAAATGTATAAAAAGACAAGCTAGGGACTCTCCCTATCCATATCTCATATGGAGTCATTTAGGCTATTATAGTCGGGTTTTAAACTTTTAGTGAGAAAATAGCTTACAAAATTGCGAAAAACCTCAAACTATATCTCATAAAGTTCCGTTTATATACTTGACTACACCATACTCTATGGTGTCCCAAGGAGAAGGTATTATGTGAACTGGTTCACAATCTTCTTAGTGATTATCAAGGTCATTACTTGATATTACCCATTTGATCTTCAAAGTCATTACTTTGAAACTCCCGATCAACATCTTGATCTTGAGGTGCTTTTGGTTTACTACTTCATTTTGAAAATATAACACGGTTCAAAAATAACTTTTATGTCTTATTAAATAGATACGAGGTTTTCATATCTACTTAACATTACGGTAAAATTAACGAAGTATATATATAACCAACTATTGTCCTTACACATCCGTATGTATATGGTCAATCACCTCACTATTGTGTTTCTTTTCTGCAAAAGAAAAACATAATACATGCACACATACCATAAGACTCACAATCAAATGGTTGTTTAATGTGCTTTACGTTTACTCGTTTGAAACGAATTTACTTGAGGTTTGATCAATTGGGTTAACCATATTAGAGACTTTAAATTCTACAAGATAGTATAACATTTAGTTTTCGTGAAGAATGTAAAATTCCTCTAACTTAAGTGGTCTAAACCAACCACCAAGTTATCATAAGAGTAGATACAACATTTTGTTTTAAATCACATGAGTGATGCCTTCTATGTATAAACATAGATGATTACATTCTTTTAAAACCAAATTTAGGTGCATTTGTCCCTATCGAAATCATTGCTACTCTAGCACCATGTCAATACAAAAATGTCCTATGCTAGACGTCTTACGTTTTATCAATTCATGTAAACTTCTTTACAAAGAAATGACCCGTAGTTGGTATCTCATACCAAGATAGTGGAACTAGCCTATCCATTGAGTAGATGTCTCTTTCAACTTTGTTCTATCGCATACATCTAGGGTTGATTCCTCTTAACTCCCACTCACTTTCACATTCCTCTTTGCTTCAATCAAGCAAAAATGAATCTCATGAAGACCTCTCTTCATGTCATTTGTGATATTTTAACTTAGTAAGAGTGAATTACTATAAAGTGAGTGAAACATGTGGCAAAATCACAACTTCTTGCGAAATTGGACTACCTAACCGTTCAATTGTTATCATATGCCTAAATTCTTTAGCGCATAAACAATCGATTTGGCTTTTATTGAATTGAACCATTTGACGGTATTATATTGGAGTATTATTTGTGTTTTTGAAAACTCTTTTCGCAAACTTTTGAATTACTCTTGAGTAATTAAAAACTAATATGTCATCTTCATGACGGAGGTGTCACTTCCGAAATCAAGACTCTCTTGATAAAATGTGACTTCTTTTTAAACTCGTAATATGAGTTTGCAACATGGAAACCCCTTTTTAAATATGGATGTTAAGTTGTATAATTATCGCAATAATTGTTGTAAGCTTATGTAGGTGAATTAGTAAATCATGTTACCAATCATTGCTACCGAATTCCTTCAAAGAAACCGCTTCCTATGAAAGAACGAAACGAGTATAATAATAAATAGAGGATGAAGTGCGCGATGTCATACATTTATGAGAATGAACGAAAAATAGGAAAAATTAACATTCAATGTTTTAATAATACTTGTGAAAAACATGTTCAACAAGTTTTAACATTTATATAATGATCTCCCACTAAATTATATAAATGATTCAAAGACCCAAATTTTAAACAAAAATGAGCATCGCTTGGGCGAAACATCCCATAAATTGTGTAAATTCGGTAAGTCACGTTGACTATTTCTACCTCTAGAAGTCTTGGTCGAAGAATTTCCTTAAATCCATCTACTAGCCCCGGAACACAAGACCGTCTTATATCCCGTTGAGTCCAACCAATTTTAGCGTGTGATAACCGTTTACCACCCTATTTACCCAAGGTAAAAAGAGAACACCCCGCTTGGGCGAGCATGACTCTAATGAACAAGAGATTCATAGGTGTTAGTAATTGGTAAGGCTAATCTCAATTTTAGTTATGTGAGAGATATTGTCAATTTAGTCATAAATTCCTTATAAGTGAATGAATTCAGTGAATGTAAATGACGTGAATTGACAACCACGAAAATAAAATGCATGTGAATGGCAATTTTGGCATGCACGAAAATAAAATAAGCAAACATGTAAGCATATGAATAAATCCTAGTATGGCCTCCTAGTTAATAAAAACTAGTCTATTACATTTCGGAAACCAACTCCTTGGTCCCTTGCCTCTTCATTCCATAAGTGGCTCTTCCTTCTGGGATTTGGAACACCTTCCAAAAATAGACTCCGTCTCGATGTAATCCGTCTTTTGGAAACGCCGGTAAAAATAACTATTACAATTGAATTACATAGCTATTCCTATTACACATTAATTAATAAAATAAATAAAACTATTAATTAATTACAAACCGACGATACGAGATCGTATTTAATTACAAACAAATCGATATTCCCATTCATCTCGGGTAATAACGATAAAAATTAACTAGGCCATACTAGGTACAACAAGATAAATACTTTAAATAAATGACAATCATTCATTCAACTTAAATAAATATGCTTAAAATGCTGTAAAATGATGCCAAAATCGCCCTATCTATCGTTCGTTGGTATCCATCTCGGGTTTTGTGGATTTAATCGATTTTTAACATGTAAAAATCAATAATCAACTCTTAAATCTCATTTAAGTCCAAACTAATTGTCCAAACTGTTTTGAACCTCAAAATTAGTCCTCACTAATTTTATGATAAATAATTAGTTTGATTGGTGATATTTTGCAAATTTAATCGGTAAAATCATAATATTTAAGTAAAAATCAAACTCATTGAAAAATTACCCAAATAATTGAAAACAAAATTTTTTGTATTCTGGAACACTCCCAAGAACACCAAAATGTCAGAAAAATTGCCCAAAAATTCCGGATAAATTTTTTGAAGAAAAAGATCGATATTTATCGGTTTTTAACCACTAAAACCAATAAACATCAAAACAAAGTGAAAACACACATGTAAAATCACTTTTAACATTTAAATAATATTATTAAATTTACATAAATTTATCATGGGCAAAATCAAAATTTTTGAAATTAAGATTAATTAATTTGACTTTTATCGACTTTTATCTCATAAAATCAATAAACATGCAAAAAATTCGAACCAACCTTCAACTTTTTGCATACAATCAGTAGAAAACATGCATGAACTACCATAAAAAATTCATGCACCGAATCAACTTTTAACTATTTTTAGTCAATTTTTAACTAAAATACGACATTTTGACTCGGTTTTCTACCAAAAATCATTAAAAATAGCAAAATAACTTCAAAAATCACCAAAAAATACCACTTTTGAGATCAGTAGGTATGCATGTCCCAAAAATTTCGTGCTAAAACCTCTTCTAACACAATTTTTGAGTTTTTATAAATTATCTCATAATTCATTAAAATGCTTAAAATCAACATGCAAATTACAAGCCTAAGCTCTGATACCACTTGAAAGATTATAGATCCATATTAGACTCTCTAATAAAATTAATTTATCTCATAAATTGTCATTTAGGTGATCTATGTAACATGCATGCTAATATGAAAGCATAAAAAGAAAGTATAAGGAAAAACAATTTCCTTACATTGAATTAGTGGTAAAAGGGGCACAAACTAGTTCACCTTACTAGCTTGTTCTTGAGCTTATACCAAATGGAAGATCCTCCTTGCAAATCTTCAAAAAGAAGATCTCCTTCTTGTTGCACCTAAGAACTAACCCAAAAATATTAACAAGTATTGAACTAGAACTTGTTAATATTGTACCCTTGATATTATTCGTAATATTACTAACTAGTCTTAGTAATTATATATTTTTACTAACAAGCTTAGTAAGGATGAGTAATATTTTTAGAGAGATGTTGAAGAATTGTTCACATGCAAAGTATTGAGTGAAGAAGTGACGTAGTGTAAATAAATGAACAATAGATGGAGTGAATAGGAAGGGAAGTGGCGGGTGGAGGTGGAGTGAGGGAGTGGACAAATTTGTCTTATGTTTTTCATCTTACATCACATGCAAACTCTTACATAAGATAAATTATGGTAGTATACAAAATAAGGTGAAATGATTATGTGAGTAATCATCCACTACTCTTATTTTACACGGTCCACTTGATCATTTACGGGTCCATGTTGGTTTTTATATTTGTCGCACAAATCCGTGTAATTTTTATTTTAAACATCGTATCATGTTTAAATACTTCCATAATTAATTCGTCCAATTCACTCCGTAAATATACGTGTACCACTACACATATTATTTACGTACTAATATTAATCACATTAATCAATTAGTACAATTTTAGTAAATTAACAGTTAATTAACTAAAACCCGTCTCCCAAAACTTATTATTCAATTATCGCATAATTAAATAATAACTGCCGCTCCTCGAGTTCGCAACTCGAAATCTCTCTAAAAATAATCGACTAACTTTTTAGTCTACAAATCAAGGGACTAAATAAATTGTATCTCATACAATTAATTAGTTGTCTATTGGGGTTCGTTCCTTTAGGTGTGACCGGAAGGGGTCAGTTGATCACCGCCGTCTCACGACAATAACGTCAAACTCTAGTCAGCCAACCGTTATCGATTTACGTTAATCAACTGACGAGGATCAAATAATTAAATATCTGATGATATTCCATTAATGAGATTTATTATGTTAACGCACTATTGTGGAGGACACTAACTCCAACAGTTTAATGATAGTGGAAGAATGTTTGGAATATGAGGACTAGATGTTGGATTAATGATCTTTTGGGGTTGTGATGGTTTGACTTTAATGTGACTTTAGAGATTTGTAGAGTGTGTGAAGTTGATAATAACTTTGAGGATTTGGACTACTTTTTTGGTTTGAATTTGGATAAAGATCAGAGTGCGCAGCGATTAAGATTTGGCGATGAACTTTGTCGATGAGCACTTGTAATTCTTACCTTCTGTTGGTTGTGTCTTTGAATTTCAAGTTTCGAGGACGAAACTTCTTTTTAGGGGGTTGAATTGTAACACCCCGTATTTTATAATAATATTTTATTATAAAACTTCCTTATTTAATTAATTATTTCGAAGTGTATTAATGTATTTTGGAAATATTTATATTTATCGTCTTCGTTCTATATTTTATTATTTCTCACTTTAATCTACTTTTGATTGGGTTAAAATTTCCGTGCACGATTTTACTATTTTAATTTAATTATTACTTTTCTTATATGACTTCTCCCAGCGTTTTAATAATATCCAATCTGATTTGTAATCAGATAATCCATTGTATGAGCTAATGGACACAAAGCCCACTTGTTAACCCTCTTATAATTTTATATAAATACAAAACCTAAACCTAGCAAGCAAGCTGTTCATTCTTTTCCTACGTACTCCCTCCGCACGCCATCCCCCCTTTCCTCCTCTTTTTCTCTCTTTTGTTCATTTTTTCTCCTTTTGACTCCATTGTTGAATATCTTTCTGATACGTGCATTTTATATAGTCTTTTTCGGCCTTTTTATGCACGTATTTCCATGCTTTTATCGTGGTTTTATGTTACGAAATGCCCCGAATATGCTACTTTGGGTTATTTTGTCTTATTTGCAGGAATGAACCCAAAAGTAGTGAAATCGAGCCTTTTACCGTCCGTTTTGCATGCATTTGGAGGAAGAGTGAATTTGGAGCGGAATTATTGCTGTCTTGGGATGCGTGAAGCTGTTTCGGGAGTTAAAAGGACAAGTCAAAGCTAAACTAACGAGATTTTGTAGCTGCTGAAGTAAAGATCCACTCGATCGAGTACTTAACTGGTCGATCGAGTGGTTTTAGGTTAAGTAATAAGTCGATCGAGCACTTTATATGGTCGATCGAACAGTTCCATATTAGTGTTTAGTCGATCGAGTGAATCTTTTGGTCGATCGAACGGTTTGAGCTTGAGTTTGCTCGATCGAGTAGTTTAAAACCACTCGATCGAGTGGATTCTCTTACGGGCTGGGCTTTTTAGTTTATTTCCGTCATTAGATTAAATAATTCCTATTTTCTTATAAATAGGAAGGTAGGACGTCAGTTGTACCTCTCTCCTGATCATCTGACACTGTCAGACGTTACCTTTGCTCTAATACATTGTTCCTGCTACTTTGTTCTTCCTTAATTCCGGATTAGTTCAGTAACATTTCTCTCCCTTTTTCCTCTTTAATTTAATGTTGATTTCTCTTCCTCTCTTTATTATTTATGTTCTTTATTTAATTATGTCTAGCTAATTCCTTTAATATGTTAGGACTAGGGAAACCGTGGTAGCAATATGTTAGGTTCGACATGATTAAATTAGTTTAGCGACAAGAATTGTATTAAGCAATATAATTGTGATTAGGTTGAATGAATGCATGCAGGAGACCGATTTATTTAGTTACCCCCGACCTGGATCGAAAGATTGGAAGGGAAGGCTTGCTTAATTACAATAGGTGATACCTAAATAGGGCGAAAGCTAAGTTAGGGAAACCCTAGGGCGATTAGAGACCGAAAGGGTATAATCGAAGGTTTAAGGACCGAAAGGTGACGACCACGCTCTTCTTATCAATAATTTAATCGACTCAGTTGAGTTATTAATAGTGTAATTTGCCCGGGGTAGACCGATTCCTAGCATATTTCTTTCTTTTATCTAATTTACCCCTGTATTTCTTCATTATTTCCTCTTGTCTTAATTCTATTTGTTTAGTCAAAACATTTCAAACCCCCAACTTGTGACATTAGACAGACCGAATAGACAAGTAGATAGTAAACCGCCTCCCTGTGGAGATCGACCCTACTTATCGCTAGCTTCTGTTAGTTATATTTAGGTATTTATTTTTCGTACATAACGACCGTATCAAATTTTGGCGCCGTTGGCGGGGAGGCAACTATTTATTTATTTGTTTAATTCTGTCTGTTTTTAGCCTCAGGGGATTTTTCCCTTGAGGCCGTTCTAATCCTTTCTTTAGTGCTGTTTTGATAGGCCTAACAGGTTCTACCTAGACAGTTCTAGGTGAAAGATCGTCAAAGGGAAGTCTTGAGTACCTTTGACCCATCACCTATGTCCCATTATATGGCGCAGCAGGTGATTTACTGCGGGAGATGTGGCTCTGCTGAGTACAATGCAGCCCTTTGCATGGCAGAAACTGACGAGGTCCTCGAGTTCAGGCTTTGGAGACGAGCTAGTCAAGCAGCTGTAGTTGTGCCGCCAAATCCACCCTATCAATGGCCACCGCAATAAGAACCTCCTGATATACAGAAAGAAGAGATTGCGGAGCTGAAATCTCTGTTGGAGACACTTGCATCCCAAGTGCAAGAAGATGATAGTCGCACTTGTGCGCGATTTGATAAGCTCGAGTCTGAAATTGCTCAGTTAGTAGCTAAGTCGGATAGTTCGCAACCAGAAGAGGTATACTTTAGTGAGAGCGGTTATTCCCATGAAGAAACCGTGTTGCCCAATTCTGAGGATGATCTCTATGATTCGGACGACAAATTTCTATCATATTTCAATAGTTTACACGAAGATTTCAGCGCTGTACAGGAAGAATCACTCGATCGAGTGAATTATATTAGTCGATCGAGTGAATTTCCAGAAGGAAGTCCTCGATCGAGTGATAATTCTGCTCGATCGAGTGAAATGCAGGAGGAAAGTCCTCGATCGAGTAATAATTCTGCTCGATCGAGTGAGTTGGCCAGTGAGAGCATTGATACGTCACTTGGGTTCATTTTAGACGACAATTTTGATGATGACAATGGTTATGGTGAGTCTCCCCTATTCAAAGCCGAGTTGGATGCGCTTGAGGCTGAGATTTACGGGACGAATTCCACTGAGGGCGACGAAAGGACAGCTGAGTCGGTATTTGCTCCTAGCATGGATGAGGTAATACATTCCTTTGTCAGTGATTCCGACATTGAGAGCAACCTACCTGAGGTAATTAGCGATGATTTTATTATTGTTAATATTCAAAGTACGCTACCTCGTTTGACTCGTGCTATTTCTTTTAATGCTATACCCCCTCCCTTGTGGACGTATAAATTAACGAATTTTCACCGTCCTTGTCATCTCAACCTTGTTAATCTGAAACGGGGCCCTAATTTATTGTCAATTGCTCCAGCGCTCCTATATTTTGTGGATAAATTTAGGAGCTCACATAGGAAATTTGTTAGGCTTAAACATTTGAACATTTTATTTTCCTATTTCTTTATTCCACTGTGGTGCTACTTACATTTCTGTGTAGCACATGCGCAGATGTATGATCTCATGCTGCGCGCTTTGAGCTGTTTTGATTATGACTGATTAGAGAGGCTCGAAGAAAAGAAGGTCAAGCTGGGACCTGACTAAAGCTAGCGCTACCCGGGAGGAAACCCGGAGATTTAATTTTCATTTTCTATTTCATTTCAGTTGTAATAAATGGTTTTCGTACTATAGACTATCTCAGTTGAGCTTATTTTGTTAGTTTGCGGGCTGTTTTTATTTGCGTTTTTGCAGGAATACACTGAGGATCACTCAATCGAGTACTTTTTGTACTCGATCGAGCACTTTTGCTGATAAATGCTCTCGATCGAGCAGTTTTTCTACTCGATCGAGCACCTGCAAAAGAGAGAACTACTCGATCGACCTAATTTCCTTTCGATCGAGCAGTTTTGGATGCCCATTCACTCGATCGACCACTAAATCCTCTCGATCGAGTGCCATCGAGTGTTTTTGACTTGGATTAGCTTCCTGAGACGGTATTCCGAGCTATTAGTGTAATACTCCGTATTTATAGTCTTGGGGGTACTCTATCGAGTAGGCCTTACTCTGTCGAGTAAGGGTAAGTGGCGAAGCAAAACAGTTTCTGACCTGTTGGGTACTCGATCGAGTAGCTTGGGCACTCGATCGAGTAGGGGGGTACTCGATCGAGTACCTTGGGTACTCGATCGAGTGTCCGGTTTTACGGGGGAGTTTTCTCGGGTTTTGTTAATTACGCAATTAAGGTATTTAAACATATTCGTAATTGTTCTAAATCACTTTTTACAAAACCTAAAACCTGTTTAAGAGAGAAAGCAACTAGTCTTCTTCCTAATCGCGTTCTTGACAATTCCCGGAGTTCGGACGGTCGGTTTGCATCGTAGTTCGTGTCGTTGGATTCCTTGCGTCGAGGGTAAGCTTTTAATATAATTTCTATAATGTTTTGATAAGATTGATGAAACCCTAATTTAGGAATTGGGGGTTTTTATGAGTAGTATTTGAGTGGTAGCATCTATGTGTTGTATGATAGGAGGAGAATTCGTAGAGGAGCCGTTTTGATACAATTTGTAGATACCGTCTGCGTGTTGTGCTTTCCGGTAGGATTTCCTACTCAAAAGTATTAGTCCCATAATGGGATATTGGTGATGTCTTGTAGTTAGTTGTTTGATATGATGATTGTGATTGTGATTGTGATTGTGGTTGTGTTTGTTGATGGTTCTCGAGATGCGTTCTCGGCTGAGTGGGGTCACTTGCCGGAGTGATCTCACGCCCTAGTTTCGCCCTTCGTGGAACCCGCCATGAAAGGGGATGTGCACATTAATGGACAGGGTTATCGCTCGTACGATGAGCGGGGCTTAGGTGGGAACGGCTGCGGTCCCCCATCGGTGGTGGTCCGGTGGACGGTCGGTATTGAGATGATGGGAGTTGGTGGTGTGTGTGTGTGTGATTCGGTTCAAATTGTCTGTTTGTCTTATTATTGTTATCTATATTGATTGTGTGATTAGTACCGACCCCGGTGTTGTTTTGTAAAACTGCGGTGATCCATTCGGGGATGGTGAGCAGATATTGAACAGGTATAGAGATGAGTCTTGGGATATTTGGGATGGCCACGACATGACGATAGAGTCTTCATTTGTAGTTTAGCATTTATTTACATTTCGGTTGAGAACGAGATAGTTTGGAATAATGTGTATTGCACTTTCGGTTTGGTTTCGAGGATTGTATTTATTCATTAAACTATTTACAATAAATGTTGTTTCTGTTTTGTCTATTTGATTATCATACCTCGGGCGACCGAGATGGTGATGTCTTCATACCTGAGTGGTCCTGGTAAGGCACTCGGAGTATGGGGGTGTTACAAATGGTATCAGAGCGACGATCCTGAAACCTGTAACCAATGAACTTAATGAACATAGGGAGTCAATTAAAATGAACCCGGGGTAAAAGTTGCAGGAGCTAGTGCAAAGGCTTGGGAGACGTCCTAAAGTCGCGGGGATCGCCCTACAACTTTGAACCGGTCACATGGGGGAAATGTGTGTTGAGTCATGTGTGTGCTTAGTAACTTGCGTAACAATGTGATGGAATGTGTTGATGGTTGGATGTTCGAATTGGAAGTTGATGAGATGAAAGAAAAGTGATGTTATATATATAGACATTGTTGATGAAATGATAGCATGATGGAATGTTTTACAACGTGGCAATTAATAGCATGAATGTTATGATATAATGTGATTTATAAAGTTAGCAATGTTAGTATGTGACGTAATATGCGGGTAGCTCTTACGTATTAGTGGTACTTGATCGAGTGAGGCTGACTCGATCGGGTAGGTTTATGGCGATTTTGAGTCCAGAATCGCGTTTTGGGGCACTCGATCGAGTAACTAGGGGTACTCGATCGAGTAGGGGGTAACTCGATCGAGTAGCCTAGATACTCGATCGAGTGGGTTAGAGATCAGAAGGGCTGTTTGGTTCTGGAGTTTGGGTACTCGATCGAGAACATGGGGGCACTCGATCGAGTAGCCCGTTACTCGATCAAGTGGGTTTGGATACTCGATCGAGTAGGTTCTGGGCAGCGTGTTTTCGTGTTTTGAAGCTTAGTACGTATGTTCATATCTACCCTTTTCTTATATATGTATAGTTTCAAGATGCCGCCAAAGAGAAATGCTTTGTACGCGAGAGCAGAGCTTATGACCACGGATGACATCGTTAAGATGTTGGAACACCAGGACGCTCTTACTGAGACCCTGAAGAGAGTGAATGAGGACAAGGATAAGAGTAAGGAGAAGGAGGTTGACCATGCTAAAGTCAGCCTCTATATTGCGAGGTTTAACCCGAAGGAGTACAAGGGAGTTGAGGAGCCTAACCATCTTGATAGTTGGCTGAGGGAGATGGAGAACATACTAGATTTAGTTCATTTGTCCGATGAGATGAGAGTGGATCAGCCGCATTCTATCCGAGGGAGGCGGTGGCAAGTGGTGGGATTCCGTGAAAGTGAGTGCCAAGGAGATATATACCAACCAAGGGTTGCTAAACCTTGGGAGGAGTTTTAGGGTTGTGAGGAAGGAGTTCGTACAGAACATGTGAGGAGTAAGTTGAGAGAGGAGTTCGATAAGTTTAAGATGACAATTTGAGATGTCGTGGCTGAGTACTACGGGCGGTTCAATGAGAAATCTAGATATCTTGAGGATATGGGTTTGAGTGAGGAGAGAATCGGCTTTGAGGTTTGAGAGAGGGCTAACCACGAAAATTATGGATAAGTTACCCGTGGGAGTCCTTGCGATGTAAAGGAAGCGTATGAGAGGGGAGAGCCGAGAGACTAGTGGAGATGGCTCGGGAGAGGTCGGGTGGAGAAAAGAGGAAGTCGAGAGCGAGGGTGGTGGCCAATCTAATTTCAAGAAAGGCAACCACAATCAATCTAAGGGATTTTCTTCGGGTCCGGGTTTAGTCTTTGGAACTTCCTTTGGGCGAGGCCGTGGGAGTGTGAGCAATAGCTGGGGAGTGACCTGCTTTGGTTGTGGTGGCGTAGGCCACAAGAGACATGAGTGCACGAGTGCACCGGGATCTTTTCAGAGACCTGCACAGAGCTTTGCGAGCAACAGACCAGCTGGATCATGGCCAAACCGGGGGGTCGAGCTACCAGAGTGGAGGCAACCGCAACGGCGTAATTCTTATCGAAGACACCGACGAACAACAACAACAACAATCAAGGGTCGGGTGCTAAGCCGACCGCATCGGCCCGATCTTGTCCGGGGAGGTGGGCGAGAAGACCGATGGCAAGTTGTTCATGATGGACAAGAAGGCGGTGAGGAAGATGCGCACGTTATCACCGGTACATTCCTTGTTAATGGTATTCCTACGTTTGTTTTGTTTGATTCGGGGCTTCTCATTCGTTTGTGTCTTGAGTCATGTAAAACAGTTGGGTTTGAGAGTATATGAGTCTGTTAGGGAGCAAGTTTTCATACCTTCGGGTGAGTCTGTATCGTGTGGGAGGTTGTTTAGAGATGTATCTTTGATAGTTGGGCAAGTCGATTTCCCGGTAGACTTGCTAGATTTTCCTTTTAATGGTTTTGAGATGATAGTTGGGATGGATTGGTTAGGAAAGTATAAAGCTAAGATAGACTGTCATCAAAAGAAAGTGTCCCTAAGAGGTCCTAAGGGTGTTAGTGTGTCTTACCGAGGGTTTCTAGTCAAACCCAAAGTTAAGATGATTTTTGTCACCTTGAAGTCGTATACGAGGAAGGGATGTCCTCTGATTTTGTGCCATGTGAGAGATGACCGGATAGAGAGCCCGGCAGTTGACGAGATACCAGTGGTGGGAGAGTTTGCAGATGTTTTTCCAGAGGAGATTCCGGGGTTGCCACCGAAGAGGGAGATAGATTTCACCGTTGAGTTGAAGCCAGGGACGGGGCCAATCTCTAAGGCACCGTACCGTATGGGTCCTAAGGAGATGGAGGAGCTTAGGAAGCAGTTGGATGATTTGATAGAGAAGGGATACATTAGACCAAGTGTATCGCCTTGGGGAGCACCAGTTCTTTTCGTGAAGAAGAAAGATGGGAGTTTGAGGTTATGCATAGATTACAGGGAGCTGAACCGTGTGACGATAAAGAACAAGTATCCTTTGCCAAGGATAGATGACCTGTTTGATCAGTTGAGTGGTGCAACAGTCTTTTCTAAGATTGATTTGAGGTCGGGGTACCATCGGGTGAAGATTAGAGAGGTGGACATACCGAAGAGAGCTTTCACGTCGAGGTATGGCCATTATGAGTATGTGGTGATGCCATTTGGGTTGTCTAATGCGCCGGCAGTGTTTATGGATTTGATGAATAGGATCTTCAGACAGTTCTTGGACCGATTCGTGGTGGTGTTTATCGATGACATCTTAGTCTACTCTAAGACTAAGGAGGAGCATGAGGAGCATCCGAGGATCGTGTTGCAGACTTTGAGGGATCATGAGTTGTATGCTAAGTTTTCCAAGTGTGAGTTCGGTTGGAGAAAGTTGCTTTTGGGGCATGTAATCTCTAAAGATGGGGTAGTGTGGATCCGGCGAAGATTGAGGTGACAAAGTGGGAAGCAGAAGAATGTTCTTGAGGTTAGGAGTTTCTTGGGTTTATTTGGATACTACGGGCGGTTCGTGAAAGATTTCTCCAAGATAGCTAGACCGATGACAGCGTTGATGAGGAAAGAGAACAGGTTTCGTTGGGTTGAGAGTTGTGAGACGGCGTTCCAAACATTAAAGGAGCGTTTGACCACAGCTCATGTCCTCGCATTACTGAAGGGAGCGAGAATTTTGAGGTTTATACGATGCTTCGAAGAATGGGCTAGGTTGTGTGTTGATGCAAAATGGTAAAGTGATTGCCTATGCTTCTAGGCAGTTGAAGCCTTATGAGGAGAATTACCCTACTCATGATCCGGAGTTGGGTGCAGTGGTGTTTGCTCTCAAGATTTGGAGACATTACCTTTATGGAGCAATCTTTAAGGTATTTTCGGATCACAAGAGTCTCAAGTACATCTTCACGTAGAAGGAGTTGAACATGAGACAGAGGAGGTGGATGGAGTTGATTGGCGATTATGACATGGAAATCATCTACCATGAAGGAAAGCCAATGTTGTAGGCGATGCTTTGAGTAGGAAGAGTGTACATTCTTTGTGTACAGCTCTATCTTTGATGAGGCTGAGAGATGAGGTAGCGAGGTTCGGGATACATATGATGCAGAAAGGAGATGCCATGGGTGATATGACAAAGACGACTTGAGTTTTATGATGATATTCGGGATAAGCGAGGCTTTGGATCCTAAGATAGTGGAGTGGAGAGTGGGGTAGAGAAAGGGACGGTGTCCGGTTTTCCATTCATACTGAGATGGTAGTTTGAGGTTTGATGGTAGGTGGTGTGTTCCTAATGATGAGGAGTTGAAAAAGACTATCATGACAGAGGCACATTGCATACCATATTCAGTGCATCCGGGTGGAGATAAGCTTTACAAAGATTTGAAGAAAACGTTTTGGTGCCCTGGGATGAAGAAATAGACAAATTTGAGTTTGTGTCCCGTTGTTTGACATGCCGAGAGTAAAAGGGGAACAGAGAAGACCACAAGGTAAGGTTCGGTCTTTGGAGGTGCCGGAGTGGAAGTGGGAATCCATTTCCATGGATTTCATTGTGGGTTTACCTAAGAGTCAACAAGGTAACAATATGATTTGGGTGATAGTGGATCGTCGACCAAGTCGCTCACTTTGTTCCAATGAAAGATACATGGACTAAGGCACAATTGGCTATGGCCTATCGAAAGAACGTGCTTAAGTTACATGGAGTCCCTAAGGACATAGTGTCTGACAGAGATGCGAGGTTTATATCGAGGTTTTGGAAGGAGTTGCAGGAATCGTTGGGGACAAATCTGAAGATGAGTACACATTTCATCCCGCGGCAGACGGGCAGATCGAGAGAACAATCAAGACTCTTGAGGATATGTTGCGAGCTTGTGTGATGGATTTTGGTGGTAGCTGGGAGCGGAGGTTGGACTTGATAGAGTTTTCTTACAACAACGGCCTATCACACCGGTATTGGTATGGCACCGTTTGAGGCTTTGTATGGGAGGAGATGTAGGAGTCCGATCTGTTGGGACGATAGTCTTTGAGGCGGTGGTTTTAGGACCAGAGATGGTACATGAGATGGTGGAACAGATTAAGATGATCAGGGAACGGATGAGAGCGGCCCGGGATCGACAGAAGAGTTATGCGAGATCTACACCGTCGGGACATAGAGTTTCGGGTTGGGGACAAGGTTCTTCTGAAAGTGTCTCCTATGCGTGGGGTTATGAGGTTTGGGAAGAAAGGCAAGCTAAGCCAGAAGTTTATAGGGCCTTATGAGATCTTAGAGCGAGTTGGGGAAGTTGCTTATCGTCGGCTTTACCAGTGCATTAGAGAGAGTACATAATGTGTTTCATGTATCGCAGTTGCGGAAGTATGTGAGTGACCCGTCACATGTGTTGGAGGCGGAGAGCTTAGAGCTGGATGAGTCTTTATCATACCTTGAGGTGCCTAAGCAGATCCTAGACCGAAAGGTTAGGAAGACCAGGAGTGGTGAGACAGTTTTGCTCAAGATCCTTTGGTCTAACCACGAGACCGAGGAAGCTACATGGGAGGCAGAGAATATCATGAAAGAGCGTTACCCCTTCCTTTTTGATCAGGTATGTATGGTTACGGGGACGTAACCTTGTTTCTTCTAGGGGGTAGGAGATGATCGCGAGAGTTTCTAAGAGTTTTATACACCTTTTTATATGTTGCGTCGGTAGGTTGTCGGGATGAGTTGGGTAAGTAGCGTGTTTTAGATTGAGTTTTGTTTTGGTTGTTGAGTCGGGAATGTTTTGGAGTACCTTTGTTTTAGTAGTGGTTTGAACCGGGGGACGAAGTTCCTTTTAAGGAGGGAAGACCGCAATACTCCGTATTTATAGTCTTGGGGTACTCTATCGAGTAGGCCTTACTCTGTCGAGTAAGGGTAAGTGGCGAAGCAAAACAGTTTCGACTGTTGGGCACTCGATCGAGTAGCTTGGGCACTCGATCGAGTAGAAGTACTCGATCGAGTACCTTGGGTACTCGATCGAGTGTCCGGTTTTACGGGGGAGTTTTCTCGGGTTTTGTTAATTACGCGATTAAGGTATTTAAACATATTCGTAATTGTTCTAAATCACTTTTTACAAAACCTAAAACCTGTTTAAGAGAGAAAGCAACTAGTCTTCTTCCTAATCGCGTTCTTGACAATTCCCGGAGTTCAGACGGTCAGTTCGTATCGTAGTTCGTGTCGTTGGATTCCTTGCGTCGAGGGTAAGCTTTTAATATAATTTCTATAATGTTTTGATAAGATTGATGAAACCCTAATTTAGGAATTGGGGGTTTTTATGAGTAGTATTTGAGTGGTAGCATCTATGTGTTGTATGATAGGAGGAGAATTCGTAGAGGAGCCGTTTTGATACAGCTGTAGATACCGTCTGCGTGTTGTGCTTTCCAGGTAGGATTTCCTACTCAGTATTAGTCCCATAATGGGATATTGGTGATGTGTTGTAGTTAGTTGTTTGATATGATGATTGTGATTGTGATTGTGATTGTGGTTGTGTTTGTTGATGGTTCTCGAGATGCGTTCTCGGTTGAGTGGGGTCACTTGCGGGAGTGATCTCACGCCCTAGTTTCGCCCTTCGTGGAACCCGCCACGAAAGGGGATGTGCACATTAATGGACAGGGTTATCGCTCGTACGATGAGCGGGGCTTAGGTGGGAACAGCTGCGGTCCCCCAGCGGTGGTCCGGTGGACGGTCGGTATTGAGATGATGGGAGTTGGTGGTGTGTGTGTGTGTGATTCACTTTGTCTGTTTGTCTTATTATTGTTATCTATATTGATTGTGTGATTAGTCTTGACCCGGTGTTGTTTTGTAAAACTGCGGTGATCCATTCGGGGATGGTGAGCAGATATTGAACAGGTATAGAGATGAGTGCGGGATAGATGGGATGGCCACGACATGACGATAGAGTCTTCATTTTGTAGTTTAGCATTTATTTACATTTCGAGTTGAGAACAGATAGTTTGGAATAATGTATTGCACTTTCAGTTTGGTTTCGAGGATTGTATTTATTCATTAAACTATTTACAATAAATGTTGTTTCTGTTTTGTCTATTTGATTATCATACCTCGGGCGACCGAGATGGTGATGTCTTCATACCTGAGTGGTCCTGGTAAGGCACTCGGAGTATGGGGGTGTTACAATTAGTCACCTCCCACGTTGCTGGCTGGTTTGGGGAGGTCCCTTATTCGCGCAATCTTGTAAGTTTTCCGCATTTACTCTCTTTCTCTTTTAGTTTGCGTTTCCTTTCCATGTTTTGGTATAATGAGGGCATTGTACGGTTTGGTTTGGGGAGGTTATGCATCCATATCTGTGTCTGCATGTTGTTTTTATTGCATTTCTGTTGTCACGTTTAATTTTTGTATGCATTGTTGTTTATTTTCATAAAAATTCAAAATCTCATAAAAATTGAAAAATTCAAAAAAATTCACGTTTATTTTAGCATATAGGTTGAGTCGGAACAGTAGATTTCAATGATGAAATTGCACTGCAATTGTCTTTTTGCTTAAGCCTTGCATTAAACTGTTATCTTTTAGCTTTGTCTTATTGCATATCCACGAGTTAATGTTAAATTTAGATGAATGAATAGACTTGACCTGTAATTTTGGCAACCTACTTATAATTTCTAAGGACTTAGAGCCGTATAAACTGGTGTCATTTGTGACCGGTTTCATGTAGGATTGTGAGTAGTTACTCCTTGCATAGCATGTTCATTAATTTGCACGTATATGAAATTCAATTGCTTTTTGCCTGCATACATTCGGGTTAGTGGTTGGTGTCACATGCAGGGAGGTGCTTACAATTTCCCTTTCTTTTATTTTTACCCATTTAACTCCACATTAGCCAAATTTGCCTATTGACCCTTAAGCTACATCCCAAATTCAGCCTGCCTTGTCAAGCTAGTTTAGTGTACGTTTTGCGGTATATATTTCATTGTGCCAAGTTTGGCTTGTATCTGTTTATTCGGAGTTGGTAATTTATGAAGAAAAGGAGGTTGATGAAAAAAAACGTGAAAAAAGAAAAAAAAAATAAGACATGAAAAAAGAAAAAAAAAACAAAAAAAAAACGTGAAAGAAAAGAAAAGAAGAAACCGAAAAAAAATAGAAAAAAAAAAGAAAGAAAAAAAAGAGTTTGTACTGTTGACGGTTTCGCTCCTATGCTTTATCTATATCATTTGAGGAGTATTTTCAGTTCGGTTTGGTGAGTTTTGTGCCAAATGAAGGGCATATGCGCTTAATTCATAATTGAGTTGGAATTGGATGTTGCCATATGGTTTTGTTTAGGTACTAGCTTGATCACCTATACCTCCACATTCCCATAAATGTTTTGCCTTTTCTTACCCATTGCCTCACTTTACCATATTTTTGTAAGCCCTCCTACATGTGTGGGACCTTGTTTGGTTGGAATGTATGTACGGTAGCTAGAATTGTCTATCATATTAGTTGCATGCATGTTTATGTGGGTCGTAGTTTAGGTGAGCGACTATTTTTTTTTCTCTCTTACATATATATGTTCACCCTTTGCTTCATGAGAGAAGAGTGACCCGTGAGAGTCCATTATTAAAGGTCTTGCAAGGTCGACGGTTCAGCTTTATTATAAACATCTTACAACTCGTTTGCATTTGACTGTTTGCTATAAGAGTTAGTTTGCTTGCATTAAATTGGTTTAAGTGGGCATTTGTAGCTAGCTCTGAGTTATCTTCTCCATTCCATTAGTTGCATTTAGTTTACTCGAGGACGAGTAAAGGATTGGTTTGGGGAGATTTGATACGTGCATTTTATATAGTCTTTTTAGGCCTTGTTATGCACGTATTTCCATGCTTTTATCGTGGTTTCATGCTACGAAATGCCCCGAATATGCTACTTTGGGTTATTTTGTTTTATTTGCAGGAATGAACCCAAAAGTAGTGAAATCGAGCCTTTTACCGTCCGTTTTGCATGCATTTGGAGGAAGAGTGAATTTGGAGCGGAATTATTGCTGTCTTGGGATGCGTGAAGCTATTTCGGGAGTTAAAAGGACAAGTCAAAGCTAAACTAACGAGATTTTGTAGCTGCTGAAGTCAAGATCCACTCGATCGAGTACTTAACTGGTCGATCGAGTGGTTTTAGGTTAAGTAATAAGTCGATCGAGCACTTTATATGGTCGATCGAACAGTTCCATATTAGTGTTTAGTCGATCGAGTGAATCTTTTGGTCGATCGAACGGTTTGAGCCTGAGTTTGCTCGATCGAGTAGTTTAAAACCACTCGATCGAGTGGATTCTCTTACGGGCTGGACTTTTTAGTTTATTTCCGTCATTAGGTTAAATAATTCCTATTTTCTTATAAATAGGAAGGTAGGACGTCAGTTGCACCTCTCTCCTGATCATCTGGCACTGTCAGACGTTACCTTTGCTCTAATACATTGTTCCTGCTGTTTTGTTCTTCCTTAATTCCGGATTATTTCAGTAACATTTCTCTCCCTTTTTCCTCTTTAATTTAATGTTGATTTCTCTTCCTCTCTTTATTATTTATGTTCTTTATTTAATTATGTCTAGCTAATTCCTTTAATATGTTAGGACTAAGGAAACCTTGGTAGCAATATGTTAGGTTCGACATGATTAGATTAGTTTTGCGACAAGAATTGTATTAAGCAATATAATTGTGATTAGGTTGAATGAATGCATGCAGGAGACCGATTTATTTAGTTACCTCCGACCTGGATCGAAAGATTGGAAGGGAAGGCTTGCTTAATTACAATAGGTGATACCTAACTAGGGCGAAAGCTATGTTAGGGAGACCCTAGGGCGATTAGAGACCGAAAGGGTATAATCGTAGGTTTAAGGACCGAAAGGTGACGACCTCGCTCTTCTTATCAATAATTTAATCGACTCAGTTGACCTAATAGTGTAGCTGCCATGGTAGACCGATTCCTAGCATATTTCTTTCTTTTATCTGATTGACCCCTGTATTTCTTCATTATTTCCTCTTGCCTTAATTCTATTAGTTTAGTCAAAACATTTCAAACCCCCAACTTGTGACATTAGACAGACCGAATAGACAAGTAGATAGTAAACCGCCTCCCTGTGGAGATCCACCCTACTTATCGATAGCTTCTGTTAGTTATATTTAGGTATTTATTTTTGGTACATAAGGACCGTATCACTTTCTTTCGTCCAAACTCATACACAAAATATATTTCCACAATCCTTCCTCTTATCCTTACAACATATTTATCTCCAAATATTTTTATGGGGATTATTTGTATGGACCTTTAGATCTACCATTATGGTCTCTTATTTTTAATGGATAAAGAAGAAGAAGAAGGGTCTTTTATGGTGAATTCATGAATTTGGATTCGGCTATTCTTAATGTTAATTTTGGGGACGTTGACACGTGTTGGAGACAAAGCTTTGTTGGTCATTTTCTTTATGGAGGTTTCATTAATTGCTAAAAAGGTAACTAGGTGTTTCTCTTTTAATTGCATCTATGCCAATTGATGTAATTAATATGATTTAATAATTAGTTTGTATGATTGGTACATGTTTGATTGTTTATTATCATTAATAATTATGTTTGCGCATGATTGTATATGATTTAAGGTTTTAATTATATATCGTATGTTGTTTATATGTTTATTATGGGTGTCATGAGCGCAATTAGGGTTTACGAATGAAACCCTAGTAGCGGCATGATAGGCGGCCAAGAGTAAGATGGTCAGTTATACTATCCTATCAGTTGAGTCCTGATGTAGTTCACGCATGTTAGTACAGCCGGTTATAGTGCATTTGTTTGTTGGCTAGTTTGAATAGGTTACGGTAGTTACGGTTATGTGCTATCGGAAAGAGCCAAAGCCGCCCGTGGATGCGGGATTTATTTGGTCTATGTTCGGGATAGGGCAGAGGCAGTGGTTATACGCTCTATTCCCCGAGTGTCGTTCGGTGTACAGTTATTGCACCGAAAATGCGCCGAGAGTCTGGCCAGGTCTTAGACAAGAGGCACTGGTTATCGTTATACATAGTACGGTGGAGGCGGGGGTTATACGTTTCGTCAGCTAGAGGCAGTGGTTATACGCTCTGGCAAGTTAGAGGCAGTGGTTATACGCTCTAACGAGCGTTCGCTCTTCGCTATGCTTTGTTGCTAGCTTTGTGCCTTCTGTTGCTGTGGATTCTATGTCACCATATTCGCCATGCTTTAATGCTAGCATTGTGCCTTTAGTTATTATGGGTCGTGTGCTACTTTGATTGTAAGTGTGCATGGTCTAGTGGTTGGATATGGTCTAGGTTTGCATGTTTGCATTCGCTTAAGATTGATAAAGTTATGGTAAGCGATATTAGGTTTTCAAGAGTGTAGATGGTCTCACATGCTTACTGGTTTTACATTTATATTGTTAATGATTGTTAGTTATATTCAATTTTTGTAAGCATGACTGGGGGAGAATCTAGTTACTCCCGACTGATTGTCGACCCCCTTTCTCAGGTTGTTCAGATTGTTGATGACTGGTTGATGCTAGCTTGGGGAATGTGCGAAGCGAGTTTAATAATAAATTAGGAGTTTGTTTTTATGTTTGAGAACTCTTCAATAATGTATTAGTTTGGTTTTTGGATTTAGTAGCGCATCGGATTAGTCAGGTGTTTCCGCCACCTTGACCCTTTTATCAGTATTATATTCTGATATTTACTTTATATTATGTTTTCCCTTTGTTTTATAATTCGGGTTGTTACATCAAAGGGTGGAGAAATATCGTGTATGATCACGTCGGGAATGGGACCCTCTGCAGGTGGAAGTCTAGCTTCTACGGCGACAATATGGCCTTCGATAGCGGTAAGGCGAGCATAAGCTTGGTCTTGGCTTGTCTGGAGACTAAGGAGTGCAGCTAGGATTTGATCATTACCACTTGCGGGCTGTTTGGGTTAACCATTAACGCTACCATGACTAGTTCCCATCATTTTGGACTGAGGATAAGAAATCGACGACGAATCAAAATACGATCGGCCATTTCTGTACACTTACTCAAAAAAAAGACTCGACTCGTGAAGTGAGTGTGTGCCACTGTGTCAAGTGGGATTTGAAAATGACAAATAATTTTGAAATGTTTGTCCTAGACAACTGTAGTGTAGCTCTAGGAGTGCTGACTCGAAGTGAGTTTTGAAATGGGTTTGAGGTCCGAAGTTTGACGCGACATTAGACAGAGTTTCGGCTTATTTTGCGCTGTTTTAGGCCATTTTTGAAAATGTTTTTATTTTGAAATGTATTTTATTTTACAAAATGTCGTCATGGTTTTGTTTACAAATGGTGATCACGTATATGATACAAACATACATATGGGCATTAAAACGGTATGCTTAGTCCATTTAAAGGGTTTTGGCTTAAAAAGGTGGGTTGCCATACTAAGCAATCATACCCTGGTCTATGCAGAGGTCCGTGCCAAACACGAGTAAGGTCGGTTCCTAGTCCATTTCCTCGAGTAGTGAAAGCTCTCGATACAAACAGGAGTATGTACCGCAGTATGGTTGACGTCAATCGCTATCCATCGTTAGGCCCAGATAGGAATTTGGACCGTCCGGACGGGACGATTGGTCGAATGGGTTGGTTTAGGGCCTAGGAAGACCAAATGAAACGACCTAAGAAGGTCGTGTAATAAAAATCGACAACTGTCTCGTATAAACTATTCCCTAACTTTGTTTAAGTTTCACCCTAGGTAACACGTAAGTGTATCATCGCCAGCGTAGTCGCCAAACTGTGGATAAGGCCACCCGCACCGCGTGCACCCCCACTTTGTGGTTTTGAGGCGGCGGCACTTCTCCCACGGAACCTTGGTTTGCCAAAGCACGTCATGGGCCGTTACTGATTTGTGAGGCATTGAAACCTGTGAAAGGTTGCATAAGCCTGCATTTGTGGAGTCGCCATCAATTTATTGTGGAAAATTGGAAACCGTTCGAATACCTCGTGCCATGTCAAGACACAAGGTAATGACATGAGCACTAAGAACTCGTTACCCTTAGCATTCTATGTCTAGAATGACTCTCGAGATGCCAATGGACACGGATGTCCAGAGATAACTGGAGTAAGGGGTGAGGGTTCGTATCAGGAAGTTCTTTAATTCGAACACCTAATCCCACCCACCTTGATAGCGGCCTCTACTAATGATTAGGGAAGTCATTCATATTTGATATGTCGTCGATGTAATGCATGGAATGAAACAAACATCGATTAATCCTAGCATGTGAAATTAGACTATGTCGGTTAACACGTGTTTTAGCAAAAAAAACTGGTTGAAGCAAATGTTAGATTCAATACATGCGAATACCATACAATTAAAGTATACATAATAATAATTACGATAAATGAATTACAATAATTAAAATTACAAAATTATAAGCTTTATTCGATCTACGTCAAAATATGAAATTATCTACTGCGTCCTCTGGAAGAGGCGCATCACTTCATGGGTCTGTTCTCGAGCTGGGTTATGGCTGTGAAGTCAGAATCGCAACACTGTTATTTTTCGTTGGTAGATTTAAGATGGAATATCGATATTAGACTCGAATTGAAGTGTTTTAACCGATCATATATATCTGGGCAAGTAATAAAACGAATTAAAACGAGAAATTACATCGGTTTACATGATTATGATTATACGATGAACTCGTGTCGGAAATACAAAAAGGCAAAACTTGAGGTTAGTTTAAGACGAAACTGGATAAATAAAATTCGGAAGAAAACTTGTGTATCAAATTGGGACTCCAGATCCTCGACATGAACAAGTCAAAACCCCGAAGATCGATTTGAATTAAAACGGCGAAAACCCGCAAGTATTGAATTACTCGAGATTAAGGACGAATTAAGCATTGTAATTAAAAGGGAGTTGTTAAAATATGATTTATATAGTGAAATAACAAAGAGACTGAAAGAAAATGAAAGAATAAGAAAAGGAGGAAATTTGCAGGAAGTAGAGGAAGAAGAAGAAGAGCTGGAGCAAGGCTGCGATCCTTCCTGAAGGCGCAGCTGCTGCTGCATTTCTTCTCGACGTCTGACCTCTACTGTTTCGTAAAAACGGCTTTAAAAGGTGGATTTTAAATCGGTTTTCGAACGTGCTCTTGATATAGATTTACATTAATTGATACAAAATAAAAGTACAATAATAAAATGGGATTTACACACTCAGACTTATATGTTTGACGAAACGATTGACTAAAGTTATCTTTTAGTGATTGCTCGACTCGAATATGCGTGGAAAGTGCCCTCGTTAGAGGATTTAGTAGATTGATTAGGTTGATTAAAGGTGGAGTTGGTCAAGTTGGTCGGTCTATGCAACGTGACTAGGAGTCAGAATGATCTGAGCTTACGTGGTCGATTGATCAAGCACGTAGGCGTCGAAACGCAATAGCGTAGTCTAGAATGCAAATAGAGAGAGAGAGAGAGAGAGAGAGAGAGAGAGAGAGGGAGAGAGAGAGAGAGAGAGAGGACGGAACACTCGCGTTCCGAATATGGAGGCCGAAGGCCTCTATTTATACTAAACATATGGAAAAGTTTTGGAATGATACGGATTTAGAAACAAATCTCGAAAATATTCTGGAAAATGCGAAAAGAGGGCTGGAGAAGAGGCGCAGCAACTACTGCGTTTCTTCGAAGAGGCGCAACATTTGCTGCGTCTTTTCTCCAGCGGTTTCCTCCTCGGCAAGAAAGATTTCCACGTTTTATTATAAAATTTCGGTAGATTTACAATTCCTTAATCCATGAAACACAATATTACCGTAGATATTTACTTAAAATATTAATTTTAATTAGGAATAAATATCTAGAGAATTCTAGAACATTCCGGAATATTCCGACTCGTCATTTAAACGGTTTTAAGAAAATGAAGCGGTTTTTGACCCGGACTCCAAATGAACTCTAATTACTATCAAAACGACCGTACCGGTGCGTAGATGACGACCTAGGAGTTGACTCGTGTGTTTGAGCTATCACTTGACGATGAACTTATGGGCTGTCATAAATCGTTCCGCGTATCAAACATGCGGCTTAATCATCACTGGGTGGTTGGCGGGAGGTGTAGAAGTGAGGTATCTACAGCGAGTAGTCGCATACGAGATAACCGTCTCTAAAGTCGTCTATCTCACAAACATCATAATACGTAAGTTTGAGGGTGTTAATATGTAACACCCCGTATTTTATTAAGTTGGATAAAATTCTTTTAATTGCTATTTTGAATTTAATAACATCATTTAACGATTTATATATATATGCTTAGCTAATTAATTAATTTCATCATACTTCGATACGTTAATTTTAATAATCATTAATAAGTTTATTTAAAGTTAGTTCGAGTTTATTGAAGTTAGTTCGAGTTTATTTATTTAATAATTTCCGTTTCTTTACGAGTCCTTATGAAAGTTGTTTTAAGTGAACCCGAGATGGATTTTGGGAACAAAACCGTCCAATTAGCTATTTTGAGCTTATTTCACTAAATTAGCAATTTTTATTAATATCCGTTAGTTTTGTAAAAATCGCTAATAATTCCGATTCAAGCTGATATTGTATTATTTACGTTAACTAGCTGAGTTTATTTTATTTTCACTCATTAAATTTATTTATTATTGATTCCGTTTTATTACTGAAACTTTTACTAAAACAGATTTTATTAACTCGAGACGGTTTTAAAAACGAGCGAAATTACTTAACGATGAAGAAACGTACGTATAATTAGTAGCTAGCAAGCTAGCTGGTGTCTCATTATTATCATTCCTCACGTCTTCTTCCTTTCTTCTGTTTCCTTCTTCTTTGTTCTTCTTTTCTTTCGTTTAAATTTTTGTCTATAAGTCGTCCTGATGCTCCGTTTCTCATCCGTTTTCAATGATTTTTGTTCCATAGCGCTCCTCTCGTCGTTCTCGTCATTCCGATGTAAGTAACATTCATTTTCGTTATGTATTTCTACAAACCCAATTTATACTTTCAGCTTTATTTATTATAAGACGGTTGTAGATGCTAAGATAGACGGTCTTGTATAAGATTTGTTAGTCGTGAAGGACTAGTTCGATCGGAAAAAGGTAACGATGACGGGTTACTCGATATTACTTGTAAAATATGTTTATTTCGAATGCTGGTTAGTCTGTTTTATAATTGAGACGATGTATAATTATATATAGGGATCCTTATGGATGTTAATTAGTCAGTGGTATAGTTGAGACGTGTATATCGATATGTGGAGATGATTGAGACGGTGTATACTTGACTGTAGGGATCATTTGGGATGCTAGCTAGTAAGTGGTATATTTAAGACGGTGTATCTTTGAAAAGACGATGGGGTTTTGATTTGGAACCGCGACAGGGGGTTTTGTGAGCCCCTGTTTTGGGGCGTTTTAGTATAGGGTTTGGGACTGTTTTGACGTGGATCGAGCAGCGGCGGTTATATACTGATGGAGGACTGTTTTATGGGTTGCGTATGGGTTGATAAAAATGGGTGCAGTAGAGTATATTTCGTTATTTAATTATATTTCCGTCTCATATTTTATATAAAGATAATTCGTTAATATCATCCTTTCACATAATTATTTTAGGTGCCTCATATGTGGTTGAACATGAAGAGTAATTTTGGGTTTTAGAAGCTTTCTCAAGTTATTACTTGTCTCTTTGCTAGCGTAAGGTAACTATTCCGAGTTACTCGACGAATTAATGTCACATTAGTAGTTGATGTTTTGTTTGTTGTTTGATAAGTGTTTAGGTGATTGATAATGTTTTACTTTCGTTTTTCACATGATAGAAATTGGAAATAGCATGAGAATAATATTGCGATAAAATTTGTGATTTGGGCCAAAGTAGGCCAAGACTCTGAGCTGGGCCAGATTGACCGAACGAGTTTGGTCAAACTAGGTTTAAACCGGTCAGCCTCGATTTGACCGATGACCCGTCGCGGGACTCGGGTCGAGGGTTTGTCTTTGAGGTGAGATTGGTTGTTATTGGAGGTTTTATGTTATGCCTTGATATTTGTAATTATCATTTCACATGTTGGTTGTTGGATGAATTGGTTGCCTTATACTTGAGTCTTCTTGCCTTGTTGCCATTTTAGCTTGTTCTCATGAATTATGATTAACGGTTAGCTGGAATTTGGATTATTATTGATATTGGAGATATTGTTGGATTGTCAGCTGAATATGCTCTTGCGTAGCCTTTCATATACTAGGGTGTGTATGATCTTTTGTGTGTATAAGTTTGGACTCTTTGCCTCTCTTATGGTTAATTGGGTGTCCTACTTGTCTTGTGTGGTGTGGGCTAAAGTATTCAAGCTGGGACCTAGATTGGTTTTATTTAGGTCCTAGGTGAGTATTTCGGCCTTCATCATAGATAGGCCATTATAGTCTTTGACGAGTATATGTTTGCGGCTTAATAGCCTTTGTGTTCCTGGCTTGGTGGGTTTATATCCAAGCTGGGGCATGACCTTTCTGCCTATTTTGTGAGGAGATGGTCAGCTTAAGTACTAGCCAACCCTTTGGTGGACTCCTTAGGGTACTCATGTGGTTTTATCATGAGTCTTGGGTGAGGTGGTTTTATCCGCATTTCGCTAGGTCTGCGCAGTCTAGGATTAGGGTTGAGTCGTATCTTGGCCATGTTTTAAATGTAACTTCTGAGCCAAAATACTAGCTTCCCTACCTCGTGGTATAGACTCGAGTTACAAAGTGACTATTGACTATACTAGTAACTTATGCCTGTCTCTAGATATATTGTCCTTTCTTGTTTGATGATTCTATGAATCATAGAAGGTGAGATGCAAGCCGGCTATGGTTGATAGAGTTTGGATTCCTGGATGTTATGTGATTCACATGATAGTGTAGTATGAGTCGGTCTAGTATTCGCATGCTAGGACTATGTGTTGTTATATTGTTGTTCACATGATAAGCACGATTGTCTAGCATCTATATGCTAAGGCTATGTGTTATTCATATTCATATTCTTATGTTTACATGTTATATTAATTATGACATTTCGTGGCGGGAGAACTCGGAGTTACTCCCCCATCGACCGTGGCTTTCGTATTTGTATAAAATGCGAATGACAGGTAGGTGATGCATATATGGGGTACATGGACGAGTTAGCGAGCAAAGTAACCTTGGGACCTAGATTGGCTTTATTTTCTTGTGACCCTTAAACACTTTTTATGTCACATACATTTTAGGGACATATGTCTCCCTCTTTACATTTGGTTGTATAACTTTGCTATTCGCGACTTTAGCAATGGTTATGTTGCGAAACTTCTATTTGGACCTTGTATGTTTTGACACCTTCCAATTTGGATATCTTTATAACAGGTTCAGGTTTTTAAAAATTACAGGTTTTTACCCAAATGAACCTATTACAAACATATCCATGCTGTTTTATTCTAGAATTACGTGTTTACTTTTCCGCGATAAATGAGGGTTTCACATAATAACTCATTTATTTCATGTCTTTACTGTTTTCATAACTTTATAAACATGAACAATGCATAACACGATTCAAATATAGATTAGATGATCCAAAAACGAGTTTTGGCCTGAGACAGAAGTTCTTTGCTATGCAAAGAGGCTCGCGCCTCTTGTGGCTTCTCAGGTCAGACTCAAACGTGTTTGAGTTCATCTTCCTTCAACACTTTCTTTTGATTTTACTTCTTTTCTATTACGGTTTTTACCATTTTAATTCATCTTTCTGACAAACGTTTTAACCATAAATCATAATCACCCTTGGTTCCTTATACCATGATCGGTTTAATCCGTGAGTCGGTGATATTATTTGGTTAATTACATTAATGGGTATTCTAATATTCTTTTCTTTTATTTACCATTTTTCTCGTTTATTTACACTTGCAAACATATTAGTCATAATTCATAGTCATCCTTGGTTCTTTATGCCTTGTGGGTTTAATCCGAGTACGACGATAAATATCAACTAATTACAAGTAAATGAACTTAACATAATTAGTTCAAATCAAACATTTTCCTTTCACTTTTATTTCATTTTATTTTCATCTTTGTCTTGACAATATCGTATGTCATCCTTGGCTAATATATATGCCATGATCGATTGAATTCGAGCACGGTGACGAAACGGTTAAGCATACACCTTTTACATTTTTATTTGTAAACTATAGTTTCCAAGCTTGCAAATATGAATTCGGCGACGAATATTACTAATAGAATGGTAATCATTCCGAGTCATGCAAACAACATTTTCAAATCATTCATCACAAATACTTGTCGTCGTCTGACTCGCACCCCAAGAGGCCGTATGTTTTCATATTTCAAAACCTGGACATGCTCTGTTCCCTCGCCTAATGGCTTGCGCCCCAATGGGGTAGCCTCGCACTGTTCTGCCTCGTTTTGGTACTTGTCTAGGACGATCCCGATTACGGTTAACCCGAATATGTGACGGATCACATTGACAGGCTTACGTTTTTACACTTTGTCATTTGACACCCTTTTTCAAACAATTGGATCGTGTTAAGCATCATACTCCGAATTTGGTAAATGGATGTTTAATTTTCTTTTTCACATGCAAATCAATCTAAATCCAACCCGATAACATTTTCTTGATATTTGGATAAACAAACCGACTTAGGAAATTCTCACATATTAGGTTAAGCTTTTGGATGCGCATTCATGTATTTAAACCGTTTTATCAACTCTTGCACTTAAACAACCGCGATCGATCAGTAGAAGCCGCTAACGCGAGCGGGATTGGGTGTCCGATTAAAGGACTTCCCAATACGTACCCTCACCCCTTACTCAGAAACTTTGGATAGTGGATGGCCTTATCCAAGGCGTACGAGAGTCATTCTAGCGATAGGATGCTAAAGGGGGACTAGTCCTTATCTTTAGTACCTATGGCAAGCACCGCTTTTTGCCTTGGTTGACCTAGGTATAAAGTGGATTTCGAACAGGTTCCAGGCCTCCCATAATTGCTTGGTGGCGACTCCGAACATCCCCACATCGTTTCGAGACATTGACCGAGACGAAACCGACTGATCTAAAACGATTCGGTCGAAAGCATTTCAACGCCACCGAGCGTGGCTTTCAAAAGACTGCTGCATGTCCACTGATTAGTCTGGCGTGTAGGTGGCTCATATCTACAGACTGGTAGGTGGCCCTTGTCCACAGAGCAGTAAGTTTCCTATGTCTACAGTTTGGCGACTTCGCTGGGGAAAACTAGGTCACTTGTGTCTTTGTGGTTCTTAGAGGTGAAATTCCAACAAGGTCGTGGTAAAAGTGCATTAATTGATATTAGGGTCATAAGTCGGGTTCCTTGTCTAGACCCACAACCAAACCTTTATCGACCAATTGGCTCGTCCCGTCGGCGCGAGTTTTCTCATCCCCGCGTTTAGAATCCCGGTTGGGTCAATCATACCATTGACGTTACATATTTCTGTTTCGTCAAAGAGCATTCATTTCTATCTTGCACGAGGCTAGGGCACCCTCCTTACACATTTTGTTTGGATTGGTATCCCTCTCGAAAATCGGTTATTGATCGCTTGGTCTGTAACCACCCTTATTAAGACAAAACCCGTGTCAGCATTATGCATAATATAATGAATTGCGAGTGCTTATCTGTTATGTGATCATAAGTCCTTCCGTGTCATTTCCAAACTTTTAAAAAACCCTTTTTTGCGCCATCATAATGGCCATTTCAAACCCCGGTCTCTCGCCGACCGTGCCAAACCTTCTTCATGCCGTCGTAATAACGATTTTCAAACTTGATTTTTATAACTGTTTCAAAGCATTTACAACCATCACATATCTTTTCAATGAGACTTGTAAGACATAAACCAACACGAGTCTCATTAGACCATGCATATAGTTGGATAGGGAGGATTAAGTGGACTTGTAGGTGTTGTACAATCGAATCGATTCGGCTCCAGGACCCAAACCTTCCTAGGATTGTAAGATATAAACCAACTCGATCCATCACAATAATAATTGCTTGCATCTAGTAGGAAACATGTTTGTATGATCAACTCCCATGAATCCCTTATGAACCCATGACATCCTAGTGCTTTTAGTCATTTGTTTACATTTCCTAGTTCATCGTTTGCTTTAGTTTGTTACTTTCACTAGTTTAGAATACAACTACAAACCCCATCAATTGTGACACTAGCATAAATTGAGATAGATAGACTTAGAACCCAAAGCACACCGTCCCATGGATCGACCTCGACTTACCGCTAACTAGTTGTTTGTTGAGTATTATAAATGTGTTTGATTGGATGTGACCTGACGACATAACACCACATCAAAATGGCGCCGTTGCCGGGGACGGTGCTATGTGATTATGTTCTTACTTATTTGTCTATTTTGATTTTGCTTTCACCTTGAGGCACTTGTTCCTCAAGGATTGCTCTTACCGTTTTTGTGTAGTTTCCATGCTTGTAGTTGTTTCCTTGTCTTAGCTATGATGGCTAAAGACTTGACTTATGGAGTATATGTTGGATCTTTTGAGTATGACTACAATGGGTATGGGGAGTTTGAGGAGCAAGTCAACACAAACCTACCTTACAACTCATATAATGAAAATTCTAACTACTACCCCAAATTTTCCCACCAAAATCACCACATCCAATATCCACAACAATCACCCTCCCAATACCCACCTTTCAATCAATTCCAAATGCCACAATACAACCACTCTCACACCCACCCACAACATGAATATGAGCCCAACTTTGACATTCAAGATATGGTTCTCCAAATGATGGGAGACCAATAAAATTTCTTCACACAAATTCTAGAGGAGAGCGAAAATAGGAACAATGTTCTCCAAAGCATTGTTACCCATGGTGAGGAGTTGGCAATTCGAATTGCCCAAATCAAAGCAACCCAAGAAACAACCCAAACAAACACTCCCCACCAATCCTTAAGCATTGAACATGAATGTTAATTTGAGGCAATAACCTTTGATGAAGAAGAAGTGAAGTGGGAAGAGCCAATCTCTTTGAGCTCTTGTGAGTATGAAAGTGTGGTATTTGATGAGGAAGATATGAGGTTGAGTAAGCCAAATACTCTTAACCTTTGTGAGTATGAGGGTGTGACTTTTGATGTAGACTTTAAGGTGTTGGAGAAAAAATTAATCAAGAAGACTGATGCCCCCATTTATGATTCTTATGGAAATAGTGATGATGACATGCCTATAGAAGAAGCTTATGCGGAATATGTGTCTTGCATTGAAGAAGAGGAATGGAGTTGTGAGATTGCCTCACTTGAGGAGCCTATCCTTGAGAAGTTTGAGGTATGCTTCCATGAAGAAGATGAATTCCTCTCTCCTATTGACCATGAAGACCTTTTCGCACCCACCATGGAACCTATGATTGTTGGAGATGATGTGGAAGACCTTATCCAAAAATTCAAAGTATCATACAAAAGCTACTTGGTGGAAAAGCTCAAAGAGAAACTTGTAAATGAGCTTGCTTGTGGAAATTTGGCACCCACAACATCAATTCCTAAGGTATCCGATCATCAATGCTATGAGAATTCTCCTTCTACTCTTGAAGGATTGATAAATCCAAATGCTATCATCATCACAAAAAATGAAGGAGAAGGTGGTGAGTGGAAGTCTCCGGACGAATATGAACCATACTTGATACCTTATGTTGACAAGAATCATGGGCTTGCCGGTTTGAAGCATTACAAAGACTCAAATGCAAAGGGTAAGGTGAAGAAGAGAATAAGTGACAAGCTCCCTTGGCCAAGCTTCATCTTGAATTGGAACAAACCGTATTCATGCTTATTTGAGGATTGTGCTCAAGCCTTTGACCGGTTATTGAGAGCATTAAGCAACATGGACAAGATCAATAACCATGGCAATAAGGAATGAGTTTGGTGGAGTCCTCCCTCAAACCACCATTTGTAAGATACCCTTTCCCTTGACCTTGCATTTACATTTAGCTTGCATTTGTATTATATCTCATATCGCACTTGCATTAGTTAGTTCATTTATATTAGTTTGCATTGTATTTACCTCACATGATTCATGTAGATAGTTGCATATAGACTAGAATTCATGAATAGTCTCTAATGACCAATCATATTCTTTTCTACACTAGAAATAGTGTTTAAATCGGTTTGGGGAGGTTTGATCATAAGTGACCATTGTTTACTAGAAATCATGCATCATATAGTATAGTTTAAATTGCATTCATTTGTTATATATGTCATATAGAATTGCATTTAGTTAGAGCATGCATTCATTCATATCATATCATTGCATTTGTACTTTATTTCAAAAAAATTAAAAATCCAAAAACATGTTTTCCTTTTTATTCCTACTCCTACATGTACATTGAGGACAATGTCCATAATAAAGTGGGGGATGGGAATTTATATTCCAAAAATGCATAAAAATTGAAACATTTCGAAAAATCACAAAAATATGTCTTTTAATAAAAATAAAAACCATAAAAATTTGAAAAAATTAAAAATCCAAAAACATGTTCATTTCCTTTGTAGTGTAGTCTTGTATATATTGTTTGTATATATTATGTTTGTTCATCCTTGTTCACATTGATTGACTACGCCACATACGAGACATGAGGATATTGAAGACCGCATGGTATGATCTTTCCAATGTCCTTTTTCCTCTTTATGTTAATGACTATGTGGCTTTATTTTGATGGATGCGGTATAAACAATGTGAATTTAGGACTTGCATTTAGATTATTTGGCATATTATTTAATAGAATCATATGCATTAGGATGTATATATGATAGTTGCATCATGGCATGTAGTTTGCATGTTAGAAAAAATTGTGAAACCGTCTACTTGGGAAGCTTGACAAGTGTATATAGGCCCTAGTAGATGCTTTTTCTTCTTAAGACTTTGCTTGTTAGAATACTTGTAAAACGCCCTAGGATGTGTCATGCCAGTATCCTTTGACCCATGGATTAAGGCCTAGTCAAGAGTACCTTGTGTTGTGATAACTCCTTGGCTACCGTTTATTTCAAGGTGACCCTTGAAACCGTGCAACCATCATTCATCCATGTTCTACCATATTTTGTCATCAAAGGGAATGGGCACAAAAAGAAATTATTCATATTTGAGTTCAAGAAATGAAATGAAAAGAAATTGAAAAAGTTTGCAAATTGCATCAAAAAGAAAAGAGGAGTAACAAAAATGAAAACTCCTATGCTTCAAATATAAGGCACCCTCGTTACAAATTGGTGTGACTTTGAAAATGTTCAAAAGAAAATGCAAAAAGTTGAAATTGTCAAGCATTGAAATGCCAAAAATCAAAAGAAATGGCGAAAAGAAAGTGTTCTCGAATGTTATATGCCACAAGAAATTGGGGGAAAAAAAACAAACAACAAAGCAAACTCCCAAATGAAACTCAAATCCTATTGATCCCTTTATCCATCGTATCCATTTTTGTGCATGGTATAGAGGGGACGACCCTTCTTCTTGTCTAGGCAAGAAGGGGAATTCCGTGATCCTCCAGTATTTCTAACACCATAGGGAGTCTATTCTTGACAAAAGCATTTAACGATTGAAGACAAAGGTACCCTAGCTTGACAAAACTTGGAGGTGATTTGTTGGTATCCTTCTAAGCTTAGTAGTTTGAAGAAATTGCATCTATCAAGGAGTGTGTACCCTTGAATTGCTTCCCTTGTAGATAATTTCCGCCACTTAGATGAGGAAAGTGGCTATTCTTTTGTAGATTCATCCATTACTTGATTTTGCGTGCTTAATGTTTGGATGTGTCGCCATTTTGGCAAAACCCACCTTGCCTTGCAAGAAGGCATCCTACCTCATGGTTGTCTTGTTGTGAGTTGAAGGGGCGGAGTGAGACCCGCTAATTGTCTCACATCGGTTATATTAGTAGGTTAGTTTGAATACGGGTCCTAGTTTTTGTCACCTCTTTACTCGGGACGAGTAAAGGTTCGGTTTGGGGATATTTGATGTGAATATTATTTGCGCACATTTAGTCCCTTAATTGAACCCATTTTGCATACTATTATAACATTCCATAGCCATTTTATCCGTCAAATGCTTTATATTTTGCTTTCCTAGTGCATTTCGTATGTTTTGTAGGAAAGAAGACAATTAGGCGGAAATTCCCGTCTCTCATGCATATTTAGAAGCTTTTTGATGATATTAGATGGACTAGTTTGAAGAGGAGGCAATAATGATGACCAAGGATGTAGGAATAAAGAGTATATAGAAGGATCACAGGGTTAAAAAGCAAGGATGACGAGAAGGAAGTCAATGCAAGAAGAAATTGCTTGGAACCAAACCAAGGGTTGCCCCTTTGGCCCTGAAAGTATGCTAGATGGAACAGCATCGAAAAATCAAGTGATCTAGGCTTTTGAATCACTCCAATAGGAGTCCGGATGAGAAAATGACGTCCGTTTTACAATCCGAGCTCAAGTGAAGCAGGATACAGCTCAACCCGCTCGGGACAAATTCAACCCGCTCGGGTTGAAGCCCAGGACGCTCATATTACGCTCGGGACGAGCGTATTCCTGGACAGGAAGCCTTCCCTTGCTACGTGAACCATGATCCGCGCATATTTCTTGAGAGACTAGCAAAAAGGAGACCGGAGTCTCTCTTGAGACCGGCGATTCCCTACCCAACAATTAGCATTGTTAAATTACTATTTTTACCGTTGCTTAACCTAATGATGCTCTACTATATATACCCCATTTGTAATAATCAAACCATCAAGTTTTCATTAGGTTAAATCAATCCTTCCTTAGATTAGATTAGGAGTAGATTAGAATAGATTATCATTTAATCTTTCCACAAATTACACATTAATCTTTCCTTAATCATTGTTCAAGTTTATTATTAAGTAATTCAAGTTTATTATTGGGTAATTAGAAGATCATTTGGGTTTATTGGTAGATTGACAACCTTCCATCAATCATCAAGTTCTTCTATTATTCTTTGCATTATTATTTTGGAATCTCCATAGGTATAATTCTCTTAATCCTTGTTTTAATTATTGTTAATCTTTCTTACTTGTTCATCATGTTTGGCTTTGTTAGTATGATTGACAACCTTATTAACATGTTAAACTTGATCATGAGTGAGTAGTTACTTAGCTAGGATTAATGGGTAATTAGGGGAAATAAACATGGGGAATGATTCATGCTTAATCTAATATGCTTCCATAATTAATTTGCTTGCTTGTTGTGATTTCAACTTATGCACATGTTATGTTTGATGAAATTATAAGCCTATGAATCCTTGCATTTACAACCATCACTTATCTTTTCAATGAGACTTGTAAGACATAAACCAATTCGAGTCTCATTAGACCATGCATATAGTTGGATAGGGAGGATTAAGTCGACTTGTAGGTGTTGTACAATCTAATCGATTCGGCTCCGGGACCCAAACCTTCCTAGGATTGTAAGATATAAACCAACTCGGTCCATCACAATAATAATTGCTTGCATCTAGTAGGAAACATGTTTGTATGATCAACTCCCATGAATCCCTTATGAACCCATGACATCCTAGTGCTTTTAGTCATTTGTTTACATTTCCTAGTTCATCGTTTGCTTTACTTTGTTACTTTCACTAGTTTAGAATACAACTATAAACCCCATCAATTGTGACACTAGCATAAATTGAGATAGATAGACTTAGAACCCAATGCATACCGTCCCATGGATCGACCTCGACTTACCGCTAACTAGTTGTTTGTTGAGTATTATAAATGTGTTTGATTGGATGTGATCCGACGACATCACACCACTTCAGTATCGTGTTGGAATTGATAGTTGGTGATAATTGATTGTACAACTGGTTATGATTGATTGTCTGTGGTTTTCGAGGTGCGTCCTCGGCTGAGTGGAGTCACTTGCGGGAGTGGCTTCAAGCCCTTGATTCGCCTTCTGTGGAACCCGCCACAGAATGGATGTGCACATTAAATAACATGGGTTTTATCGCTCGGATTTAATGAGTGGGGCTTAGGTGGGAACGGCTGCGGTCCCCCACTAGCAGGACCAGACCTTCTGGCAGTCAGTGATGTGTGGTTGGTTAGAGGAGGTGACGTGTTTTTGTTATTGTGTTTCTTCTTGTCTGCCTTTGTATTTTTTACCTCAGTTACTGACTTGGTGTGGTATTGTTGTGTTGTCTTCTTGTGTTTTGTCAGCCGTGATCCACTATGGTGAGCAGTCAGTCTTAGCAGGTTGGTGAATGGATCATAGTTGGGTGCTTGAAGGGACGAGTCATGGCGTTGATAGTTTCAGCTAGTTGATAGTTATCACGAGTTGTATCTTTTGTATCAGTTGTTTGGTTAAATCACTTGTAATTTATATAGTTGTTCTTTTATCGACATTTGATTATTACTAACCTCGGACAACCGAGATGGTAATGCCTTTATCTACTAGGAAAGGTCTTAATAAGGGTCTTTGGTAGATGGGGGTGTTACAAACTGTTGGAGTATGTGTCATCGACAATAATGCGATCACATGTTTAAATCTCATAATAAGAATACGTGAGGGAAATTAATTTTTTATTGTCAACTGATCCACATTATTCGGTAATGATTGGCTGGCTAAAGTTTGACATTACTGTCGTATGACGGTGGTGATCAGTTGATCCCTTAAGGTCATACCTCTAGGGTAACACTCTTAATTGATCAATTAATTAATTGTATATTGATACAAGTTAATTAATCCTTTAAAATTGAAAAGGTGTTTCATTATTGAAACTTTATTACTGTTTGTGAAACCATTATAATTAGAATGAATAATGTATTATAATTGCAAGGTGTTGTGAATTATAATTTAATGGTCCATTTTAAGTATACGTAATCATGTATTGCTATTTATGTTATTGTATGTGATTTATTTTATATGGAATCCCATTTTACATAAGGAGACCGATTTTTCCATGAGTGGGGGACAATTGTGCTTTTGGCTTAAATGTTTAAGACAACTTAATTGTGCTAGGGTTAGGCATGCTAATCTACCTTTCTTGTGAAGAACAATTGAAAGAAATCATAAGCATGCATTGGCCTTGTTTACCTAAGGCACCCGGCCTCCTCTATCCTCTCTTGAATAAGAATTGTTTTTCTTATTTACATTAGTATTCATTCTTATGTTTCTAATTTGATCTCTCAACAAATACTCTAAAATTATTTTGAGATATAAAATGAAAAAATAATTGAAATACTAATATTGAGATCTTATTACTAGTAGTAGTAATATAATTATATTAGTCATTTTAAAGGGACATATACTAATTTCTAGTATCTATATTAGTATATGTATTAAGTGGGTTATCTCGGTACAAATCCTTGAGGAGTAGATTCTACCATTGGATCTAAGTTCATCCTTGGAGCACTCGGATTTTTACGAAGACTAATTTGGTAGGAGAACAATTAGTATAACCGTGCGACACTCCTTTTGTAAGTCGATTGATTTCTTCTTACCTTGTTGTATATTGTTATGCATGCATAAGATCTAGTTAGTTTTGTCTAAGCTAAATTTATATAGTTATTAGAAATGTCTAATAAAAGGTTTATCAATCCTTCAATTGGTATCAGAGCAATGGTTGTTGCATGCATAATCGATTTATAGTTTTTTCGAGTTATATGTAACTTAAATAAAACTAATATTTTGTGATTTATGAAGATAAAGGCTACAAAATTTTGCATGATTAACATTCTGGTCCTAAATTGATTTTAGGTCATTTTGATGATTTATGGTATTTTTATTGCTTACTAATTTATTTTTTAGCATTTTTATTACATTTTGATTAGTAAAATGACTTTTAAAATACTAAAATTAGTTAGACTATGATTCTGACCTACGAAATTTTTACACGACCCCACATGCATATTTTACTTATTGTATGTAAAAGTTTGTATAAAAGTGTTTTATATTGCATGATTTATGATTTTTACATGATAAAAATAAATTAAATGGAGGTATTTTGGTTAAAATTAGTTAGACTTCGTCTCTGCCCATGAAATTTTAGTATGTTGTCACATGCAATATTTACACGCTGTATGTAAATTTTGAGGTAAAATGGTTTTATTTTGCATGATTTATGATTTTTAGATGTAAAAATCACATAAATAGTGACTATTTTAGCGAAAATAGCTAAAATGAATTTTATGGCATGAAATTTTCTCCAAATGTTGTATATATGATATGAACATCAGATCTAAAGTTGCATGTCAAATTTCATTTGATTTGGGTGATTATTGATTTTTATATAATAAAATTGATAAATAGCAACTTTAAATGGTCATAACTGTAAATTCAATTTTTTGGGCTTGAAAATTTGTCATTTACAGGTTCTGGAAATTTATATAGAATATTCAAAATTTTAATTTTAAATTTTCATAATTTTTAAGTTTTATTTGGAATTAAAAGGTTAAAGTTATGTATTATACGATTTATTTGTGAAATAAATAAAAAATATTCTATGGGCAGATTTTATTAAAGTTTTGGAATGTTGGCAATTTTCCAGAATATACAAAATTATGATTTTGAAATTTTCGAATTTTTGTGACTTATTGGGAATTATTTCTTTATTTTTATGATTAAAAGATATTTAATGATAGAATATCAAGTTGAATTATTGTCAAATATTTAGTAAAGACTAAATTTTTGAGTCCTAAAACAGTTGGGGTAATTAACTTGGACATAGATTTGATTTATGTAATATTGTGTGATTTTAATAAGTTAATAATCGCAACTATCCATAAAACCGGACCAAATATACGATATTAGCTTAAATAGGGCCATTTGGCACATCACATGGCATGTTTCATACATATACTAATGCTGCATTTTTAGTATGAATGTCATGTTTTATTTTATGTAATTTTGAATTATGTAATTCGTACTTAGTATGGCCTTAGTTTTTAATTGATATTTTCCGAAATGAATGGAGATATCGATTCGGTTGTAATTATTTGTGATCTCGTATCACTTTTATTTTATTTTTATTTTTTTATAATGTATAAAGTAGAAAAGCTATGTAATTTATTTGTCTCGGAGTTCCTTGACGGTGCCATTCGGGAAGGCGTTCCGACAAAGACGGTGTTGCCTTGAAGTGCGTACCAAATGAAGTTCAAGGGACCAAGGAGTTGGTTTCCGAATTTGTAAATAGTTTATTAAATTTACTGCTTTAGTTCACTTAAAACGTGATAGATAACAAATTGACAAGACCTCTTACTAAATAATAATTGAGAGATGGCCTTACCAAATAGTAGAAACATGAGTCCCAATTTCATAAGGAAGTAGGCTCGGCTAACCGGGGTGCTAAACTTGTTACGTTGGGTAAGTGGGTAGTAAATTGTTATTACATCGAAATTTGGATTGAGCTCAACGGAAGTATTCGCGACCGTAGCCGCATGTGTTCCGGGCTTAAGATAAATATAAAAGTAATTTTATCGACCGAGAGTTCTAGAAATAGAATCGATTAAGGAGTTAATCCACCAAGTTATATTGATAAGGGATGAATCGGCTCACCGTGCCCAAGTTAATATGAATTTGGATCTCGGGATCATTTATAATAGTTGGGTAGAGGTCACTATATAAATGCTTAAAAGTTGTTTAAAGTGTTTACAAGTATGATTAAAATGACAAATGTTAATGTTTCCTTTACCTCCATTTTGTAGTTTATCAATGAATCTTATCAATCCGACAACACCTATTACCATTGAGTCTTGTCATAACTTATTTGATGATATTTGCTCCAACGACAACTTCGATACAACTAGACAGCTTCATTTTGGGATCGGTTCCGACGGAAACCTTAATTTCATTACTTCCTCCATACCTCCTACTATGACTAGATCTTTTGTGAATGTGTCTCGGGAAGACCATCTCACCAAATCTATGGGATCCTTATCTTTAGAAGAAAGGAATGCCGAAACTAGTGGGAGTCCTAGCAAGCAAGCTCTTGCAACTAAAGGGAAATGGTTCAAAAGGAAGGGAAAGAAAGGTAGAAAGTTCAACAATGGGAACAAGATGGCTAGTGGGACTACCAAAGGAGCCCAAGTTGATGATGAGTGCCATTATTGTCATGGGATAGGACATTGGATGAGGAATTGCCCCTTATATTTGGGAAATATTAAGGATGGACTTGTTATTCCACTCGGTAAAATTCCTTCTGAAATTTATGTTATTGATGTAAATTTTACTTCCACCACAACGTAGGTATTAGATACCGGTTGCGGTTCTCACCTTTTTAATCATTTACAGGGGCTATGAAACGTGGAAAAGCTGAGCAAGGGCGATGTTGATCTCCGACTTGGTAATGGAGCTAGAGTAGCGGCCACATCCAAGGGAACTTATGTACTTGTTTTAGCAAATGGATTTGTGTAACACCCCGGTTTATAAAAGAAGTCCTCGTCAAGACATTCCCTCATAAAACGGACTGTTACCATCTCGGTTTCCCGAGGTAGTGAATAACAAATTAAACTCCAAGGCAATTTATATAATATTTTAACTTAATTATTACAAATTCTCTTTTCAAATTAAATTACAAGAACTGACGTAAATAAAAGTGAAGTCTTCTAGATGATGATCTAGTTACTAAGTCGTCTGATCCAGTGTCTCACGCCCATCCAGCTCCCGTCCTATCTCTTAAACCTGTCAAGTCTGCTCCCCATAAAACGGTTCATCACAGGTGTTCACGAATACACAGGGTCAACCACGAGGTTGAGTAGGGAAAACAATAAAACAATAAAATATGATATGCATGATACTCCGTCACCTCCATCTCCATCTCAACTCATCACACACATCTCATACCCGGAACGCCCTTGACCATACCGATCCCCGGTAGACTATAAATATCGACCGAAGTCGATCTGCCAGCTCAACAGCTGAGGACACCAGGGCAAGTCCTGCAGAACCCGCCTGGGCCTTATCACAACATCACATCGTATCTCAACATCGTCACCACCACATCCTCCTCCAACTCCAATGCATATGAAATGCTCAACAGTAATTAATGCAATGCAATATGTATATAAATCACTGAACTGATAAATCATAAAGTCATGCCAGTTACCCGATGTTGTGATATCATACTCAATACGATCAAATCAGTCAATCACTTTTCCGAATGTAAATGATAACGTAAATCAACAACCAGGAATCCAGTCAACACAATTCAACTATGACGATAACAGGACAAGTGTATTTCCCTACCTCAAAGTGCCAGCAGTTCCAATTAAGCAGTTAAGCAGTCCAGAAAGTAAAGCAATGAATTTGATTATCGATCCTTCACGAATCCGTCACCTAGAACAATTATAATATTTATAATTACTAACTACTAAATATAGAAATCCCTCAAAATAGAAACTTTCCCGATATAGTAACTTTCCATTTTAACCAGTCCCGACTCAAAATCCGTCTCTAATTATTTTAATCAACTCGGGAATTAAATTAAATAACCTATATGATAATTAAAAGATTAAACGAATCATTCGATTAAGAAAAACCCGAATCAAATATTGAACAACTCACAACCCGACTTAAACTCGTCTTTAATTATTTAAATAACTCGGGATTAGATTAATTAATTAAGAACACGACCCATTACGAAATATAACGATTAAATTATGAAAACCCATTTTTAAATAACTCGGAAGTTAATTAACTACTAAACACGATAATTTAAATAATAAAGAAAACGAATACAACCCGACTAAACACACGCCCTTCACTCTCACCCAAACTCACCACACATCGCCTGAACCACCGCGTCCACCACCAGCCGTGCTACCCACTTCAACCCCACCACCGGCAACCAACCCCACCCTGGTCGACTGCCGCCGGCGAGTCGAACCAGGGCTGCCAACCTGGCCAGTTCACCACCGAGCATCACCAACCGCCCTATTTCCTCTCCTGACCACCACCGCAGCCAACAACCTTACCGCAGCCAACCACCACGACCTTGCTCTCCGTCATCCCACGAACACCGACATCTTAGCACCACCGTCTCGACCTCCCCCTAGTCCACGGTGGTGCCACCCAAAACCCACCTGTCTAAACTCCCCTGAAAACCCGTGTAATAACCCGTTTCTACCACCCATGTCGCTGCTGCCTTTTTCCGCCATTATCACCACCAACAACCCCCTAAACACCACCAATACACTCGCCCCTTACCACCCATTACCTATACCCAGACACCAACCACCAGCATCCCCACCCTAAGACACGAACAACACCCAAAACCCACGACATAAACAATGAAAACAGAAAAGAAATGTGACGTGCTTACCTTTCCGCCACCACACAAACCACCACGGCCACCCTCAGACGTCGACAATAGCCCCTACCCCTTCCCTGCTGCGCCGTCAACAACCCAGGCACTCTCTCTCTCTCTCTCATTTTGTGTGAAAGCCGAGATGGTATCTGAAGAAAAGAGGGAGGCGGTTTGAGGGAGTGTAGGAGGGAGGCGGGTTGACTGTTGAGGGATTAGGGGTACTATTAGGTTTAGGGTTAGGGTTAGGGTTAGTGTTTAGTTGGGCTTAGGGTTAAATGGGCTGGACAGTTATTGGGCCAGCTCAACTGATTAGCTCACACATCGAATTCCATATAAACCCGTCTTAATTAACTTAGCTCGATAACTTAACGTAATTATCGACTCAACAATTAACCTGATATAAATTAGTGATATAAAATGTATAATAAATAATATATAATAATATCCGTTTAATTTATTATATAATATCCATTTAATTTATTATATAAAATACGGGGTATTACAGTCTTCCCCCCTTAAAATGAACTTCGTCCCGAAGTTCGCTCCCGTACCCAAACCTCAGAAGGGTATAGCATATTGTACTTACGGACGTCACGCATTTCTAACACGGTTAACACACACTTTTGACACACCAATTAAACATGACAAACACGGAATGTTACATTCTGCCCTCCTAAAAATAAACTTCGTCCCGAAGTTTAACTCATCATTACCTAACCAACTAACTATCACTAATAACTTTCTGAGAACACAAAGGTATAGCAACTTTATAATCATCTAAGAACACCGTCATCTTCCGTCTAAATTCCGATTCCAACTCAAGTAATTCAATAACCATGGTCTCACCTTTGGACCGCAACGTAACTCGGCGCAAAGGCCCCACAACTCAAAACTCAATACCAGTAGTTTAATCACACTCTCTTTTTTTTTTTTCACATCAACCAACTAACATAAGTAGGAACAAAACATGTAGAACTCATTTGTATAGGTACCCCACAACTAAACATCAACTTGGTCAACTATAATCTACAAACAAGTGCAAATTAAACATCAAGATTTTACAATCCTCCCCAACTAGAAACATGGTTACGTCCTCGTAACCTTTATTATTATAACAACGGTCTCAAACTACTGCTAACAACTTAGAAGGGATAAAAAAAAGGTTCTCAACTCTCGCTTAAGTTAACTAATCCTTACCAAAGACGATCGATATGCAAGCTCTCTCAAGGAAGCTACCGTTACCAGTATAAATCATTAGTAATTATTCATCTCACCAATCATTGTAATCTCATACTTTAGAAACATAGGGGATCAACCAACATAAGAAAAGAATTATGGTCAACACTTGATAAATCGATTTATGAAAATTTATAACCTAATAGGTCCAATCTGACTTTCCTTTACTTAATTGTACAGATTTAGGTCAAGACACAAAATCACCAAAAAAATAAAAATAAAAAATGAAGACAACCAGTTTCGAAGTACTTATCATCCAAAATTATTTTACTCCTCACAACAAAGGGTTTGAGATTTATTCACGAATAACGAATGCACCTTGATTGGCAAATCTTACCAACTTATTGGTCGAGTCAAACAAGCGAGTAACCAACGATATTGTAAAGTTAACCTACCAGACTATCAATTATCATGGACACATACAACCAGACACTGGCTGGAATTCTCATTCTGAATTTATACTCATACGACACAAATTTAACTTCCTTTTTCAAAACTTTTACTTTCATCCTGGACGGTGAATAATTTTCTTAACATAATCTTATAACAGGGTCGTCATAGAATCCACTTACAGCTCACTACGAAACCGAAAATCAGATAAACTTAATTCAATTACTTTAAACATAACAAGCTTAGGTGTCGACTCACATATTGTAATTTACCGGTTCATCTTATTCAATTCAGTCCTATCTTTATTAATGAACGACTATTACTTCAACATCAGGATTTTAGTTGCACTTCTTTACTCAATTATATTCACGGCTCAATTAAACGTAACTATAACGACTATCATTTAAAACAATGCATATCACGTGAATCCTAAAAAGGGTTATCCCATTATAATTGCCAATCTCATTATCATAAACAATCTTTATTAAAATATGATTGATAGTAACGACTCGAGAATATAGATATGTCGAATGTCGTGTTACAATTGCATGAATCACTTTAGCATTGTATGACGATATAATAACGAACATATTCAATAAGGAATAACGACACTAATCGTTTTTATTATCATGTTATAGGTTTTAGGTTCAATGAAATAATTTAATGTAATGAAATCAATAGGTATAACTATAGGTACATGAGACTCTCATAAAGGACCTTAGATCTCGGGTGACATCCTCCACGTGTGAAAATTTAGACATAATCATTACTACCACCCATTTGTAAACTTTTAAACATAATTATTGTAAATATTCATGCGAGTATATTAGAACAATCACCTTAGCTTTTAACGCCATCAATTTTACCTAGGTACGACAATATAGTTTTATTATTCATATATATCCGGCCACTATGCAAATATGATATAAAGTATTACAACATGCCAAATGTATATAAAATATGCAAACAACTGGACTCGTATAACATATTTCACCCTTGATTAGAAATCAATTTAAGCTTATTCAATTTTACTCATACTATCATGCCAACAATGTTATCGACTAAACTTTAATTTTATCTTGATTAAGATACCTAACTACGAACATGCGTGCTACTATCGTCATATAAAACATTATAAATTCACATTACTAAGGCTTATGTATTAATCAAACAACTGTATGAAAATTCAACCTAGAACACACATTTTAAATGTTTTGATTTACGTTGTAACTTCCAAAAATCACGAATAAATAACCGTTCGATTAAAACTTGATTCATATTATTTTTTTATTTTTTTTTTTTATAAACACAGAGAGTTAAAAACACAGGGGAAAAATAATTAGGTCTACAGCACAAGAATTTCATTTTTAAAGAATTTTACAACTCGGTTGGTCCAAACAAACATGTGACAGCTATTGGTTCAAAATTTGGGTCAGTTTTCAAAATTTATTATTCAATATTGAAACATCAAGATTTTTCGTGGCTTATTAATTTGAAAACATATGCGAATTTTATGATCGATGGAGTTGGAATTATGCGAAAATTATTAATACAATTTAAATGAGGATTTTTACAAAATCGTTGGTCAAACATCACTGCACAGGAACTTCCTAACCACAGCTCACTAAAGTATTTATTTCTCCTAATCCGTATATCATATAAGCATGAAACCGACGTCAAATGAACACTAACTCACGAGGATATCTCTCATAAAATTTTCATCCGTAGGCAATAAACAGAGAAGAAATGGCAGTAAGGTTAATTAAAGAGTAACATCAACCAAAACAAGTTTCATCACTAAGTCTTTCATTTCCTATGTCCCAATTCTTACAACTATACTATCGATACTAACCCATACCAACTTAGATCTCACACTGTACTTATGTAAACATCTATCCCATAGAATCCCTTCGCATCTCGATCTACTCCTTACGTCTAAATCACGATTGCTACGACGACAGCATGTAATTCACTAGTGTTTCTAATTACTATCACAATACTATACTAGCATGGCTTTGGGATCACATAACCGCATATTACTTAGTCATAGTAGTGCTATCAACACATCATTCTTACAAATTACTTACCGTAGCGTTGTCCTGCAATAATCAATGTATCAATCAATTAACACTTAGGCAATGATATATGAATTTTCTGTTCAACCTCAAGCAGCTATTCTACCCTTTCTCTCGTATACACTCATGGTTTCCGGTTCAACTGAGAGGACCACTGGTTCGGTGTGAGGGGGCCCCTAACTCATACCTTACCTTAGTGTGCTCCTAACAGTTCTATCCCGGGGTTCATTTTATTTAGACACATCCTATGTTCATTGGGCTCATTGGTTTAGGCCTGAGGATCGTTCGCTTTGATACCACTTTGTAACACCCCGGTTTATAAAAGAAGTCCTCGTCAAGACATTCCCTCATAAAACGGACTGTTACCATCTCGGTTTCCCGAGGTAGTGAATAACAAATTAAACTCCAAGGCAATTTATATAATATTTTAACTTAATTATTACAAATTCTCTTTTCAAATTAAATTACAAGAAGCGCGTAAATAAAAGTGAAGTCTTCTAGATGATGATCTAGTTACTAAGTCGTCTGATCCAGTGTCTCACGCCCATCCAGCTCCCGTCCTATCTCTTAAACCTGTCAAGTCTGCTCCCCATAAAACGGTTCATCACAGGTGTTCACGAATACACAGGGTCAACCACGAGGTTGAGTAGGGAAAACAATAAAACAATAAAATATGATATGCATGATACTCCGTCACCTCCATCTCCATCTCAACTCATCACACACATCTCATACCCGAACGCTGACCATACCGATCCCCGGTAGACTATAAATATCGACCGAAGTCGATCTGCCAGCTCAACAGCTGAGGACACCAGGGCAAGTCCTGCAGAACCCGCCTGGGCCTTATCACAACATCACATCGTATCTCAACATCGTCACCACCACATCCTCCTCCAACTCCAATGCATATGAAATGCTCAACAGTAATTAATGCAATGCAATATGTATATAAATCACTAAACTGATAAATCATAAAGTCATGCCAGTTACCCGATGTTGTGATATCATACTCAATACGATCAAATCAGTCAATCACTTTTCCGAATGTAAATGATAACGTAAATCAACAACCAGGAATCCAGTCAACACAATTCAACTATGACGATAACAGGACAAGTGTATTTCCCTACCTCAAAGTGCCAGCAGTTCCAATTAAGCAGTTAAGCAGTCCAGAAAGTAAAGCAATGAATTTGATTATCGATCCTTCACGAATCCGTCACCTAGAACAATTATAATATTTATAATTACTAACTACTAAATATAGAAATCCCTCAAAATAGAAACTTTCCCGATATAGTAACTTTCCATTTTAACCAGTCCCGACTCAAAATCCGTCTCTAATTATTTTAATCAACTCGGGAATTAAATTAAATAACCTATATGATAATTAAAAGATTAAACGAATCATTCGATTAAGAAAAACCCGAATCAAATATTGAACAACTCACAACCCGACTTAAACTCGTCTTTAATTATTTAAATAACTCGGGATTAGATTAATTAATTAAGAACACGACCCATTACGAAATATAACGATTAAATTATGAAACCCCGTTTTTAAATAACTCGGAAGTTAATTAACTACTAAACACGATAATTTAAATAATAAAGAAAACGAATACAACCCGACTAAACACACGCCCTTCACTCTCACCCAAACTCACCACACATCGCTCTTTGAACCACCGCGTCCACCACCAGCCGTGCTACCCACTTCAACCCCACCACCAAGCAACCAACCCCACCCCTGGTCGATTGCCCGTGAAGTCGAACAGTGGCTGCCAACCTGGCCGATTCACCACCGAGCATCACCAACCGCCCTATTTCCTCTCCTGACCACCACCGCATGACCAACAACCTTACCGCATGACCAACCACCACGACCTTGCTCTCCGTCATCCCACGAACACCGACATCACAAAGACCACCGTCTCGACCTCCCCTAGTCCACGGTGGTGCCACCCAAAACCCAATTGCCTAAACTCCCCGAAAACCCGTGTAATAACCCGTTTCTACCACCCATGTCGCCTTTGCCTTTTTCCGCCATTATCACCACCAACAACCACCCTAAACACCACCAATACACTCGCCCCTTACCACCCATTACCTATACCCAGACACCAACCACCAGCATCCCCACCCTAAGACACGAACAACACCCAAAACCCACGACATAAATAATGAAAACAGAAAAGAAATGTGACGTGCTTACCTTTCCGCCACCACAACAGCCACCACGGCCACCCTCAGACGTCGACAATAGCCCCTACCCCTTCCCTGCTGCGCCGTCAACAACCCAGGCACTCTCTCTCTCTCTCTCATTTTGTGTGAAAGCGAGATGGGATCGAAGAAAAGAGGGAGGCGGTTTGAGGGAGTGTAGGAGGGAGGCGGGTTGTTGTTGAGGGATTAGGGGTACTATTAGGTTTAGGGTTAGGGTTAGGGTTAGTGTTTAGTTGGGCTTAGGGTTAAATGGGCTGGACAGTTATTGGGCCAGCTCAACTGATTAGCTCACACATCGAATTCCATATAAACCCGTCTTAATTAACTTAGCTCGATAACTTAACGTAATTATCGACTCAACAATTAACCTGATATAAATTAGTGATATAAAATGTATAATAAATAATATATAATAATATCCGTTTAATTTATTATATAATATCCATTTAATTTATTATATAAAATACGGGGTATTACAATTTGAGTTGTATTTGCATAATTGTTTTTATGTACCTTCTCTTTCTTAGAACATTATTTCTATTGCTATGCTACACATAGAGGGCTTTAATTTTGCCATTAAAAATAATTGTTGTATCATTTCTAGAAATGACTTGGTTATAGGCCGAGGCTCTTCTATTAATGGCATTTATGTCCTAGAAACTTCAAACCTAAGTAAAGACATCTATAACATACAATCCAAGAGACTCAAATCAAGTGATCCAAATGAATTGTACATTTGGCATTGTCGATTAGGTCATATTAACGAGAATCGCATAAAAAGATTAGTTTCAACTAATCTTATTAAACCATTTGTTTTTCAATCATATGGTATATGCGAATCTTGCCTTCTAGGCAAAATGACTCGTAATCCTTTTAGTGCTAAAGGGACACGAGCAACTGAACTATTGGGCCTTATACATACCGATGTATGTGGACCAATGACTATCACCGCTAGGGGTAATTATGACTACTTCATTACCTTCACCGATGATTTAAGCAGATATGGGTATATCTACTTGATGAAATTCAAGAGTGAGGCTTTTGAGAAATTTAAAGAATTTCAAAATTAAGTAGAAAACCAATTGAACAAGAAGATAAAGGCACTACGATCCGATCATGGTGGTGAATATCTTAGTAATGAATTTGATTCACACTTGAAAGGTTGTGGCATTGTGGCACAACTCACTCTACCCGGTACACCACAACTTAATGGTGTTGTCAAGAGGAGAAATCGAAACCTACTAGATATGGTGCGATCTATGATGAGTCAAACCGAGTTACCCGACTTGTTTTGGGGATTTGCAATCCAAACCGCAATCAAATTATTGAACAATAGTCCGACAAAAGCAACCGAAAAGACTCCATATGAGTTATGGAAAGGAAAGGTTCCAAATATATCCTATATGAAGATTTGGGGATGTGATGCTTATGTCAAGGTAAAGACAGACAACAAGCTAGCCCCACGATCCGAAAAATGCATCTTTGTAGGTTACCCCAATACCTCCCGAGGCTATTACTTCTACAAACGTCATGAAAACAAAGTATTTGTGTCTAGTGAGGCTTTTTTCCTAGAAAATGAGTTTATTTCTAAAAGACAGAGTGGGAGAAATTTTGAACTTGAGGAAGTTCAAGAGCCACAAACCGAAGTAGAGACGCAAGAAGACGTTCCTTCGTCGTCTAATTTTGTTATTGTTCCTCAACCAAGGAGGACGGGTCCAGTCTCTCGACATCCTGAAAGATATGTTGGGCTTATCCAAGAGGATGGGAGTTTTGATGTGTTACTTTTAGAAAGTGACGAGCCCGCCACCTACAAAGTTGCAATCTCTAGTCCCAATTCAGCTTTATGGCTTGAAGCCATTAAATCCGAAATGATTTCTATGCATGAAAATCAAGTTTTGAACTTGGTGGATTTGCCTAGAGGAGTAAGACCTCTTCAATGCAAATGGATCTTTAAAGTAAAGAATGGGATAGAAGGACATGATGACGTCTACAAGGCTACGCTAGTGGCAAAAGGTTTTACCCAAGTTCATGGTCTTCACTATGACGAAACCTTTGCCCCCGTTGCCATGTTGAGATCCATTAGGATTCTGTTAGCGATCGCCGCATTTCATGACTATGAAATATGGCAAATGGATGTCAAGACCGCCTTTCTAATTGGGTATTTGGAAGAGGAGGTGTATATGATGCAACCTGAAGGTTTTGTAGATCCTGAAAATCCTAACAAAGTGTGCAAGCATAAGAGATCCATTTATGGTCTTAAGAAAGAATCAAGAAGTTGGAACCATCGATTTAATCATGTAATAAAAGAAAATGATTTTACTCGAAGTGTTGAGGAACCATGTTTATACATGAAGTTCAGTCGGAGCAATGTTGTGTTCCTAATATTGTATGTAGATGACATACTGCTTATTGGAAATGACATTCCAATGTTGTCCTCCGTCAAGGAGTGGTTGGGAAATCATTTCCAAATTTAGGATTTAGGAGAAGCACAACGCATATTAGGTATCCGGATCTATAGAGATAGACCCAAAATGATATTGGCATTAAGTCAAGAATCTTATATTGACAAGGTTCTTCGACACTTCAACATGGCTAGTCTAAGAGTGGCTTAATTCCCATGGGTAGTGGGATAATTTTGATTAAGTCTTAATCACTCACCGAACCTGAAGATGTTGAACGCATGAAGTTGATTCCCTATGCTTCCGATGTTAGACCAATCATGTATGCCATTATATGCACTCGTCCAGATTTCTCATATGCTTTAAGCATGACAAGTAGATATCAAGATAATCCAGGTGAGAGTCACTGGATAGCTGTTAAAAACATCCTTAAGTACTTACGAAGGACTAAGGATTCTATCTTAGTGTTTGTAGGAGACTCTGAGCTATGTGTTAAGGGTTACACAGACTCGAGCTTTTAAACAGGTAGAGATGACATGAAATCCCAAGGTGGGTATGTTTTCATGCTCAATGGTGGTGATGTAAGCTGGAGAAGCTTCAAGGAAGCTCTGATTGCGGATTCTACAATGGAGGCTGAGTACGTTGAAGCATCAGAAGCTGCCATGGAAGCTGTGTGGATTAGGCAATTCATGGTGGGGCTAAAGGTAGTTCATGTTGGAGTTAGTGTCCTCCACAATAGTGCGTTAACATAATAAATCTCATTAATGGAATATCATCAGATATTTAATTATTTGATCCTCGTCAGTTGATTAACGTAAATCGATAACGGTTGTTGTCGACTAGAGTTTGACGTTATTGTCGTGAGACGACGGTGATCAACTGACCCCTTTCGGTCACACCTATAGGAACGAACCCCAATAGACAACTAATTAATTGTATGAGATACAATTTATTTAGTCCCTTGATTTGTAGACTAAAAGGTTAGTCAATTATTTTAAGAGATAATTCGAGTTGCGAACTCGAGGAACGGCAGTTATTATTTAATTATGTGATAATTGAATAATAAATTTTGGGAGACGGGTTTTAGTTAATTAATTGTTAATTCACTAAAATTGTACTAATTGATTAATGTGATTAATAGTAGTACGTAAATAATATGTGTAGTGGTACACGTATATTTACGGAGTGATTTGGACGAATTAATTATGGAAGTATTTAAACATGAAACGATGTTTAAAATAAAATTACACGTATTTGTGCGACAAATATAAGAACCAACATGGACCCGTAAATGGGCAAGTGTACCATGTAAAATTGAGTACTGGATGATTAGAAACATAATCATCTCATCTTACTTTGTATACTACCATAAGTTATCTTATATAAGATTTTGCATGTGATGTAAGATAAAAATATAAGACAAATTTAACACTCTTCCTCACCTAACCCTCCACCCCACCCGGTTTTCCCTTCCTTTAAAGGCCAAATTGTTGTTCTTTTTATCATTCAACTTGTGCACTTTGCATGTGAATTATTTGTCTTCCTCTCTCTCTAAAAATAATATTCATCACTACTAAGATTGTTAGTATACATATTAATATTTACTAAGACTTTTTAGTAATATTACAAATAATATCAAGGGTATAATAATAAAAAGTTCTAGTTAAATACTTGTTATTATTTTTGGGTAAGTTCTTGGGTGCATCTTAAAGGAGATCTTCTTCTTGAAGATTTGTAAGGAGGATCATCCATTTGGTATAAGCTCAAGAACAAGCTAGTAAGGTGAACTAGTTTGTGCTTACCACAAAATCAATGTAAGGAAATTGTTCTTCCTTGAATTTTCATTTTTATGCTTTCATGTTAGCATGCATGTTACATAGATCACCTAAATGACAAATTATGACATAATTTAATTTTTATTAGAGAGTCTAATATGGATCTATGATCTTTCAAGTGGTATCAGAGCTTAGGCTTTTAATTTGCATGTTGATTTTAAGCATTTTAATGAATTATGAGATAATTTATAAAAACTGAAAAATGGCGTTAGAAGAGGTTTTAGCACAAAATTTTTGGGACATGCGTACCTACTGATCTTAAAAGGTTTGTGGTTAAGTTTGGTGATTTGTGAAGTTATTTTGCTATTTTTAATGATTTTTGGTAAAAAACCGAGTCAAAATGTCGTATTTTAGTTAAAAATTGACTAAAAATAGTTAAAAGTTGATTCGGTGCATAGATGTTTTATGGTATTTCATGCATGTTTTCTACTGATTGTATGCAGAAACTTGAAGGTTGGTTCGAATTTTTTGCATGTTTATTGATTTTATGAGATAAAAGTCGATAAACGTGAAATTAATTAATCATAATTTTGAAACATTTGATTCTGCCCATGATAAATTTATGTACATTTAAGAATATTATTTAAATGTTAAAAGTGATTTTGCATGTGTATTTTCACTTTGTTTTGATGTTTATTGGTTTTAGTGGTTAAAAACCGATAAATGTCGATCTTTTTCTTCACATAATTTATCCGGAATTTTTGGGCAATTTTTCTGACATTTTTGTGTTCTTGGGAGTGTTCCAGAATACAAAAAATTTTGTTTTCAATTATTTGGGTAATTTTTCAATTATTTTTTATTTTTACTTAAATATTATGATTTTACCGATTAAATTTGCAAAATATCACCAATCAAACTAATTATTTATCATAAAATTAGTGAGGACTAATTTTGAGGTTCAAAACAGTTTGGACAATTAGTTTGGACTTAAATGAAATTTAAGAGTTGATTATTGATTTTTACATGTTAAAAATCGATTAAATCCACAAAACCCGAGATGGATACCAACGAATGATAGATAAGGCGATTTTGGCATCATTTTACAGCATTTTAAGCATATTTATTTAAGTTTAATGAATGATTGTCATTTATTTAAAGTATTTATCTTGTTGTACCAAGTATGACCTAGTTAATTTTTATCGTTATTACCCGAAATGAATGGGAATATCGATTTGTTTGTAATTAAATACGATCTCGTATCGTCGGTTTGTAATTAATTAATAGTTTTATTTATTTTATTAATTAATGTATAATTGGAATAGCTATGTAATTCAATTGTAATAGTTATTTTTACCGGCGTTTCCAAAAGACGGATTACATCGAGACGGAGTCTATTTTCGGAAGGTGTTCCAAATCCCAGAAGGAAGAGCCACTTATGGAATGAAGAGGCAAGGGACCAAGGAGTTGGTTTCCGAAATGTAATAGACTAGTGTTTTAATAACTAGGTGGCCATACTAGAATTTATTCATATGCTTACATGTTTGCTTGTTTTATTTTCGCACATGCCAACATCGCCATTCACATGCATTTTATTTTCGCGGTTGTCAATTCACGTCATTTACATTCACCGAATTAATTCACTTACAAGGAATTTATGACTAAATTGACAAGATCTCTCACATAACTAAAATTGAGATTAGCCTTACCAATTAGTAACACCTATGAATCTCTTGTTCATTAGAGCCACGCTCGCCCAAGCGGAGTGTTCTCTTTTTACCTTGGGTAAGTAGGGTAGTAAACGGTTATCACACGCTAAAATTGGTTGGACTCAACGAGATATAAGACGGTCTTGTGTTCCGGGGTTAGTAGATGGATTTAAGGAAATTCGTCGACCAAGAGTTCTAGAGGTAGAATTAGTCAACGTGACTTACCGAATTTACGCAATTATGGGATGTTTCGCCCAAGCGATGCTCATTTTTGTTTAATATTTGGGTCTTGGAATCATTTATATAATTTAGTGGGAGGTCATTATATAAATGCTAAAACTTGCTAAACATGTTTTTACAAGTAATTTTTCAAACAATGAATGTTAATTTTTCCTTTTTGTTGTAGCATTTTAATTCGCAATGGCAACTTCATCAACTACTTCACTAGGCAAAGATTCATGGCTAAGGTCCGTAATGGACAAATGTATTTTAAAAGATGACGGTAGTAACTTTCTTGAATGGGAATACAACATCAAAAGTGCCGCGTTGTCCGACAATGTGCTCACTTACTTGACCGATGCTCCTCATATCGAGCCCGGTGCAAGGGCTTCATCGACGGTGCGGACGCTTATGATGACCATGTGAGGATGTTGAATGATATCAAGAATGTGTTGATATGGTCAATGTCGCCAAAGCTCAAGCTATCATGCATTTCTTTAAATGCATACGAGATATTGACTCGTATGATCACTATGTTTTCACAAACACCTAAAGTCCGTCAATACGATGCGGCGACATGCTACTTTGAAGCTAAGCTTGAGAGGGGCCAAAAGGTTGGTCCCCATGTACTCAAAATGGTCGAATATGTTGACATCCTAGAGCGTCTAGGGTGTAAGATTCCTAAGACTCTTGTGCTGGATCGTATCCTCCACTCACTCCCCACCAAGTTTGCCCACTTTAGGGTAAACTACAACATGGATGACATGGATAAGAGTTACCATGAAATTCATGCACTCCTCGCCCAAGCGGAGAGGGATATGGAAGCTAGTGGGAGTGAAAAAGGAGATGTTTTAACCATGAAGTTAAAGAACATGTCCCTTGGAGTCAAGAAAGGAAAAGGGAAGGAAAAGTCCCAATTCAAGAAATCGTCAAAGAAAAATGACAAGGGAAAGGGGAAAGCCGTTTAGAATGACAATCCTAAGGCAAAAAGTGTCAAGCTCTCCGAGGCTGAATGTTTCCATTGTAATGGGAAGGGGCATTATAGCAGGAGTTGTCCCAAATACTTGGAGGATCTCAAGGAAGGGCGTGTGACGCCTATTGGTATGATTTCCTCTCTCTATGTGATAGACGTTAATTATGCTTGTACTTCCACTTGGGTACTTGATACCGGATATGGCTCTCACCTTTGTAATCATTTGCAGGGTTTAAGGGACGTGCAAGCACTAGCAAAAGGTGATGTGGATCTCCGCATGGGTAATGGAGCTAGAGTAGCCGCCGTTTTCGTGGGGACCTATGTGCTCACTTTAGCTAGTGGTTTAGAGTTGTATTTAAATAAGTGTTATTTTGTACCAACATTAACTAAGAACATCATCTCCATTTCCGCGTTAGACGCGGAAGGCTTTTGTTTTATGATTAAGGACAAGTGTTGTACTTTTTCTTTTAATGATGTGGTTTATGGCAAGGCCATTTCAATTGGAGGCATTTATGTTTTAAATGATGTTAATGACGTTTATCATGTGGAAACTAAAAAGCTCAAAACGGGTGATCCAAATGAATCCTACCTTTGGCATTGTCGTTTAGGCCACATAAACGAAAGACGCATTAAGAGACTTGCTTCATCAAAATTGCTCAAACCATTTGGTTTCGAATCTTATGGTACATGCGAGTCTTGCCTTCTAGGCAAGATGACTCGTGCACCTTTTGCGGGAAAAGGGACACAAGCTAGTGAGGTTTTAGCTCTCATACATACGGATGTGTGTGGACCATTAACGATCACCGCTAGAGGAGGTTTTCACTACTTCATTACTTTTACTGATGACTTAAGTAGATATGGGTATGTCTACTTAATGAAGAACAAGAGTGAAGCCTTTGACAAGTTCAAAGAGTTCAAAAATGAAGTAGAGAACCAATTGGATAAAAAGATAAAGATCCTACGGTCCGACCGTGGTGGTGAGTATTTAAATATTGAATTTTATTCACACCTAAAAGATTGTGGTATAGTATCACAATGGACTCCTCCCGGCACACCGCAATTAAATGGTGTGGCCGAAAGGAGAAACCGAACTTTACTTGATATGGTTCGGTCTATGATGAGTCTAACTGAGCTTCCTAGTTCATTTTGGGGTTTTTCCCTCTTGTCTGCAGTATTTTCACTAAATTGAAGCCCGACTAAAGTGGCCGATAAGACTCCATATGAGCTATGGACAGGGAAAGTCCCTCATTTGTCATTCATGCCTATTTGGGGTTGCAAAGCGTACGTCAAGATCAAGTCTGACAATAAGCTTGCCCCCAGGTCTCACAAATGTCTTTTTGTAGGATATCCAAGGGAAACACGTGGCTATTACTTCAACAATAAACACGAGAACAAAGTGTTTGTGGCTCGTGATGCTGTCTTCCTAGAAAAGGAGTTTATTTCTAGGAGACAGAGTGGGAGAAAATTTGAACTTGAAAAAGTTCGAGAGCCACAAACCGAGAGTATTTATTGTTGAAGTATAGCATTCCCTCTTCCTCTGAAACGGTAATTGTTCCTAGAAAGTCAAGTAGGATTTCTAATCCACCTGATCGCTACCTTGGTAACATCGAAGAGGATGGTGTTTTGTTACTTTTGGAAAGTGATGAACGCACTACCTACAAATCGGCCATGTCTAGTCCTGACTCCTCGCTTTGGCTAGAAGCCATGCGGTCGGAAATGGATTCCATGTACGAGAACCAAGTATGGGACTTGGCGGATTTACCTGAGGGAGTGCGACCCCTTCAATGTAAATGGATATATAAAATTATGCTCGGCGTGGATAAACATGTGGATGTTTACAAAGCTAGATTGGTGGCAAAAGGTTTCACCCAAGTTCATGGTTTACACTATGACGAAACCTTTGCTCCAGTCGCTACGCTTAGGTCCATTAGGATAATCTTAGCGGTTGCCGCATTTCATGATTATGAGATTTGGCAAATGGATGTCAAAACCGCCTTCTTGAATGGAATTCTAGAAGAAGAGGTGTACATGATACAACCTGAAGGTTTTGTGGATACATCTAACCCTAAGAAGGTGTGTAAGCTCAAGAAGTCCATTTATGGTCTTAAGCAAGCATCTAGGAGTTGGAATCATCGCTTTGATCATGTTATTAAACAATATGGTTTCACTAGAAGTGTGGAAGAACCGTGTTTATACATGAAGTTTAGTGGGAGTAAGGTTGCATTTCTTGTCCTATATGTGGATGAAATATTGCTCATTGGGAATGATGTTCCATCACTCACTTCCGTTAAGGAGTAGCTAAGGAAACACTTCCAAATGAAGGACTTGGGAGAGGCACAACGAATCTTAGGACTCCGAATCTATAGGGATAGGTCCAAGAGGATACTAGCATTGAGTCAAGAAGCTTATATTGACAAAGTTCTTGACCGGTTCAATATGAAAGACTCCAAGAGAGTATTTCTACCTATGGGCCAAGGGATTACTTTGAGTAAGTCACAGTCTCCCACCACCCCTAAGGAAATTGAACACGTGAAGACCGTCCCTTATGCTTCCGCTGTTGGGTCTATCATGTATGCTATGATTTGTACTCGCCCCGACGTTGCGTATGCCTTGAGCATGACAAGTCGTTATCAAGCTAAGCCTGGTGAGAGTCACTGGATAGCCGTAAAGAACATTCTTAAGTATTTGAGAAGGACTAAGGATTCGTTCTTAGTGTTTGGAGGAGAAACTGAGTTGCGTGTAAGAGGTTACACGGACGCAAGTTTCCAAACCGATCGGGATGACATGAAATCCCAATCTGGCTATGTGTTTATGCTAAATGGAGGAGTGTTTCTTTGGAAGAGCTTCAAGCGAAGCGTGATCGGATTCTACAACAGAGGCGAGTACCTTGCGGCGTCGAGGTGCGAAGGAAGCTGTTTGGATTAGGCAATTTATGGAGGGACTAGGAGTAGTCCATTCCGCCAAAGATCTTATCACTCTATATTGTGATAACAGTGGAGCTATTTTTCAAGCCAAAGAGCCTAAGTCTAGTAACAAATCTAGACACATTGAAAGGAAATACCATGTAATTAGAGATTATGTGGAAAGGAAGGAAATTGACATTTGTAAGGTTGGGACAGATGATAATATTGCTGATCCTTTAACCAAGCCTTTATCAAAGGCTAAGCATGATGGTCATGTCGTCGCTATGGGATAGAGACGAGTACCAGATTTTCTTTAGATTATGGATATGTAGTAATTGGATAGTGTATCTCTTATTATATATATGATAATCACATTCATTGTTTTCGCATTCATTTCTTTTATGGATCTTTTATTTAGTGTGACTAAATTATTAATACCTTGTTTATCTGAATAAGTTGTGGAGACAATGTTGAACACTATTCAAGTGAATAAGATGAACATTGTATTTTGTCCCTAGGCACTTAATGAGGTGACGTCTCGGAGTGACTAGATTGTAAGTCGATTGATGGTTGTTCAACGCCATAAGGTCATACGTGATGACTAGTCGATTACATAGGCAGAGTGTGTGACACTTTGCCGGACAATGACCATTTAGAGAGTCCCTAAGTTCTATTATAGACGCCTGGTCGTGGCGGGGATCTCTAAGATGTTCTAATGAGTCGATTCTTTTGACTGGAGACTATTATCTGAGCAAGTGCAGTTTTCGAGTGACTTTGGTTTTTGTCCTAGGTCGTGCCGTGAAAGGAGGCCAAAAGGGCATTTACTAGGTCATGGTGAGTTGTATTGTGCAATAGGATAAATAGGGCATACATGAATTATCCACCCACGTTGGGTAACTATATCTCAAGGCCACTCGAGGAGTTAATGACTACAAATGCGTTGCCACGCATAGAAGTAATCTGTGAAAGATTTTTCCGGTCAGGTAGTCACACTCCCGATCGAGAAAACCACTCGCGATATGTTCGTGTGCAAATGCGACCTGAAAGACACCTTGCATTGAGTGGGAGATTAAAACGGACAAGAGAATTGGTTGCGCACACCTTGTGTCGGACAAGTGGGAGATTGTTGGAGTTAGTGTCCTCCACAATAGTGCGTTAACATAATAAATCTTATTAATGGAATATCATCAGATATTTAATTATTTGAGCCTCTTCAGTTGATTATCGTAAATCGATAACGGTTGGCTGACTAGAGTTTGACGTTATTGTCGTGAGACGGCGGTGATCAACTGACCCCTTTCGGTCACACCTATAGGAACAAACCCCAATAGACAACTAATTAATTGTATGAGATCTAATTTATTTAATCCCTTGATTTGTAGACTAAAAGGTTAGTCAATTATTTTAAGAGAGAATTCGAGTTGCGAACCCGAGGAACGGCAGTTATTATTTAATTATGTGATAATTGAATAATAAATTTTGGGAGACGGGTTTTAGTTAATTAATTGTTAATTCACTAAAATTGAACTAATTGATTAATGTGATTAATATTAGTATGTAAATAATATGTGTAGTGGTACACGTATATTTACGAAGTGATTTGGACGAATTAATTATGGAAGTATTTAAACTTGAAAAGATGTTTAAAATAAAATTACACGTATTTGTGCGACAAATATAAGAACCAACATGGACCCGTAAATGGGTAAGTGGACCCAGTAAAATTGAGTAGTGGATGATGAGGAACATAATGTACTCACCTTACTTTGTATACTACCATAAGTTATCTTATATAAGATTTTTCATGTGATGTAAGATAAAAATATAAGACAAATTTAACACTCTTCCTCACCTAACACTTCACCCCACCCGGTGTTCCCTTCCCTTAAAGACCAAATTGTTGTTCTTTTTATCATTCAACTTGGGTAATTTGCATGTGAATTATTTGTCTTCCTCTCTCTCTAAAAATAATATTCATCACTACTAAGATTGTTAGTATACATATTAATATTTACTAAGACTTGTTAGTAATATTACAAATAATATCAAGGGTATAATAATAATAACTTCTAGTTAAATACTTGTTATAGTTTTTGGGTAAGTTCTTGGGTGCATCTTAAAAGAGATCTTCTTCTTGAATATTTGTAAGGAGGATCATCCATTTGGTATAAGCTCAAGAACAAGCTAGTAAGGTGAACTAGTTTGTGCCCATTTTACCACAAAATCAATGTAAGGAAATTGTTCTTCCTTGAATTTTCATTTTTATGCTTTCATATTAGCATGCATGTTACATAGATCACCTAAATGACAAATTATGAGATAATTTAATTTTTATTAGAGAGTCTAATATGGATCTATGATCTTTCAGTTTCTACCGCCAAAGATCCCATTACTCTCTATTGTGACAATAATGGGACAATCTTCCAAGCTAGAGAGCCCAAGTCTTATAATAGATCTAGACATGTACTCAGAAAATTTCATATTATTAGAGATTTTATTGAAAGAAAGGAAATTGCGATTTGTAAGGTTGGGACAGATGATAACTTAGCAAATCCTCTTACCAAGCCTTTATCGCAGGCTAAACACGATGGACATGTTGTTTCCATGGGCCTTAAAAGTATGCCAAATTTGTACTAGATTATTTGATATGAAATAAAATGTTGTTTTTAATTTGTTCATATATGATAATCGCATTTGTCTTTAAAATTTAAATATTACTTTGTCATATCCAAATGGATTGTTGAGACAATATTGAACCCCATTAAAGTGAACTAGATTGACATAGTAATTGCCCATAGTTACTTACATGAGGTGACATCTCGAAGTAACTAGAGTGTGATGTGATTGATGGCGAGTTCAAGTGTCATAGAGTCATGAGAGATGACTAGTCGATCACATAGGCAGACTGTATGGGACACTCTATCGGGCTTATGACCGCTTATAGAGTTCTAGAAATTTTTATAGCCTGGTCGTGGCGAGAGCTACTACAGTATTCTCATGATTCGATTCTTTAACTAAAGACTGTTCGCCAAAGATGGCACAGTTTGATTTATGTTCTACGACCTTCGTAATTGGCGTCAGATGGGTATATCTTGGGTTATGATGAGCTGTGGCTATTCGAAGGGAAGAGTGCAATAGGAATTGTCTACCCCTAGTCAGGGTTATCTTATATCTCAAGGCCACTTAAGGAGTAATGATCCAGAAATGCGTGGCCACGCTCGGAAGGTATCTACGGTAGATAATTCCGGTCAGACAGTTATTCTCCAGATCGAGGAAACCACTCATGATATGATCGAGTGCAAGCATGACCTGCAAGACACCTTGCATTGAGTGGGAGATAGTAATAGGACAAGAGAATTGTTGACGCACACTTGGGTCGGACAAGTGGGAGATTGTTGGAGTATGTGTCCTCGAAAATAATGTGATCACATGTTTAAATCTCATAATAAGAATACATGAGGGAAAGTAATTTTTTATTGTCAACTGATCCACATTATTCGGTAATGATTGGCTGGCTAGAGTTTGACATTAATGTCGTATGACAGTGGTGATCAGTTGATTCCTTAAGGTCACACCTTTAGGGTAACACTCTTAATTGATCAATTAATTAATTGTATATTGATACAAGTTAATTAATCCTTTAAAATTGAAAAGGCGTTTTATTATTGAAACTTTATTATTGTTTGTGAAACAATTATAATTAGAATGAATAATGAATTATAATTGCAAGGTGTTGTGAATTATAATTTAATGGTCCATTTTAAATATATGTAATCATGTATTGCTATTTATGTTATTGTATGTGATTTATTTTGTATGTAATGATTTTTAATAAGTGAAAAATGCATTACATGGTCACATGTCTAGTAACATGTCACATAAGTCACAAATTACAATTGACAAAAACACAAACGTAAAATGGAATCCAAATTTACATAAGGAGACCGATTTTTCCATGAGTGGGGGACAATTGTGCTTTTGGCTTAAATGCTTAAGATAACTTAATTGTCCTAGGGTTAGGCATGCTAATCTACCATTCTTGTGAAGAACAATTGAAAGAAATCATAAGCATGCATTGGCCATGTTTACCCAAGGCACCCGGCCCTCTCTCTCATTTCTTGAATAAGAATTGTTTTTCTTATTTCCATTATTATTCATTCTTATGTTTCTAATTTGATCTCTCAACAAATACTCTAAAATTGTTTTGTGATATAAAATGAAAACATCATTGAAATACTAATATTGAGATCTCATTTTTAGTAGTAGCAATATAATTATATTAGTCATTTTAAAGGGACATATACTAATTTCTAGTATCTATATTAGTATATGTATTAAGTGGGTTATCTTGGTACAAATCCTTGAGGAGTAGATTCTACCATTGGATCTAAGTTCATCCTTGGAGCACTCGGATCTAAGTTCATCCTTGGAGCACTCCTTTTGTAAGTCGATTGATTTCTTCTTACCTTGTTGTATATTATTATGCATGCATAAGATCTAGTTAGTTTTGTCTAAATTAAATTTATATAGTTATTAGAAATGTCTAATAAGAGGTTTATGAATTCTTCACAAAGTGGTATCAGAGCGACAATTTTGGAACCTGTAACTAATGAGCCCAATAAACGTAGTGAGTCTAATAAAATGAACCTGGTGTATGTATGTTGGGAGCTCGAGCTAATGCTTGATTTTGGGTGAGTAGGCGCCCTCATTTTAAAATCACGACCCCATTATGCTTAAGTCAGTCACCGGATACGGGAATATCGAGTCGGGAACTATGTGCATAGTGTGTATAATAGATAAGTTAGAAATAACTGTGATGGAATCTCTGGTAATGTTTAGTGCGTGTAATTCGTGATGATGAGCTGTGAAGGTTTGTGGTTGAGTGGAAGTGTGTGTGGATGTGGTAAAAATGGTGAAAGTACTTATAGTTGCATGATAGTATTGGATAATGTGGTAAAAATAATGAGTTGTAAATCTTTGTATGCGCACTAGTTTATAAAGGGATTTGTAAGTCTTTGTATATGATGATAATAATGAGTTGCAAATCTTGTACTAGTTGATAGTGTTTGTCAAGTAGTAATTGGAATTGCAATGGATGAATATGTTGAGTACTTTTGTGCTATGGCATAATTAAGTCGGATATTTGGTTGATGAATTATTGTGACATGATTGGAATTTTAGCAAACTTGAGTAATATATGATGGTTTATTGATAGGTGGATGCTTAGGGTAGTGTATACATAGGTTGGATAGTTAAATTTGCAAATGCGTAAGTGATGTGACGTAATGTGTTGATTGTTTATATGTATGAGCCGATATCATAGCGAATTCTCTTGCGTAATGTTTGTTATAGGATGGAATGATATGTGTAATGTTCAGACGAAGTAGTTGTGTACATTTGAGTAGTAATAATGTGTCGTGATTGGATGAAATATTCTGTGACGATTTCCAAATGTAATTTGGAATCGACATGAGTTGTTGTTTTGCAGGGATCGTTAATTAAACTCGTAGCTTTTGGACCATGTACCTAACCTTACTTGACCAAGTACAAGTGCCTACTTGACCGAGTAGACCTTACTCGAGCTAGTTGAGGAGTTATAAGATCGAAAAAGTTGGAACTGCCAGCGAAAACTCGATCGAGTAGCTCCAACTCGATCGAGTAGAGGCCACTCGATCGAGTACCTTACTTACTCATTGAGTAAGTGCTAAAATACACGAGTTTTACGGGATTCATATACCTTTCCCAATTTCTTTTCCTCTTCATTTTTTCTTTCAATAAACCCTAATTTCTTCAATATCTATCTCTTTGCTCTCAAAATTTGGTGATTTTGTGCTTGATTTTTGGTGTTCTTCTTGTTTAATTCGTCCTTTTCACTTGCTAATCGTTCAAGGTAAGAATGTTCATCCTTTTCTTTATGTTTTCTGAAAATTCGATTTATATACATGTATTCTTGCTTATAATTGTTGTAACATGGTATAATTGCTCTAGATTGTTGATTTTTAATGCTAGAAGTAGAAAAACCGAATCAATATGGGTGTATGTGGGAGCCGAAATTTCTAGTGTTTGGGACTCAAATTGAATTTTTGTTTGTCTTTTGCATATGATAGAGGGAAAATTGAGTAATGTATGTTATAGGTATCATGTTTAGTGTTGATTTTGACTAGTTTTGCCCAAATATTTTGTCTTAAAACTCCGTCTTAAAAGTGCCCTAAACTGAAATTCGCCCCAATTCTTTTGATAATATCTATTTGTGAAACTCTTTTGAAAAGATTAATGCCATAATTTTGCAATTGGTTTGTTCATTGATGTAACAATTGTCATATTTTGATAGCTATAAAGATCGTCTGATAAGAATTTTGGAAGTAGTATGTTTAAACGTTTTGGATTGTTTTGGTGAAAGTGTATATATAGTTGTTTCTTCTTCCATGAGTATGCATGAAAGGTTTATTTTTCTTCTTCAAGTAAGTGATATTTGTGTGCCTAAAGACATGTGTTGAAATAGATGCCGAGACTTGCAGTTGGTACCCGTCAGAGTAAGAGAAGGGGGGGGGGGGGGAGGGGGGCTTCTGAGCTTGAGGTTGGTGAGGGGAGTCAGGGACCCACCGTCCCACTCGTGCCTGAGTAACCTACAGTTGTCTTTGCTGATTTTAAGCAAAGAGAGGCCTTTGTCGAGTTACAAAAGCGTCGTATAAAACCACTCGTTGTATCGACACCACCATATTAGAGGACCTTAAGGTAGAGACGGATGTGAGGCACATATTTGAGACCTTAGGCTTGACCGGTTTGTAACGTCTTAGGAAACATTCTTATGCCTTCTTGACATTGGAGTTCATGAGCTCTTTTCTTTATGATTTGGCGGCTAAGACCATCCAATTTTGACTCATGAACACTAGTTTTATCTTGACCATGGACTTGTTTGCTAGCCACCTTGTCCTTGCCTGACCGGAGAAGGGAGCCCTTAGGGATATCCCGACTAAGTGTGGAGCCACTAGTTACATGCCTTGTTTTACCGGTAAGCACGCCCCTACCTCTAGAAACATGTTAATCAATGATGTGCAACATATCACCTTAAAGATATTTCTTCGTGCCTTGACTTGCCTACTCTATGACCGGAGAGATGTGAGTAAGCTTAACTCACATGAGGTGATGTTGCTTGTTGCCTACCTTAACCCAACCCGAGCCTCGAGAGTCTCTTACAGTGCCCCAACCATAGTTTGTGCTAGCGTAGCTTTGATGGCCACTTCTGAGACCCGTTTCTTGGCAAGCGGTGCCATTGCGACATGGTTGGCAGAGCAGTTGACCACCTTTGAGGCCTCGTCGGCCTATACACCTTTGGCCCCGTCTGTGCCTACCTTGGACCGTGAGTACTTTCTCGACCAGAAATGGTTGAGAACCTTGGAGGGTGGTGGGTTGGCCTAGAGAGTTTGGGGAATGTGCTAGATGGGGATACCCGACCCCGAGCACTTTCCTGCGACTGAGCCCTTGGCAGCGACGGTAGTGGCAGCGGATTTTGATGACGAGGAGGAGGCTCCTGCACAGCAGTATTAGCTCATTGATGATGATCTTTTGGAGATAATGCAAGAGCCAACTAAGAGGGAGCAGGTTAGACCTGAGGATAGGCAGCCTAGATTGGGTAGGGGACCAAGACGGGTGTGAGAGAGGGTTGCCGAGACCCAACCAGAGCAGCACGTGCCTTCACAGCATCAGTTTCCCAGCTATCCTGCGTTCTTCAGTCCTGAGATGAGGGTGAGTGAGCTCACGGAGAGAGTGTCTGCCACTTTGACACTACAGAACCTTCATGAGATGGCCTATGTTCAGGGGATCGGGACCAAGGTGGTCCAACTGGTGTGGTGGAGAGGTGTTGGAGATGATAGTGGGGTCTTTCATTCCTTCAGCGTGGATCGGACTACTTGGGGTGAGCCTCAGAGTTATCCTTATGGTTGCTTGGCACCTTGGCACGTGGGAGCAGATTCAGGGGTTGGAGCCACTATGGGCGAGGGGACTGGAGGGGCTAGCACGTCTGGTGGAGGTGTTGGAGATGAGATGATGGATAAGCCGACCTTGGAGTGATGGTGTTTCTTTTTTTTATCTTTGTTTCCATGGATTTATAGTTAGACGGTACTTGTTGTGGTTGATACATTTACTCTACTTTGGTTTGTATTTGGCCATAAGGCCGTATTTTGGATGTTTTTAGGACTTGTTATGCAAGTGGTTGGTGTTGGGATTGACATTCCGACTTATATATATGTTTCTTTGATTGGACAAGGTAATCATTTGGAGAATATCGACCTGTGGCTACTCGATCGAGTGCCCCTCACTCGATCGAGTAACTACAAAAGTGATTTTGGGATGCATTCTGATCTCGACGTACTCGATCGAGTAGCTGATAAACTCGATCGACTAACCCTCAAACTCGATCGAGTACCCCTGTAGGATGTTTATTTCGTTTCAACATTTGTTTGTATCTTCGAATTGGTGGGTCTTGTGATCATTGTTCCTTGGTTTGGGTGAGTGACAACATTTTTTTTGTGTCGAGTATGGTTCATGAAGTTATATATAGGTGTGGTTTATACAATATGGGTTGGATTCGTACAATTTTGCATGATAAATCTATTTGCCACAAGTGACATGTTAAATAATGGTTATCATTCTTGTTGCATGATTTGTATAGTCGCATAAGAAATCAATTGGTGTCATGTATGATAATGGATGACAGAATGCGTAATTGTGTGGTTCACTAATCCGATGGTTTCATATAAATGAATCATATCTATGTAATGTTAAGGATGTGTCATGGTCATTGTGAGTATCAATGTATAATATGATTTGTTCGTAATGTCAATATGGAATAAAAATTTATTGCCATGCGAAATAATTAAAGTTGTTTTAATGGTGAACTTCGGGGACGAAGTTCCTTTTTAAGAAGGAAAGAGTAATGTCGCGTGGGAAAATGATATGACAATATTATGGTATTTTGGATGGTTGGTTGAGTAATTGGTAGTGATTGTTGAATAAATCTCTTATGTTGTTATAGCTCGTTTTCAAATATTTGTTCACAAAGTTGTTATATAGTTGAATGGTAGTTGTTATAATAATTGAATTGTTGTTACATGTGTGAGTAATAGAAATGACTTAAAAGAATTGATGTAAATGATGGAGGAATTGATGATTGTTGACGAGTAGTTATTGTGTGTAAGTGATCGATAATCTACTGCGTTTGAGTGTTTGGCAACTGATGGTTGTTGACAAGTAGTTGATGGAAGAATAAACCGATAGTTACGTTGGTCTATAGTTGAGTAATGACACGAGTTAAGTGGAGGTGATAGTTGAGTTGGTTGCTCTTGTTTGTGATGTGTGTTTGACGGTTTAATAGGAAATCGTGTTGTGTAATGTATGCTATGGTAGATGGTGATGATGGTTGATGAACATTCATGTCGGGGTGGTATTCATGAATGGTTGTGTTGGCTCGTGTCGGGATGGATAGTGGTAGTTTGCCTTAGTTCCATTTGCTTGGTGACATGGGGGGAGGATGAGTTGAACTTCGGGGATGAAGTTCTTTTTAAGAGGGGAAGATTGTAATACCTGTCCTTTTAGGGACTCGCTGACTGACGTTGACTGACCTTAGACACCTACTTTGACCTTCGGAAACCTTACGAGTGATTACTTGTGATGATGTGATCCTTAGAGTGCGTGTTACTCGATCTAGTGAAGGCTACTTGATCGAGTATTTTGGGAACTCGATCGAGTAGATGTCACTCGATCGAGTAAGTGCGTTACTCGATCGAGTAACGTGAGTTCAGCAGGGAATTATAAATCGTAAATCGTTAAACCCAAATCATTCCTCTACCTTTCTTCCTAAACCTAAATGCCGTCATTGCTCTTCTCCTTCACTATGAATCATCTTCTTGAGGTCTTTGAGAGTGTTTAAACCATGGGATTGGATGCTTGAGTCGGGTAGCGGTCTTGACGCCGGATTGCTTTGTCTAGGTATGTTGTCATCATCATCATCGTCTCCCTTGATTTCAGTTATGGTTGTGGTAGTAGTAATAGATGGTTATGATGGTTGTTATAGGTGGTTTTGCTGGTTGATTGTTGTCTTGTGGTCGGACGCAGAATCGTTGCGGTCTGCTAAAGGTAGGTTCACCTACTCAGTACTGTTGATTGTCTAGAGTGTCTGCTGTTTTTGTATAGTTGGTTTAGCGTCTTTGTTATTGGTTGGTTGTGGTTGATTGATTAGTATCGTGTTGGAATTAATAGTTGGTGATGATTGATTGTACAGCTGGTTGTGATTTATTGTCTATAGTTTTCGAGGTGCGTCCTCGGCTGAGTGGAGTCACTTGAGGGTGTGGCTTCACGCCCTTGATTCTCCTTCTGTGGAACCCGCCACAGAAGGGATGTGCACATTAAGGAACATGGGTTTATCGCTCGGATTTGATGAGCGGGGCTTAGGTGGGAATGGCTGCGGACCCCCGCTGGCAGGACTGGACCTTCGGGCAAGCAGTGATGTGTGGTTGGTTGGAGGAGGTGACGTGTGTGTGTTACTGTGTTTCTTCGTGTCTGCCTTTGTAATTGTTACCTCAATTACTGACCTGGTGTGGTATTGTTGTGTTGTCTTCTTGTGTTGTGTCTGCCGTGATCCACTATGGTGAGGAGTCAGTTTTAGCAGGTTGGTGAATGGATCATAGCTGGATTCTTGGAGGGACGAGTCTACCACGAGTCATGGCGTTGATAGTTTCATCTAGTTGATAGTTATCACGAGTTGTATCTTTTATATCAGTTGTTTGGTTAAATTACTTGTAATTTATATAGTTGTTCTTTTATCGACATTTAATTATTACTGACCTCGGGCAGCCGAGATGGTAACGCCTTTATCTACGAGGGAAGGTATTGTTAAGGCTTCGTGGTAAATAGGGGTGTTACATATGAATCATGAATTGGGGCTTCGCTTCTCCTCAATAATTCTTTCTCCACCACCTCAATGTTCACATCAAATGACACATCCTCATACTCACAAAGGCTTAGAGTATTTGGCTGCTCAACCTCATATCTTATCCCTCAAAGACCACACTTTCATACTCATAAGAGCTCAAGGTGATTGGCTCTTCCCACTTCACATCTTCCACATCAAAAGTCATTACCTCAAATTCACATCCATGGTCAATGCTTAAGAATTCGTGAGAAATGGTTGGTTGGGTTGCCTTCAATTGGGAAATTTGAATTGCCAACTCCTCACCTTGGGTAACAATGCTTTGAAGAACATTGTTTCTATTTTGGCTCTCTTCTAGAATTTGTGTGAAGAAATTTTGTTGGTGTCCCATCATTTGGAGAACCATATTTTGAATGTCAAAGTTATGCTCACCTTCTTGTTGTGCGTGGGTGTGAAAGTGGTTATATTGTGGCATTTGGAATTGGTTGCAAAGTGGGTATTTTTTTTTTGTTAAAAGGTAAGTATATTATAAAAGAAACGAAATAAAATGAGACCATACAAGATTTCGATGGGCTATCAATTAGACAGCCTAATCTGAAATCCAACAGCAAAAACCGTATTAGATCAAACAAAAAAGAAACAGATATGGAGCATACAACAAATTAAAACGCGATTTTTCCCCCAAATCCCCAATTTTCCTCAACCCTATCTCTTCCTCTTTACATCACCGGTCAAGGTGTTACTCGCCATTGATCTTCTGCAAAAACGCTTGATCTTTTTCCTTCACTGTCCCATTAGTCAGATAATTTAATCTCTGACGCATCTCCTCAATAATTTGAATTGCTACTTTCTCTGGTCGAATGATTGAGTTCTCATGTTTACTCTGATTTCTTTGCCTCCAAAGTGGGTATTGGAAGGGTAGTTGTTGTGGATTTGGATGTGGGAATTTTGGTGGGGAAAGATTGGGTAGTAGTTAGGATTTTCATTGTATAAATTGTAAGGTAGGTTTGTGTTGATTTGCTTCTCAAACTCCCCATACCCATTGTATTCATACTCAAAAGATCCACCATAAACTCCATGTACCAAGTCTTGGGTCATCATTATAGCCAAGATAAAGATACAACTACAAACATGGAAATTACAATAAAACGGTAAAAACGACCTTGAGAAACAAGTTCCTCAAGGTTAAAGAACATATAAAAATAGACAAACAAGTAAGAACTTAATCACAAAACACCGTCCTCGGCAACGGCGCCATTTTGGTGAAACGTTGTCATCGCACGCTGATGTGACTCTTAATTGCGTACATTTAGTCCCCTAATTGAACCCATTTTTCATACTATTATAGCATTTCACGACCATTTTATCCGTTAATCCCTTCCTATTTTGCTTTCCTAGTGCATTTTATATGTCTTGTAGGAAAGAAGATAATGAGGCGGAATTCCGGTCTCTCGCGCATATTCGGAAGCTTGTTGATGATCTTAGATAGATTAGTATGAAGAGGAGGCAAGAACGATGACCAATGAAGCAAGATTAAAGAGTATACATAGGTCATAGGTTTCTAAAGCAAGTGGTGGAAAACGGTATCAAGATCCGTGCATCCTAAGCACAAGACGAGCGGATTGCCTTGTCCAGATCCGAGCGGCCCGAGCACGAGACGAGCGAATCCGGGACCTTTGATCTGAGCATCTCCCTAGTGATCCGGGCGGATCCCTTGGCAGAATCAACCGTGCCTCAAGCAAAGACGGGCGGATCGTGTTAAAAGTAGCAACGCGATCTACTATATATACTCCATTTGTGATAATAAAAAAAGGGGGTTCCCATAATAGAAAATCCTCTTAGATTAGATTAGGAGTAGATTAGAATAGATGAATCTCAACCATTCCCCATTAATCTTTCCTTAATTATTGTTCAAGTTTATTATTATTGGCTAATTGAAGATTATTGGGTTATTATTGGAGAATTGACAACTCTTCATCAATGAATCAAGTTCTCTTCTATTATTCTTTCCTTTCCATTTATTCATCTTAAGTTTGGTATAATCTTTATACTCTTTGCTCTTTATTGTTTATTTCCTTTTTCTCTTATCATGTTTATACTTGTTGTGAAGATTGACACCATTAATGACATGTTTCCCATGATAATTAGTGAGTAGTTCTTTAGCTAGGATTAATGGGGAATTAAGGGAAACCAACATGGGGATTGATTCATGCGTAATCTAATATGTCTTCATAATTAATTTGCTTGCTTGTTGTGATTTCAACTTATGCACATGTTATGTTTGATGAAATGCGAGCCTATGAATCCTTGCATTTTTTCCCATCACCTATCTTTTCAATGGGGCTTGTAAGCTTATACACCAACTCTAGCCTCATTAGACCATGCATATAGTCGAATAAGAAGGATTAAGTCGACTTGTAGGTGTTGTACAATCTAATCGATTCGGCTCCGGGACCCAAACCTTCTTAGGGATTGTAAGCTTATACACCAACTCGATCCCACCACAACAATAAGTGCTTGCATCTAATTGAGAACATGTTTGTATGATCAACTCCCATGAATCCCCTATGATCCCATGACATCCTAATATTCTTTATTAATTGTCTACATCTTTATTTGCTTTATTGCTTATTTTACTTTGTTGCTTGCATTAGTTTCGAACCAACTCCAACTCAAATCAATTGTGACACTAGCCTAAATTGAGATAGATAGACTTAGAACCCAAAGCACACCATCCCATGGATCGACCTCGACTTAACCACTAACTAGTTGTTTGTTGAGAATATAAATGTGTTTGATTGAGAGCCCCAACGACACTCTCGTCAAAATGGCGTCGTTGCCAGGGACGGTGTTTTGTAATTAAGTTCTTGTTTGTTTGTCTATTTTAATTTTGCTTTAACTTTGAGGAACTTGTTCCTCAAGATTCGTTCTTAACGTTTTTGTGTTGTTTCCTTGGTTGTAGTTGGTTCCTTGTCTTAGCTATGATGGCTCAAGACTTGACATATGGAGCATATGTTGGATCTTTTAAGTATAACTATGGGTATGAGGAGTTTGAGGAGCAAGTCAACACAAACCTACCTTACAACTCATAAAATGAAAATCCTAACTACTACCCCAACTTTTCCCACCAAAATCCCCATATGCATTATCCACAACAACCACCCTCCCAATACCCACTTTACAACCAATTCTAAATGCCACAATATGACAACTTTTACACCCACCCACAATGAGAAATTGAATATGAATTTGACATTCCAAGTATGGTCCCCAAATGATGGGAGATCCACAAAACATCTTCAAACAAGTGCTAGAGGAGACCCAAAATAGTTACAACGTTCTTCAAGGCATTGTTACCCAAGGTGAGGAGTTGGCAATTCAAATTGCCCAAATGAAGGAAGCCCAAATAACTACTCCTTACCATTCTTTAGACATTGATCATGAATGCGAGTTTGAAGGAGTAACCTTTGATGAGAAAGATGAGAAGTGGGAAGAGCCAATCTCCTTGATCTGTTGTGAGTACGAAAGTGTTATGTTTGATAAAGAAGACATGAGGGTGAGTACGCCAAATACTCTTAGCCTTTATGAGTATGAAGGTGTGTCCTTTGATGTGAATATTGAGATGGTGGAGGATGAACTATTGAAGAAAGATGAAGCCCCCATTTATGATTCATATGAAGATAGCCATGATGACAAGATCGTAAAAGAAGGTTATGAAGAATATGTGTCTTGCAAGGACCTTTGGAATAGGTAAGAAGAATGGAGTTGTAAAGTCACCCTACTTGAGGAGCCCATCCTTGAGAAATTTGAGATATCATATCATGAATGAAATGAATATCTCTCCCCTATTGCCTAAGAAGATCATTTCACACCCACCATGGAACCTATGATTGTTGGAGATGATATGGTGGATCTTCTCAAAAAAGTTAAATCATCATATAAAGGATACTTGGTGGAAACGCTCAAGAACAAACTTGCAAATGAACTTACTTGTGGAGATTTAGCACCCACAATTCCAACCCCTAAGGTAACCGGTTATCATTATTATGAGAATTCTCCTTCTACTTTGGAAGGATTGACAATTCCAAGTGCTATCGTCGTCACTAAAATTAGAAAAGGAGGTGGTAAGTGGAAGTCTCCGGACGAAAATGAGCCATACTTTATTCCTTGTGTCGACAAGAATCATGGGTTTATTGATTGGAAGCATTGCAAAGGCTCAAGTGCTAAGGGCAAGGTGAAAGAGAGAATAAATGACAAGCTTCCTTGTCAAATTTCAGATTAAAATGGAGCAAACCATACTTATGCTTATTTCGGGCTTGCTTACAAGCCTTTGACCTTCTTCTAAGAGCCTTGAGCTCTATGGACAAAGAATTTCGACAATTCGAACTAATTTTTTGGAGTCCTATCTCAAACCACCATTTGTAATATATACCTTCCCATAATCTTTGCATTGTATAATATTGTATATACCTTTATTTTTCTTGCATTTTCTTACATGAGAGTAGTGAGAGAGGGTTGCTTACCCATTCATTTAGCATATTTTCAGAAAATGATAAGAAGGAATCACAAAAGGGTTCAAGGGAAATAATTCAAATGAAAGAAATGAGGGATTGACGAAAAACTGCAGGAGACACTCGTCCTGATAGCAAGACGCTCGTCTCGACGAGGATACGCTCGAGCTGGCCTCAAGATGCTCGTCCTGAGGCAACGTCTTAGGCAACTTTCTGCACTGGATGAGAATCCACTCGGATTCTCCAGTCCGCTCGTGCCAGCAGAGACGCTTGTCTCCTCAGCGATCCGCTCGTCCCTAACTGGATGTAAAAACACACGGCTCACTGTTTGAGAATCCGTGCGTCTCCACAACAGGACGCTCGTGCTGCAGCTACAAGACGCCCAGATCAACCTCGGGATGCCCGGATTGACAAGGTATTTGGCTGGGTTCTCAATTTATCCGCCCGAGTCCAGCCTTGGTCCACCCGTCTCCCACCTATTTCCTTTTTATAAACATCCCTACCATCCCTCATTTTCCTTATCTTATCTTCTAAAAATCTCATATCATCATCTCTCAACAATCCCCATAACAAAAACACCCAAAACCCTAACTTTTCCATCAATAAAATGATGAACCTAAGAGGCAATAGCAAGAAATCCTCCGATGCCGCACCTAAAGGCGCAAGGGTGCTTCTTCATCCACCCCAAGGGAGGCAAGGGGCTGTCAAAATATGGTGATACACGGTGTTACACAACTCGAACAATTTCCCGAGGTAATCTTCACTAGCGATGAACACCGCCAAAGATTTGAACATTTGCTAGGTAAGCATTACGAGCCTACTCAATTTATTGATACCGATGTTTTAGAAGTTCTTAGCATAAGGTATCAAACCAAAATGTTCTTCGATGGTTTGGGTCTTGGGAAGTTATTCTATGCTCATGAGGATACCTACCTAAGTCTTACCCTTGAGTTTTTGTGTAGTCTCCGCATTGTCACTAATACACGGAGAAATGTTTATTTGGAGTTCCGTCTTTGTAATCAAGACTATAAGTTAACCTTAGACCAATTTGAAAACATTTTTGGTCTTGAAGTGCCGAGGGAAAACACCGATAAGCCCTCCGACTTCACCGTTAACCACATTTGGAGAGCCATCTCCGGGAGGGAATTCCATTCCTTTAAACAATGCTATACCTTTTCCATCCAACATCCGGTGATTCGGATCACCGAGCGCTTTATAGCCGGAACTGTCAATGGGAGGCTAGAACAAGATAGGTGCATCCTTCTTGACTTGACCTTCCTAGAGTCCTACTTGAATGTTTAAGGGACGAGGGCTTACAATTTCAACATGCCCCTTGAGATGCTCACAAGGCTCTTTGACTATACTCAAGGGAATTCTAATATCAAGACCTTTGTGATGGGAGGCCTAATCACAATATTGGCCAATGAACTATGCCCCGGGTTTAACCTTCATGGGGGCTATGAAAAGCTCCATGGGAGCACTTTGATATATGAAGTTGCTATCTTCAACCACCACCGCTGGTGCACTTACAATCAAGCCAGAAGTGTGGAGTGGTTCACAAAAGGATGCTCTTCACTTGTCCTCATGGGGTGGAACGTACCACCTACCGAGCCACGGTTGAGTCGGTACTCACCGACACCGAACTACCTCCTCCCCATTGAGATTCATCCCAACCCACTACAAAGAGAAGAAGTACCTCGTCAACCTCATCAACCTCATCAACCTCGTGAGTTGCCGGAACGGGGAAATGCACCACCATCCTATGTGCCCATTCCACCCTACCCCACACAACATATGTCATTCGCGCCCCAAGATGCAAGAGTTCCAAACATGAATGATTTAATGAAGCTCATGCAACGTGTCGATCTTGGAGTATACAATAGGAGGGTTGACAACTACTTGGTTCAATACCCCTCCTACTACAACATGGCTCAAAAAGGGTACATCGACCCTAGAGGCCCTCACCTATCTTGGGCTCAACCGCACCTTTTATTTCCTAATCAAGGGAACCAAGAAGGGAACTTTGGTGGCCAAGGTGGAGGATTCTTTGGCCAAGGAGGAAGATATGACCAAGGAGGTTCTAGCGGGCGTAGATACCTCAATGATGATGATGATGACGAATGAAAGGGCAAGAGGTGTCTACCACACCACCTCCATTTGTATGATACTCTTTCTTTTCCTTTCTCTCATGCATAGTAGCATTGCATTTTAAGTTATCTTGCATTTAGTTTACACCTCACTTGCATTTGTATTATATTTCATATTGCATCTACATTAGTTAGTTCATATAGTATAGTTGCATTGTAACATGAATAGATTAGTTTGCATTGTGATATATTTCATATGGTTAGTTGCTATCATGCATATTCACTAATGACCAAACCTATTTCTTTCTACACTAGAAATAGTGCTTAAATCGGTTCGGGGAGGTTTGATCATAGGTGAAAACATGCATCATATAGTATAGTTTAGATTGCATTCATTTGTTATATATGTTATATAGAATTGGATTTAGTTAGAGCATGCATTCATATCATATCATTGCATTTGTACTTTATTTCCATAAAATCAAAAATCCAAAAACATGTATTGCTTTTTCATTCCTACTCCTACATGTACATTGAGGACAATGTCCAAAATAAAGTGGGGGATGAGAATTTATATTCCAAAACACATAAAAATTGAAAAATTTCTAAAAATCCCAAAAATATGTTCTTTAATTTAATAAAAACAAAATCCATAAAAAATTAAAAATTTCAAAAACCAAAAACATGTTCTTTAAGTTAGTAGTGTAGAATTGTATATATTTATGTTTTTGTTTTCTTCTCACATAGATACAACACTACATCTGAGGCATTGTCAAGGGAATATGAAGACCGTCTGGTATGATCGCTCTAATCCCTATTTCCCTTTCACTTCTTTTCATTATTCATATAAGGAGGATGGGCTTACATGTCAAGGAGGATGTGGTGTATTTTATTGTTGCGGTTTGTGTATTTATGTGTTGTTAGGAGTTTGCATTTAGTTTATATGGCATAATAGTTGATAGAAGCATATGCATTAGAGTTGTATATATGTTAGTTGAATCATGGCATGTAGTTTGCATGGTTAGAATTTTATTGAAAATGCCTATTTGGGAAGCTTGACAAGTGTATATAAGGTCCTTGTAGATAATTTTTCTCCTTGAGACTTTGTTTGCTAGAATACCCTCAAGACACCCTAGGATGTGTCATACTAGTATCTTTTGACCCATGGACTATGGCCTAGTCAAGTGTAACTTGTGGTGTGATAACGTCTTGGCTACCGTTTATTCCAAGGTGACCTTTGAAGCCATGCAACCGTTCTTTCACTTCTATCATCATATTTTACCAACAAAAAAGGAATGGGCACAAAAATCTCCAAATTGAGTTCAAGTACCAAAATCAAAATTAAAAAGTTTGCAAAATGCATCAATGAAAAGAGGAGCAAAAATAGACTCCTCTGCTTCAATAAAAGTACCCTTGCTACAAAATGGGGTTACTTTGAAAATTGTTCAAAAATGCAAAGATTGAAAGAAATTGCGAAGTATAAAAAATGTCTAACATCAAAGAAATGGCAAAGAAACTATTCTCAAATGTCAAATGCCACAAGAAATGTCAAACATGATGGAAAGGGGATGACCATTCTTCTTGTCTAGGCAAGAAGGGGAATTCTGCGATCCTACAGTGTTTCTAACACCATAAGGAGCCTACTTTTGACAAAAGCATTTAGCGATTGAGGATAAAAGTACCCTAGTTTGACACAACTTGGAGGTAATTTGTTGGTATCCTTTTAGACTTAGTAGCTTGGAGAAACAATATCTATGATGGAGTGTGTACCCTTGAATTGCTTCTCTCTTAGATGATTTCCGTCACTTAGATGAGGAAAGAGGCTATTCTTTTGTAGATGCATTCATTACCTGTTTTGTGTGCTTAATGCTTGGATGTATCGCCATTTTCGCAAGCCCCACCTTGCCTTGCAAGAAGGCATCTTATCTTATATATGTCTTGTTGTGAGTTGAAGGGGCGGATTGAGACCCGCTAATTGTCTCACATCGGTTATATTACTAGGATAGTTTAAATAAAGGTCTAGTTTTAGTCACCTTTTTACTCGGGACGAGTAATGGTTTGGTTTGGGTTGTTTGATGTGACTCTTTATTGCGTACATTTAGTCCCCTAATTGAACCCATTTGGCATACTATTTTAGCATTTCACGGCCATTTTATCCGTCAATTCCTTCCTATTTTGCTTTCCTAGTGCATTTTATATGTCCTGTATGAAAGAAGATAATGAGGTGGAATTCCCGTCTCTCGCGCATATTCGGAAGCTTATTGACGATCTTAGATGGACTAGTATGAAGAGGAGGCAAGAACGATGAACAATGAAGCAAGAATAAAGAGTATACGTAGATCATAGGTTTCTAAAGCAAGAGGTGGAAAACTGTATCAAGATCCGTGTGTCCTAAGCACAAGACGGGAAGATTGCCTTGTCCAGATCCGAGCGGTCCGAGCACGAGATGAGCGGATCCAGGACCTTTGATCCAAGTGTCTCCCTAGTGATCCGGGCGGATCCATTGGCAGAATCAACCGTGCCTCAAGCAAAGACGGGCGGATAGTGTTAAGAGTAGCAATGCGATCTACGCATCTCCCTCGAGACTTGCAACTCCCTATTTAAAACTTAGCATTGTTATTTACTAATCCACCCTTGCCTAACCTAATTATGTACTACTATATATACTCCATTTGTGATAATCAAAAAAGGGGGTTCCCATAATAGAAAATCCTCTTAGGTTAGATTAGGAGTAGATTAGAATAGATGAATCTCAACCATTCCCCATTAATCTTTCCTTAATTATTGTTCAAGTTTATTATTATTGGCTAATTGAAGATTATTGGGTTATTATTGGAGAATTGACAACTCTTCATCAATGAATCAAGTTCTCTTCTATTATTCTTTCCTTTCCATTTATTCATCTTAAGTTTGGTATAATCTCTATACTCTTTGCTCTTTATTGTTTATTTCCTTTTTCTCTTATCATGTTTATACTTGTTGTGAAGATTGACACCATTAATGACATGTTTCCCATGATAATTAGTGAGTAGTTCTTTAGCTAGGATTAATGGGGAATTAAGGGAAACCAACATGGGGATTGATTCATGCGTAATCTAATATGTCTTCATAATTAATTTGCTTGCTTGTTGTGATTTCAACTTATGCACATGTTATGTTTGATGAAATGCGAGCCTATGAATCCTTGCATTTTTTCCCATCACCTATCTTTTCAATGGGGCTTGTAAGCTTATACACCAACTCTAGCCTCATTAGACCATGCATATAGTCGAATAAGAAGGATTAAGTCGACTTGTAGGTGTTGTACAATCTAATCGATTCGGCTCCGGGACCCAAACCTTCTTAGGGATTGTAAGCTTATACACCAACTCGATCCCACCACAACAATAAGTGCTTGCATCTAATTGAGAACATGTTTGTATGATCAACTCCCATGAATCCCCTATGATCCCATGACATCCTAATATTCTTTATTAATTGTCTACATCTTTATTTGCTTTATTGCTTATTTTACTTTGTTGCTTGCATTAGTTTCGAACCAACTCCAACTCAAATCAATTGTGACACTAGCCTAAATTGAGATAGATAGACTTAGAACCCAAAGCACACCATCCCATGGATCGACCTCGACTTAACCACTAACTAGTTGTTTCTTGAGAATATAAATGTGTTTGATTGAGAGCCCCAACGACACTCTCGTCCCACGCTAACAAACACATTTATAATCTCAACAAACAACTAGATAGTGGCTATTTATCTTAATTTATACTAGTGTCATAATTGTTAGGGTTGGAGTTGTGTTCTAAGCGACAACAAAGAAATGTAAACAATCGAGAAACAAGACAAGTAAATAGAAACAAGGGTGTAAAAATATGATTAACAATACTAGGGAATCATGGGATCATAGGGGAATCATGGTGAAATAGCATAAATGAATCATATAGATGCAATCAATTATTATTGTTGGAATCAAGTTAGTGTATATCTTACAATTCCTAGGGAAACTTAGGTATCGGAGCCGAATCGGTCAAGACTTTACAACACCTACAAGTCGACTTGGTTTTCCCTATTCATGCTGACATAACATAAATGAGTCCTAGGAAGGTTTAGGTTCCGGAGCCGAGTCGGTCATGACTTTACAACACCTACAATCGACTTAATTCTTCATATTCAACTATATGCACGGTGTAACAAGCCTTGACTTGGTTTATGTCTTACAAGTCTTCTTGAAAGGATAAGATAATCATGCTAGGTTGTCAATCAAGCAATTTATCAAACATGACGTGTGCATAAGTTGATGAAACAATAAGCAAGCATTTATATGAGCTCATTAAGCATAAATCTTCGTCATGATTAACTCCCCTAATCCCCAACTAATCCCTAGATAGGAAACTACTCACTCATTATCATGGAAAACATGTTAACAATGGTGTCAATCATTTTAACAAGTATAAACATGATGGAAGAGTAAAACAATAAGCAATAAAGTAAAGAGTGAAGTAATTATACAAATCTTAAGATGAACAAATGGAAAGGTAAGAATATTAGAAGAGCACTGTTAGAGTATGTGTCCTCAACAATAGTGCGATCACATGATTTAAAATCATAATTAGATCTCATAATAAGAATACGAAAGGGATGGTAAATTAAATAGTCAACTGATCTGCATTAATCGGTAACGATTCACTTACTAGAGTTTGACGTTACTGTCGTAGGACGGTGGTGGTCAGTTGATGCCTTAAGGTCACACCTATAGGATGATGCCCTAATCAGTAGAGTTAATTAGTTGTATATTGATACAAGTTAATTAATTCCTTAAATTATAACAATTTATATTTCTGAGAGGAAAAACGTATCTTATTGTAATTCGTTTAAATAAGACTCAATTTAGTGAATTAATATATTAATTTACTAAATTATGTTGATGTTTTATAAATATTTCGAGGTAGAAGTAACTAGTTATTTACATTTACAAGAGGTTGTGAATTTAACCAACTAGATATTATGGGACCCATTATATGTTGATATAATGATAAAATATTACTCAATAAGTTGAGTGAATATATGTTTATTAATTTGTCACATAATTGCTGTATGATCAAATTAATATTTAATTATGTAAGATAATTAAACATAAGACTTATAAGCATTTGTGGGACAAATATTATAAGACAAAAATGGACCCATATACACCAATGTGTGCCGTCCAAAATATGAGCATGCTAGAGTTTTGGTTTTGTCATTTAGTTGTTAGAAAGATGCTCCAACATCTTATGACATGCCTACCTTACTACCTACACCTATAGATCTTTGTGAAAGACAAATTATAAAAAACAAAATGCTCTTAAAAAGAGCATTTGTCCGGAATTATGGACATGAGAGGAGAACACTTTTGATGTTCTCATTTTTCATACCTCTCTCTATCTCTCTAAGATGCTCATATTTTCATACATGCAAAACCTCTCTCATTCATATTTTTCTTTCTCAAAAACTTGAGAAGTTTCAATCTAAATTGTTCAAGAACACTACTAATATTATTAATTTAATATATGAGTATTACTAGTCATTTTTAAGGTAGACTACTAAATAAATATCTAGCAAATATTATTTAGTAGTAATAAGGGTTAAATCTTGTGTGCAATCAAAAAGAGGGCTGCTAATATAGAGTCTTGGAGGATCATCCTATTACTTATCATAGCTCAAGAACAAGTGAAGGTAGGAGACCTTACTTGTACCCATAAATCCGAAAATAAAAATGTAAGAACCATTGTTTTCTCATTTTATTTCTTATTTAGTTATGCATGCACTAGATCTAAAGAACTTATATTAAAATGTTAATTAGTTCACTATTAGAAGAGTCTAAATAGGTATATGAACCTAACAATTGGTATCAGAGCATAGGATGTTGCATGCATAATCGATTTATAGTTTTTTTCGAGTTATTAGTAACTTAATTAAAATTAAAAATTTGTGATTTATTAGATAAAGCCACGAAATATTGATATTCTGGTCCTAAAATATTTTTAGGTCATTTTATGATTTTTGGTATTTTATTGCTCATTTTAATGATTTTTAGTTATTTTATTACATTTTTATGACTAAAGTGGAAATTAAAATGCTTATTAATGTGATTAATATTGCATGATTTATGATTTTTCTGAGATGAAAATGAATTAAATAGAGGTAAAATGGTTAAATATAGTTAAACTTCGAAATAGACCATGAAATTTTAATATGTTGTCACATGCATATTTTACTTATTGTATGTAAAATTTGAGGTGAACTTGATTCATTTAGCATAATTTATGAATTTCTAGTGTAAAAATTGCATAAATAGTGACTATTTTAGCATAAATAGCTAAAACGAATTACATGGCATGAGAAAATTATTTTAGGTTGCATTTATATCCCACTTATCAAATATAAAGTTGTAAAATTGATTTGATTAATTTTTATATACTTTAGATGTTTTATTTGATAAAACCGATAAATCGCAACTATGTTTTTCTCGAAATAAAATCGAAAATTTTAACCATGATTTTTGTTATTATGAGTGTCATGGATATATTACAGAATGTTCAAAAATTTAAAATTCAAATTTTGAAATTATTGTAATTTAATTTGGATTTATTTCATAAATGTTATGATTTTAGTTTCAAAAATGAGCATAAAATTAGATCAAGGTGAATTATTGTGAAAAATTGAGTGATGACTAATTTTGAGACCTAAGAGTGTTAGGATAAATAACTTGAGCTTAAATTTGATTTAAGTATTGATTTGTGATTTTAATAAGTTATTATCACGCATTTCCATAAAACCGGGTTATATAATCGATATAAGTTAAATAGGGCGATTTGGCACATAATTTGGCATGATATACACATATTATAATGCTGCATATTTCATTGTTGAATGTCATATTTTATTTATATAATTTTAAATTATGTAATTCTATCTTAGTATGGCCTTAGTTTTAATCAATATTACCCGTAATGAAAGGGAATATTGATTCAGTTGTAATTTAATGTGATCTCGTATCACTTTTATTTTTATTAGTTTTTTATTTTACAAATGTATAATAGGGATAGCTATGTATTTTTCTTATTATTTGTAACTCCGGAGTTTCTTCAAGACGGTGCCATTCGGAAAGGTGTTCCGACAAAGACGGTGTTCTTGGGAGGCGTGCCACTTGAAGATTCAAGGGACCAAAGGAGTTGGTTTCCGAATATGTAATAAAATATTAGATTTTCTATTTTAGGAAGGCCATACTAGGAATTTATTATTTGTTTTGCATTTCTTTTAATATGTTGCATGCTTGCCAAATCGCCATAACAACACATGCATATCACATCGAGTCTTCGACCGTGTCAATTATAATTATCGATAAATCGAATTTTAGCTCACTTTAAATTGATAGATAATAAATTGACAAGACCTTTACTTTTAAAAGATTGAGACTTAGCCTTACCAAATAGTAGGAGCCCATGAATCTAAATTTCATATAAGTACAATACGGAATTGAAATTTTATACCGGGGTGCTTGCTTTGACATTGGGTGAGTGGGGTAATAAGTAGTTATTACACTTCGAAAATTTGGCTGATCTCAACGAAGGTATTTTGCGACTGTAGCCGCAAAAGGTTCGGGCTAAAGATGGATTTAATGTAAAATCATCGACCGAGAGTTTTAATTGTAGAATCGGTTAAGAGGGTTAACCCACCAAGTTGTATTAGTAAAAGTTGTAGAGGGACCGTTGTCCCACAATTGAGCTAGTATGAATTTTGGATCTCGGAATCATTTATCATAGTTGGGTAAAGGTCACTATTAAAATGCTATACTTGTATTAATATTTACAAGTATTATAACGATTAATGTTAATTGTTTTCTTCATCTCCGTTTTTGTAGTTATTTTTCCGCAATGGATTCATCTTATAATCTTACACCGATCACTATTAATACGTGGCTCCAATCATTCAATGAAAAATGCTCCTTGTAGACAATGACCCGATTAGAGAACTACGCTTTGGCATAGGTGAGGATGGAAAACTTTGCTACCTTACCACCTCCACACCTCCCACGCCCATATTCATGCCCACCTCCTTGGTAAGAGAATCTTGTGAGGAGAATCTCACAAATTCCAAGGCATCCTTGTTTGTAGAAGCAAGGAGAAATATCATATTGAGTGAAAGTTCTAGTAAGAATGTCCTTGCAACTGAAAGGAGTTATGGTATTATTAAAGGAAAGGCAAAGAAGTGTAAGAAACAAAAACCCGATAATGAATTGGAAGTAGATAGTGAGACTACCTGATGTGAATATTATTTGCGCACATTTAGTCCCCTAATTGAGCCCATTTTTCATACTAATATAACCTTCCATAGCCATTTTATCTGTCAAATGCTTCCTATTTTGCTTTCCTAGTACATTTCGTATGTTTTGTAGGATATAAGACAATTAGGCGGAAATTCCCGTCTCCCCTACATATTTAGAAGCTTTTTGATGATATTAGATGGACTCGTATGAAGAGGAGGCAATAATGATGACCAATGATGTAGGAATAAAGAGTATATAGAAGGATCATAGGGTTAAAAGTAAGAATGACGAGAAGGAATGCATTACAAGAGAAAATTGCTCGGAACCAAACCGAGAGTTGCTCCTTTGGCTCTGAAAGTATGCTAGATGAAACGGCGTCGAAAAATCAAGTGATCTAGGCTTTTGAATCACTCCACTAGGAGTCCGGATGAGAAAATGAAGTCCGTTTTACAATCCGAGCTCAAACAAAGAAGCTGTCCGCCAATCCGCTCGTCCCGAGACCCAATCCGCTCGTCTGCTACAGGACGAGCGTCTCCCCTTCAAGACGCTCGGATTGTTTGACAGACAAGAATGAAGAAAAACACTGCCTTAAGATCCGAGCGTCCCGTGCTTGATCCGTTCGTGTCACCCTGCTACTGAACGAGCGTCCCGACCCTTAGGACGCTCGGATTCCTGCACAGTCCCAGCACGTCTTTTCTTGCTCCACTAAAGATGCGCATATTTTTGAAAGACTAGCAAAAAGGAGACTCGCATCTTTCTTCGAGAGGAGCATTTCCTCAATAAGGGTCTTAATCGTCATTTAAGCCCTTAGTAACCCTAATTCTTGTACCTAATCTTTAGTATAAATACCCCTTTGTACTACATAGATTAGGAAGCTCTCATATTAGAAAATCTTCTTAGAATAGATTAGGAGTAGATTAGATTAGATTACTCTTTAATCTTTCCACAAAATTACACATTAATCTTTCCTTAATTACTGTTTAAGTTTATTATTCAAGTTTATTATTGGGTAATTGAAGATTATTGGGTAATTATTGGGAGATTGACAACCTTCCATCAATCAATCAAGTTCTCTTTTATTATTGCTTCCTTTCCATTTCTTCATCTTAAGTTTGGTATAATTCCTTTACTCTTTACTCTTTATTGTTTATTTCTTCACTCTATTATCATGTTTATACTTGTTGCAATTATTGACACCATTAATGACATGTTGCCCATGATAATGAGTGAGTAGTTCGTTGGCTAGGGTTAATGGGTAATTAGGGGAAATCAACATGGGATATTAATAATGCTTAATTTAATATGTTCACATGATTTAATTACTTGCTTGTTGTGATGTCAACCTATGCACATGTTATGTTTGATGAAATGCTAAGCCTATGAATCCTTGCATTTTACCCATCTCTTACCTTTTCAACAAGACTTGTAAGACATAAACCAACTCGAGTCTTGTTAGACCACGCATAGAAGTTGAATAGGAGGAAAGTAAGTCGACTTGTAGATGTTGTACAATCTAATCGATTCGGCTCCAGGACCCAACTCTTCCTATGAACCGTTAGACATAAACCAACTCGGTTCCTCCACAACATTAATTGCTTGCAACTTTGTAAACATGTTTGTATGATCAACTCCCATGAATCCCCTATAAACCCATGATATCCTAACACTTTTAATACTTGTCTACACCTCTATTAATTTTATTGCTTTCACTAGTCTAGCACACAACTACAAACCCCATCAATTGTGACACTAGCATAAATTGAGATAGATAGACTTAGAACCTAAAGCACACCGTCCCATGGATCGACCTCGACTTAACCACTAACTAGTTGTTTGTTGAGAATATAAATGTGTTTGATTGGATGTGTGACGACCAACTCTTGTCCTCTCAAAATGGCGCCGTTGCCGGGGATGGTGCTATGTGATTAAGTTCTTACTTGTTTGTCTATTTTGATTTTGCTTTAACCTTGAGGAACTTGTTCCTCAAGGATTGTTCTTACCGTTTTTGTGTAGTTTCCATGCTTGTAGTTGTTTCCTTGTCTTAGCTATGATGGCTCAAGACTTGACTTATGGAGTATATGTTGGATCTTTTGAGTATGACTACAATGGGTATGGGGAGTTTGAGGAGTAAGTCAACACAAACCTACCTTACTACTCATACAATGAACATCCTAACTACTACCCCAGATTTTCCAACCAAAATCCTCACATCCAATATCCACAACAACCACCCACCCAATACCCACATCAAAATGAATTCCAAATGCCACAATACAACCATTTTCACACCCACCCACAACAAGAAGATGAACCCATTCAAAATGTGATTCTCCAAATGATGGGAGATCAATAAAACTTCTTCAAACAAATGCTAGAAGAGAGCCAAAGAAGGGACATTGTTCTTCAAGGCATTGTTACCCAAGGTGAGGAGTTGAAAATTCAAATTGCCCAAATAAAAGAAACCCAACTAACTAATCCTCACAATCCCTTAGACATTGTCTATGAATGCGAGTTTGAAGGAGTTACCTTTGATGAAAAGTGGGAAGAGCCAATTCCTTTGAGCTCTTGTGAATATGAAAGTGTTGTATTCAATGAAGAAGACACGAGGTTGAGTAAGCCAAATACTCTTAACCTTTGTGAGTATGAGGGTGTGTCCTTTGATTTAAATGTTGAGATAGTGGAGGAAGAATTAATGAAGAATAATGAAGCCCCCCATTTATGATTCTTATGGAGATAGCGATGATGACAAGCCGATGGAAGAAGCTTATGAGGAATATGTGTCTTGCATTGTAGAAGAGCAATGGAGTTGTGAGATTGCCTCACTTGAGGAGCCTATCCTTGAGAAGTTTGAGGTATGCTTCCATGAAGAAGATGAATTCCTCTTTCCTATTTACCATGAAGACCTCTTCGCACCCACCATGGAACCTATGATCATTGGAGATGATGTGGAAGACCTTCTCCAAAAAGTCAAATCATCATATAAAGGGTACTTGGTGGAAAAGCTCAAGAACAAACCTGCAAGTGAACGTACTTGTGGAGATTTGGCACCCACAATTTTAAAGGTACCCCATCATCAATGCCATGAGAATTCTCCTTCTACTCTTGAAGGATTGACAAATTCAAATGCTATCATCATCACCGAAAGTGAAAGAGAAAGTGGTAAGTGGAAGTCTCCGGAAGAAAATAAACCATACATCATACCTAGTGTTGATAAGAATCATGGGCTTATTGGTTTGAAGCATTGGGAAAGCTTTAGTACCAAGGACAAGGTGAAAGAAAGAACTTATGGCAAGCTTCATTGACCTAATTTCACGTTTAAATGGAGCAACCCATACTTATGCTTGTTTGGAGCTTGTTCACAAGCTTTTGATCTTCTTCTAAGAACCTTGAGCTCTATGGACAAAACAAAGGACCTCAACAAAGAATGAGTTTGGTGGAGTCCTCCCTCAAAAATCCATTTGTAAGATACCCTTTCCCTTTCCCTTGCATATACATTTAGCTTGCATTTGTCTTATATTTCATATTGCATTTACATTAGTTAGTTCATATAGTATAGTTGCATTGTATTTATCTTACATGATTCATGTAGATAGTTGCATACAGATTAGAATTCATGCATAGTCACTAATGGCCAAACCTATTCATTTCTACACTAGAAATAGTGTTTAAATCGGTTTGGGGAGGTTTGATCATAGGTGACCATAGTTTACTAGAGAACATGCATCATTTAGTATAGTTTAGATTGCATTCATTTGTTATATATTTCATATAGAATTGCATTTAGTTAGAGCATGCATTCATTCATATTATATCATTGCATTTGTACTTCAATTTCCTTAAAATCAAAAATCCAAAAAACATATATTTCTTTTTCATTCCTACTCCTACATGTACATTGAGGACAATCTCCAAAATAAAGTGGGGGATGGGAATTTATATTCAAAAAATGCATAAAAATTGAAAAATTTAGAAAATCCCCAAAGATATGTTCTTTAATTTCATAAAAACGAAAACCATAAAAATTTGAAAATTTGAAAAACCAAAAACATGTTCATTTCCTTTGTAGTGTAATCTTGTACATATTGTTAGTTTGTCTATCCTTTTCACATTGATCGACTACGCCACATCCAAGACATGAGGATATTGAAGACCACATGGTATGATCTTTCCAATCTCTTTTTTCCTCTTTATATTAATGACTATGTGGCTTTATTTTGATTGATTCGATATAAACAATGTGAATTTAGGATTGCATTTAGATTATTTGGCATACTAGTTGGTAGAATCATATGCATTAGGTTGTATAAATGTTAGTTGCATTATGACATGTAGTTGCATTTAGGAAACATTTTGCGAAACCGTCTATTTAGGAAACTTGACAAGTGTATATAGGCCCTTGTAGATGCTTTTTCTTCTTAAAACATTGCTTGTTAGAAACTTGTAAAACACCATAGGATGTGTCATGCTAGTACCCTTTGACCCATGGATTAAGGCCTAGTCAAAAGTACCTTATGGTGTGATACCTCATTGGGTACCGTTTATTCCAAGGTGACTCTTGAAACCATGCAACCTTTTATCATCCATATTCTACCATATTTTGTCATCAAAGGGAATGAGCACAAAAATTGTTCAAAATTTGAGTTCAAGAAATGAAATGAAAAGTGAAAAAAAGTTTGCAATTGCATCAAATGAAAAGAGGGGCAAAAAAATAGACTCCTAAAGCTTCAAATATAAGCACCCTCACTACATATGTGGTGACTTTGAAAATGTTCAAAAGAAAATGCAAAGAAAAGTTGAAAAATTGTCAAGTATTGAAATGCCAAAAATCAAAAAGAAATGGCAAAAGAAAGTGTTCTCAAATGTTATATGCCACAAGAAATTGGGGGGAAAAACAACAACAAAAGCAAACTCCCATATGAAACTCAAATACAAATGATCCCTTTATCCATCGTATCCACTTTTGTGCATGGTAGAGAGGGGACGACCCTTCTTCTTGTCTAGGCAAGAAGGGGAATTCCGCGATCCTCTAGTGTTTCTAACACCATAAGGAGTCTACTCTTGACGAAAGCATTTAAAGATTGAGGACAAAGGTACCCTAGCTTGACACAACTTGGAGGTGATTTATTGGTATCCTTCTAGGCTTAGTAGTTTGAAGAAACCATATCTATGATGGAATGTGTATCCTTGAATTGCTTCCGCTTTTGATAATTTTCGCCACTTAGATGAGGAAAGTGGCTATTCATTTTTGTAGATGCATCCATTACTTATTTTGTGTGCTTTAATGATTGGATGTGTCGCCATTTTGGCAAGACCCACCTTGCCTTGCAAGAAGGCATCCTACCTCATGGTTGTCTTGTTGTGAGTTGAAGGGGCGGAGTGAGACCCGCTAATTGTCTCACATCGGATATATTATTAGAATAGTTTAAATAAAGGTCTAGTTCTAGTCACCTCTTTACTCGGGACGAGTAAAGGTTCGGTTTGGAGATATCTGATGTGAATATTATTTGCGCACATTTAGTCCCCTAATTGAGCCCCTTTTTCATACTAATATAACATTCCATAGCCATTTTATCCGTCAAATGTTTCCTATTTTGCTTTCCTAGTACATTTCGTATGTTTTGTAGGAAAGAAGACAATTAGGCGGAAATTCCTGTGTCCCCTGCATATTTAGAAGCTTTTTGACGATATTAGATGCACTAGTATGAAGAGGAGGCAAGAATGATGACCAATGATGTAGGAATAAAGAGTATATAGAAGGATCATAGGATTAAAAGTTAGAATGACGATAAAGAAGGCATTATAAGAGAAAATTTCTCGGAACCAAACCGAGAGTTGCTCCTTTGGCTCTGAAAGTATGCTAGATGAAATGGCGACAAAAAATCAAGTGATATAGGCTTTTGAATCACTCCAATAGGAGTCCGGATGAGAAAATGACGTCCGTTTTACCATCCGAGCTCAAACAAAGAAGTGTCCGCCAATCCGCTCGTCCCGAGACCCAATCCGCTCGTCTGCTATAGGACGAGCGTCTCCCCTTCAAGTTGCTCGGATTGTTTGGTAGACAAGATTGAAGAAAAACACTGCCTTAAGATCCGAGCGTCCCGTGCTTGATCCACCTTTCTCACCCTGCTACTGGACGAGCGTCCCGACCCTTGGGACGCTCAGATTCCTGCACAGTCCCAGCACGTCTTTTCTTGCTGCACTAAAGATGCGCATATTTTTGAAAGACTAGCAAAAAGGAGACTCGCATCTTTCTTCGAGAGGAGCATTTCCTCAATAAGGGTCTTAATCGTCATTTAAGCCCTTAGTAACTCTAATTCTTGTACCTAATCATTAGTATAAATACCCCTTTGTACTACTTAGATTAGGAAGCTCTCATATTAGAAAATCCTCTCTTAGAATAGATTAGGAGTAGATTAGATTAGATTAGATTACTCTTTCATTTTTCCACAAAATTACACATTAATCTTTCCTTAATTATTGTTCAAGTTTATTATTCAAGTTTATTATTGGGTAATTGAAGATTATTCGTTTATTATTCGGAGATTGACAACCTTCCATCAATCAATCAAGTTCTCTTCTGTTATTGTTTCCTTTCCATTTCTTCATCTTAAGTTTGGTATAATTCCTTTACTCTTTACTCTTTATTGTTTATTTCTTCACTCTATTATCATGTTTATACTTGTTGCAATGATTGACACCATTAATGACATGTTGCCCATGATAATGAGTGAGTAGTTCGTTGGCTAAGGTTAATGGGTAATTAGGGGAAATCAACATGGGATATTAATCATGCTTAATTTAATATGTTCACATGATTTAATTGTTTGCTTGTTGTGATGTCAACCTATGCACATGTTATGTTTGATGAAATGCTAAGCCTATGAATCCTTGCATTTTACCCATCTCTTACCTTTTCAACAAGACTTGTAAGACATAAACCAACTCGAGTCTTGTTAGACCATGCATAGAAGTTGAATAGGAGGAAAGTAAGTTGACTCGTAGGTGTTGTAAAATCTAATCGATTCGGCTCCGGGACCCAACTCTTCCTATGAACCATAAGACATAAACCAACTCGGTTCCTCCTCAACATTAATTGCTTGCAACTTTGTAAACATGTTTGTATGATCAACTCCCATGAATCCCCTATGAACCCATGATATCCTAGCACTTTTAATACTTTTCTACACCTCTATTTATTTTATTGCTTTCACTAGTCTAGCACACAACTACAAACCCCATCAATTGTGACACTAGCATAAATTGAGATAGATAGACTTAGATCCCAAAGCACACCGTCCCATGGATCGACCTCGACTTAACCACTAACTAGTTGTTTGTTGAGAATATAAATGTGTTTGATTATATGTGTGATGACCAAATCTTGTCCTATCACTACCACAACCAAAACCAAGAAGGGTGCCCAATCCTACGACGAATGTCATTATTGTAATGTCATGGGCCATTGGAAGCTTAATTGCCCCAAGTATTTGGAAGATATCATTATTGGACTTGTCACTCCACTTGGTAATATTTCTTCCGAAATCTTTGTTATTGATATAAATTATACCTCTACCTCAATGTGGGTATTGGATACCGTTGTGGTTCTCACCTTTTTAATCATTTACAGAGGTTTGGGAATGTGGAAAAGCTAAACAAGTGTAATGTATATCGCCGACTAGGAAATGGAGCTAGGGTAGCCTCCACTTCAAGAGGGAATATGTACTTGTTTTAGCTAATAGATTTGAGTTGTACTTACATAATGGTTGTTATGTACCCACTTTGTCTAAAAACATTATATCCATTTCTATGTTAGACATGGAAGGATTATTCTATTTGCCATCAAAAACAATCGTTGTATTTTGTTGAATATGACTTGACCGTGAGCCAAGTCACTTCTATTAATGGTATTCATGTTTTAGACACCTCCAACTCTACTAAAGATATCTATAACATACAATACAAAAGACTCATAACTAGTGATCAAAATGATTTGTACATTTGGCCCATTTCAATTAGGTCACATAAATGAGAAACGCATTAAAAGGCTAGTGTCGACTAGTTTTATTGGACCATTTGATTTTCAATCATATGAAATATGCAAATCTTGTCTCCTTCGCAAATTAATTCGTACTCCCTTTAGTGGTAAAGGGACACGAGCAAGTGTTTTGTTGGGACTAGTACATACCGATGTATGTGGTCCAATAAGCATAAACGTAAGGGGAAATTATGACTACTTCATCAATTTAACCGATGATTTAAGTAGATATGGTTATGTTTACTTAATCAAATATAAAAGTGAAGCATTTGAGAAATTTAATAAATTTCTAAATGAAGTAGAGAACCAATTGATCAAAAGAATTAAAGCATTACGATCCATTCATAGTGGGGAAGATCTAAATAATGAATTTGATTTATTATATATGTATTATGATCTTGTGTCACTACATATAAATATGAGTCGGATTGAGTTGTTGAACTCACTTTTGGGGATTTGCTTTCCAAAACGGACACATTATTTTAAATGAAGGGTCAACCTGGAGATACCTAAAATAGCAAGTCTATTAAACATATGACATGTATCAGACACGAATATTACATGAATCAAGCTGCCATAATAGAGCTGGTCTTTTATGAGCTAACACGACAGTATAGACGAACTTGTATTACTTCACCATAGATGTTTGTGGCTCACAAAGCTATCTCTTAAGAAGATAGGTGTATTTCTAAGAGATAGAGTGGGAGTAGATCATCACAAACATGTCTTATAGTTAAAGTGTTACTTTTTGAAAGTAATGGAACTATAATCTATTAAGATACACATGTCTTATTGTAAACATATTACTTTTTGAAAGTAATGATATAGGACCTATTGAATGATCAATTGCGAACAGTCCCAAATCGACTTTGTTGCATAATAGCTATAACATTACAATCTCAAGAGTAGATTTACTTTAAGGAGAGGGTCTTCTTAAAGTAAATAGAGCTTTAGAGTACCTAAATGCATAGATTGACATGAAGATGTTGATAAAGATAAATCATGTTAGAAATTGCCACATTTCATTTTGATGAAGAATGGCAAATGATAAATCATGGGAATTTAGAGAAGGAGGTGTACGGAATACAAAACCTTAGATAAAGATCTAAGAATCCTAACATATTATGCAAAGTTTACTTAAGTGATCCTAGCATGGTCTTAAGCAAGCATCAAAGGATAGTAATAATCATACTTTTCGTTCATGTGATAATTGAGAATGGTTTCATTCACATGATTGAAAAATCATGTTTATACATGAAGTTAAGTGGGAGCCATAATTATTTTTCCTAAGTCTTATATGTTGATAACATATTACTCATTGAGAATAATGTACCAATGCTTTCCTCTGTGAAGGAGTGATTGAGAGATTAGGAAAAGGTGCAATGTATTCTAGATTTCCGAATCTATGTGTTAAATTTGAGAGAATATTGGCATAGAGTCGAGAGCCTTATGATGATAAGTTCTTTCATATTAGTTTAACATCAACAAGGTTGAGTTGGTTGTTCATATTGATGAAAGTAGAATTACTATGATAGAGTCATAGTCATTCACTGAACTTAAATAAGTTGTTGATCACATGAAATCGATTTCTAATGTTTTCGCCATTAGAACGATCATGTATGCCATTAAATGCACACGCCGTGATGAATCATATGCTTAGAGCATGATAAGTCAATAACAAGTTAATTCGTATAAAGGACTTTTGAAAGCCATTAAGAACATCCTTTAAGATTCTTGAGAAGAATTGAGGATTCGTTCTTATGTTTGGATGATATACTAAGTTGTGTGTTGAAGGGTTACACAAACTCTAGTTTCCAAACCTATAGGGATTTATCGAAATCCTAGGCTGATTTAATTGACTTAAGAGTAAGAGACTAGAGAAATGTTTTAGTTTCAACCATCGCAAGTTCTACAAATGGAATCTAAGTACATTGTGATAAGATGGTCAACATAGGGAATAAGAGTAGATCCCTCTACCATAGACTTTATCATAAGTTATATGATAACAGTGGGAGCATCTTCCTAGAATAAGAGCTCAAATCTAGTAAGAAGACTAGACATATACTTAGATAAACTCATGTCATTAGAAATAACATTGAATAGAAGGAAATAGCAATTCACAAAGTTGGAATGTATGGATACTTGGTATATCCACTTACCAAGATTTTATTGCAATTTAACTACTGTAAAATGTGCACTATAGATTATAGGATAGGGTTATTTCATAACAATAATCCATCCTATTGGTGGTCTGCAATAATCATTCCATCCTATCAATAATCCTAATTAAATCCAACCTAAGCACCATACCTTCTAATAACGAACCAGCTGATATTTTTTGAAGTTTATGTTGGAATATTTGATAGTTTTTGGACAACCTAGCTGATATATGTGAAGTTTATGTGTAATATTTTCAAGTGATGAATCAAGAACTTAGTTTATTTGATTCACATAAACATCATAAAATATCAGCTGGTTTGTTATTAGAAAGTATGGTGTTTAGGTTGGATTTAATTGAGATTATTGATAGGATGAAGTGATTATTGCAGACCACTAATAGGATGGATTATTGTTATGAAATAACCCTATCCTATAATCTATAGTGCACATTTTACAGTAGTTAAATTGCAATAAAATCTTGGTAAGTGGATATACCAAGTATCCATACATTCCAACTTTGTGAATTGCTATTTCCTTCTATTCAATGTTATTTCTAATGACATGAGTTTATCTAAGTATATGTCTAGTCTTCTTACTAGATTTGAGCTCTTATTCTAGGAAGATGCTCCCACTGTTATCATATAACTTGTGATAAAGTCTATGGTAGAGGGATCTACTCTTATTCCCTATGTTGACCATCTTATCACAATGTACTTAGATTCCATTTGTAGAACTTGCGATGGTTGAAACTAAAACATTTCTCTAGTCTCTTACTCTTAAGTCAATTAAATCAGCCTAGGATTTCGATAAATCCCTATAGGTTTGGAAACTAGAGTTTGTGTAACCCTTCAACACACAACTTAGTATATCATCCAAACATAAGAACGAATCCTCAATTCTTCTCAAGAATCTTAAAGGATGTTCTTAATGGCTTTCAAAAGTCCTTTATACGAATTAACTTGTTATTGACTTATCTTGCTCTAAGCATATGATTCATCACGGCGTGTGCATTTAATGGCATACATGATCGTTCTAATGGCAAAAACATCAGTTTATGTTGAAATATTTGATAGTTTTTGGACAACCTAGCTGATATATGTGAAGTTTATGTGTAATATTTTCAAGTGATGAATCAAGAACTTAGTTTATTTGATTCACATAAACATCATAAAATATCAGCTGGTTTGTTATTAGAAAGTATGGTGTTTAGGTTGGATTTAATTGAGATTATTGATAGGATGAAGTGATTATTGCAGACCACTATTCATATATGATGATCGCATTTATCGTTTGAGTTTCTTTAAACTCACCTATTACTTTGTTATATCCAAATGGGTTGTCGAGACAATGTTGAACCCCATTAAAGTGAACTGGATTGACATAGTATTCGCCCCTAGTTACTTAAAGGAGGTGACGTCTCAAAGTGACTAGAGTGTGATGCGATTGATGGCAAGTTCAAGTGTCATAGGGTCATATGGGATGACTAGTCGATCACATATAAAGACTGTATGAGACACTCTGTCGGGCAGTGACCACTTATAGAGTTCTGGAAATTCATAAAGCCTCGTCGTGGCGAGAGCTACAATAGTGTTCTTATGAGTCGATTCTTCTGACTAGAGACTATTCGCCCAAGTTGGCACAAGTTTCTGAGTGGCTTTAATTTATACTCGACGACTGTCGTATCTGAAGTCAAATGAGTATATTTTGGGTCATGATGATCTGTGGCTAAACGAAGGGAATAGTGCGATAGGAATTGTCCACCCCCTTGTCAGGGTTATTTAAAATCTCAAGGCCACTCGCGGAACAGTGAACTGAAAATGCGTGGCCACGCTCGGAAGGTATCTACGGTAGATAATTCCGGTCAGACAGTTACTCTCCAGATCGAGGAAACAACTCAAGATATGATCAAATGCAAGTGCGACCTACAAGACACCTTGCATTGAGTGGGAGATAGTAATAGGATAAGAGAATTGGTGACACACACTTGTCTCGGACAAGTGGGAGATTGTTGGAGTATGTGTCGTTAACAATAGTGCGATCACCTGATTTAAAATCATAATTAAATCTCATAATAAGAATACGAAAGGGATGATAAATAGTCAATTTATCAACATTAATGGGTAACGATTGGCTTGCTAGAGTTTGACGTTACTGTTGTAGGACGGTGGTGGTCAGTTGATCCCTTAAGGTCACACATATAGGATGATGCCCTAATCAGTATAGTTAATTTGTTGTATATTGATACAAGTTAATTAATTCGTTAAATTAGAACATTTTATATTTATGAGAGGAAAAATGTATCTTATTGTAATTCGTTTAAATAAGACTCAATTTAATGAATTAATATATTAATTTACTAAATTATGTTGAGGTTTTATAAATATTTCGAGGTAGAAGTAACTAGTTATTTACATTTACAAGACGTTGTGAATTTAATCAACTAGCTATTATGGGACCCATTATATGTTGATATAATGATAAAATATTACTCAATAAGTTGAGTGAATATATATTTATTAATTTATCACATAATTGTTGTATGATCAAATTAATATTTAATTATATAAGATAATTTAACATAAGACTTATAAGCATTTGTGAGACAAATATTATAAGATAAAAATAGACCCATATACACCAATGTGTACCGTCCAAAATATGAGCATGATAGAGTTTTGGTTTTGTCATTTAGTTGTTGGAAAGATGCTCCAACATCTTATGATATGTCTACCCTACTACCTACACATATAGATCTATGTGAAAGACAAATTATAAAAACCAAAATGCTCTTAAAAAGAGCATTTGGCCGGAACTATGGGCAAGAGAAGAGAACACTTTTGTTGTTCACATTTTTCATACCTATCTCTCTCTAAGATGCTCATATTTTCATACATGAAAAACCTCTCTCATTCATATTTTTCTTTCTCAAAAACTTGAGAAGTTTCAATCTAAATTTTTCAAGAACACTACTAATATTATTAATGTAATATATGAGTATTAGTAGTCATTTTTAAGGTAGACTACTAAATAGATATCTAGCAAATATTATTTAGTAGTAATAAGGGTTAAATCTTGGGTGCAATCAAAAGGAGGGCTCCTAATATAGAGTCTTGGAGGATCATCCTGTTACTTATCATAGCTCAAGAACAAGTGAAGGTAGGAGACCTTACTTGTGTCCATAAATCCGAAAATAACAATGTAAGAACCATTGTTTTCTCATTTTATTTCTTATTTAGTTACGCATGCACTAGATCTAAAGAACTTATATTAAAATGTTAATTAGTTCACTATTAGAAGAGTCTAATAATGGGTATATGAACCTAACAAGAACTTGATTGATTGATTTAGAGTTGTCAATTCTCCAAATAATAACCGAATAATCTTCAATTACCCAATGAGAAATCTTGAACAATAATTAAGGAAAGATTAAAGTGTAATTTGTGGAATGATTAAAGATTAATCTATTCTAATCTACGCCTAATCTAATCTAAGAAAGCTTTGCCTACACTAAGAGGACTTAATTTCAACTTAGAGGACATATCCTTAATTTATTACAAAGGGAGTATATATAGTGCTACAAGGATTAGGTTAACTAAGGGCGTAAATGACGATTAGATCCCTAAGATGAAGATTAGTGCCTTGCAAGTCCTTAAGAAGCCCCACGACCTATCCATGTTGGACGCTCATACTGCAGAGGGAAACGCCCGTCCCATGTTTGGGATGCTCATTCAGAATCTTGGGACGCCCGGTCTGAGTTTTGGGACACCTGGTCTGAGTCTTGGGCCGCCCGGTCTAAGCTTTGGACGCCCGGATCATGGGTCAACTTGGATTCCTTTTCTCATGACTACCTCAAGATCCGTGGGGATCATTGAGGGGTCATGGGGGTCTTCATCATTGCCCATTCTACTTGATTTTTTTACTTAGGCCTTTGGTGTTAGTCTTATCTTTGGTGCTTGGTCGTTATATGTTATCATTTTAGCTCCACTTCACTCCGTCTAGTCAAGTTCGTGCTCTTCTCCTATTACGGACACCAAACCTCATAGAAAATGCATACAAGAAGGCTAATGACAAGAAACGACCCTAATTCATACTAAAAAGCATAGGAACTAGGCTAGTTAGGGGACTAAATGTGCGTAAATAGGAGTCACATCAAATATCCCCAAACCGAACATTTGCTCGTCCCGAATAAAGAGGCGAATAAAACTAGACCTTTATTTAAATTATCCAAATAGTAATAATAACCGATGTGAGACAATTAACGGGTCTCACTCTACCCTTTCAAATCACAACAAGACATCCATGAGGTAAGATGCCTTCTTGCAAGGCAAGGTGGGGCTTGCCAAAATGGCGACACATCCAAGGATTAAGCACACAAAACAAATAATGAATTAATCTACAAAAGAATAGCCACTTTCCTCATCTAAGTGGCGGAAATCATCTAAAAGGAAAGCAATCTAAGGGTACACACTCCATCACAGATATTATTTCTCCAAGTCACTAAGTCTAAGAGGATACAAACAAATCACCTCCAAGTTGTGTCAAACTAGGCTACTTTAATCCTAAATGCTTTCGTCAAGAGTAGACTCCCTATGGTGTTAGAAACACTGTAGGATCGCGGAATTCCCCCTCTTGCCTAGACAAGAAGAAGGGTCATCCCTTCTTCACCATGCAACAAAAATAGGATCATCTATGGATAAAAGGGATCAAGATATTTTGAGTTTCACGATAGTTGTTTCCTTTTAAGTTTATTTTTCCCCCAATTTTCTAGCATTTGACGATTAAGAACATTCCATACCATTTTTGAACATTTTTCAAAGTAACCCCATTTGTAGCAAGGGTACTTCTTTTAGAGTATAGGAGTCTATTTTTGTTCCTCTTTTTATTGATGAAATTTGCAAACATTTGATTTCTATTTGGTACCTTAACTCAATTTGATGTTTTTGTGCCCATTCACTTTTTGTTGACAAAATGATGATAGAAGTGCAAGAACGGTTGCATGGCCTACAAGGCCACCTTGGAATAAACGGTAGCGACACATCCTAGGGTGTCTTGAGGGTATTCTAGCAAACAAAGTCTCAAGGAGAAAAATTATCTACAAGGGCCTTATATACACTTGTCAAGCTTCCCAAATAGGCATTTTCACAAAAAAATTCTAACCATGCAAACTACATGCCATGATGCAACTAACATATATACAACTCTAATGCATATGCTTCTATCAACTAAAATGCCATATAATCTAGATGTAACTCCTAACAACACATAGATACACAAACCGCAACAACAAAATACACCACATCCTCCTTGACATGTAAGCCCATCATTCTCATATGAATAATGAAAAGAAATGGAAGGGAAATATAGATTAGAGCAATCATACCAAGCGGTCTTCAAATTCCCTTGCTAATGCCTCAAATGAAGTGTCGTATCTATGTGAGAAGGAGACAAAAACACAAGTATATACAATTCTACACTACTAAATTAAAGTACATGTTTTTGGTTTTTGAAATTTTCAAATTTTTATGGAGTTTATTTTTATGAAATTAAAGAACATATTTTTGGGATTTATAAAAAAAAATCAAATTTTTATGTATTTTGGAATATAAATTCCCATCCCCCACTTTATTTTGGACATTGTCCTTAATGTACATGTAGGAGTAGGAATAAAAGGAAGTACATGTTTTTGGATTTTTGGATTTATAGAAATTGAAGTACAAATGCAAATGGAATGATATGAAGGAATGCATGCCCTAAGTAAATGCAATTCTATATGACATATATAACAAATGAATGCAATCTAAACTACATTAGATTATGCATGTTCTTTATTAAGCTATGGTCACTTATGATCAAACCTCCCCAAACCGATTTAAGCACTATTTCTAGTGTAGAAAGGAATAGGTTTGGTCATTAGTGACATATGCATGAATTTAAGTCTATATGCAACTAACAATATGAATCATGTGAGATATATTATAATGCAAGATAATCTAAGATGCAACTATACATGAGAGATATGGAAAGAAGAGGTGTTATACAAAGGAGGTGGCATTGCCAAGTGTCTCTAGCCATTGTATCCTTCGTCATCATCATCATCATTAGGTCCTATATAGCCACTATGCCCTCCTTGCTCACCGTAACCTCCTCCTTGGTATCCCTCACCTTGGCCGTCAAATTCCCCTCCTTGGTTGCCATAATTGGGGAATAAGAGATGTGGTTGAGCCCAAGATAGAAGAGGGCCTCTAGGATTGACGTACCCATGTTGAGCCATGTTGTAGTAGGAGGGGTATTGGGCCAAATATGGAACACCCCCATACTCCAAGTGCCTTACCAGGACCACTCAGGTATGAAGATATTACCATCTCGGTTACCCGAGGCAATGATAATCAAATAAACAATAAAGAAACAACGTTTAAATAGAAGTACTTAGTGAAGGGTTACAATTCTCGAAACCAAAACCAAAAGTATAATACATGTTCTCAAACTGATCAAGCATGTTCTAATCGAAATGTAAAGAAACTACTAAGCTACAAACGGAAGACTTCTATCATCATATCGTGGCAATCCCAGCCTATCCCGATTACTCACTCATACCGCTCAATATCCATTCACTATCCCCAAATGGATCACCGCAGTTTACAAAACAACAACCGGTCGAGTACTAATCACACAACTCAATATATATCAACAATAAGATAAACAGGATGCCTTTAACTGTCACACACACAACCACACCAATGCCAACAATCTCAATCACCGATCGTCCTTTGGACGTCCCCGCGATGGGGGACCGCAGCCGTACCCACCAAATCCCCGCTCCTCATAATGAGCAATAACCCTGTCCATTAATGTGCACATCCCTTCTGTGGCGGGTTCCACAGAAGGAGAAACTAGGGCGTGAAGCCACTCCCGCAAGTGACCCCACTCAGCCGAGGACACGCCTCGAGAAACTTAGACAACCAATCACAATCACAGCCGTCACAATGCAATTACTATAGTAAACAATCAATCTCCACACATCAACAATCATCCCATTATGGGACAAATACTGAGTAGGAAATCCTACCTGGAAAGCACACTATTAGACGATCTCTACAGCTGTATCAAAAAGCTTCCTCTACGAAACCTCCTCCTATCATACAACATACAAACACTACCAAATCACAATCTACACAAAACCCCCAAATCCTCATATTAGGGTTTAAACAACTTAAAGAAAAAACTATACAAACGGTACATAGGTCTTACCCTCGACGCAAGGATCTCAACGGTATAACGAACGGTGAAATCCGACCTTCCAAACTCCGGGATTTGCTAACAATGCGATTAAAGTGAAGAACGTACTTTGGTTTCTCTCTTGACAGTAATTTAGGTTTTGAAAAGTATTTGAGCACAATGACGGAAAAGCTTAAATACTTTAATCGCATAATTAACAAAACCCGAGAAATAATTCCCCGTAAAACGGCTAGTCGATCGAGTAGCTAAGGTACTCGATCGAGTACCCACGTTACTCGATCGAGTATCCAGCAGGTCAGAAACTATTTTAAACTGCAACTCACCCTTACTCGACAGAGTAAGGCCTACTCGATAGAGTACCCAGAGAGATTGTTGGAATTGGTGTGGTTGTGTGTGTGACAGTTAAGCTGTATGTTTATCTTATTGTTGATATATATTGAGTTGTGTGATTAGTAATGACCCCGGTTGTTGTTTTGTAAACCTGCGGTGATCCATTCGGGGATGGTGAGCAGATATTGAGCAGGTATGAGATGAGTACTGGGATAGCTGGGATTGCCACGATATGATGATAGAAGTCTTCATTGTAGCTTAGTAGTTTCTTTACATTTCGATTAGAAAGAATGATCGGTTTGAGAACATGTATTATACTTTTGATTTTGGTTTCGAGAATTGTAACCCTTCACTAAGTATTTCTATTTAAACGTTGTTTCTTTATTGTTTATTTGATTATCATTGCCTCGGGTAACCGAGATGGTAATATCTTCATACCTGAGTGGTCCTGGTAAGGCACTTGGAGTATGGGGGTGTTACAAAATAGTTGTCAACCCTTCCATTGTGCACTCCAAGATCAACATTTTGCATAAGTGTCATCAATTCACCCATGGATAGGGCTTTCGGATCTTGGGGAGTCAATGGTACATGTGTTGTGGGGTAGGGTGGAATGGGTACAAAAGATGGTTGTTGGTGTGGTGCATCACCCCATTCCGGCATTTGAGGAGGTTGTTGACGTACTTCTTCTCTCAGTGGTGGGTGATCATAGATTTCAATGGGTAGAATATAGCTTGGCCTTTGAGAGTATCGGCTCAAGCGGGGCTTGATGGGTGGTATGTTCCACCCCAAAAGTAGAAGTTATGAGCATCCCCTTGTCAACCATTCTGCATTCCCAGAGTCATTATATTTACACCATCGGTGGTGGTGGAATATGGCATGTTCATCAATCAAAGTACTTCCTTTGAGCTTACCATATCTCCCATCAAAGTTGAACCCGGGGTAAAGTTCATTGGCCAAAATTGTTATTAGGCCTCCCATCACAAAGGTTTTGATTTGAGAAATCCCCTTTACAAAATCATTAAATCTTGTAATTATATCAAGGGGTTTGTTGAAGTTGAAGGGTCTTGTCCCTTGCACATTCAAATAAGACTCTAGAAAAGTCAAGTTGAGAAGGGTGCATTTATCTTTTTCTACCCTTCCAAGAATAGTCCCAGCCATGAATCGTTCGCTAATCCTAATCACCAGATGTTGGATAGCAAAAGTATAGCATTGTTTGAAAGAAATAAATTCTCTCCCGAAAATAGCCCTCCAAAGGTGGTTGACAATAAGGTCGGCAGGCTTGTCGGTGTCATTCTTTGGCACCTCAAGACCAAAGATCCCCACAAATTGGTCTAAGGTCAACCTATGGTCCATATTACAAAGACGGAATTCCACAACGACATCTTTTCGTCGATTAGTGACAACACGGAGGCTACACAAAAACTCTAGTGTGAGGCTCAAGTAAGTGTCCTCGTGAGCATAAAACATCTTCTCTAGACCCAAACCATTGAAGAACAACTCCGTTTGATGCCTTATACCAAGTACTTCTAACATATCCAGATCGATGAATTGAGTAGGTTCATAAGCCTTACCTAGCAATTGCTCAAATCGTTGACGATGTTCATTTTTGACGAAATATACTTCCGGAAAATGCTCAAGTTGTGCAACATCCGGTATCATCTCATTTTCTTGGCCCATTGCCTCTCCTGAGGCGGTTCAAGTAGCATCTTTTCGGCGTTTGGGTGCTGCCTCATTGGTCTTTTTGCTTTTGTTCCTTAGAAACATTTTTGCTTGACGTGGCTGGTAGGGACTTTGATCAAAAACCTTGGATTAATGATTTTGTGATGGCATTTTTTTGATGGAGATTATAGGGAAGATGATGAGATGTTGCTGTAATGGTGATAAGATAAGGGAATGGGGATGGTGGGGGGGGGGGGGCGGATATATCAAAGAAGCAAGCTGGGACGAGCGAGCTGGGGGTTGGGTTCGGGCGTGCAGTAATTCGGCCCTATGTTTTTCTTTATGCGGCCCGAGTATCCTGATATCGGCTCGAGCATCCCTCTCTTTGGGATGGGTGACCTGAAGATGAGACGGGAATTTTTTTTTGTCAAGACCATTTCTTTGTTTCCCCCAGTCTGCGGGTCGAGCGTCCTCTAAAGGGGACTGGCGTCCTGCCTTTGTTCTTGTCGAATATAAGGCTTTAAGTCAAGCCTTTCCCTTGCACCCTTTGTGATCCCTTCTTATCATCGTGTCACTTCCTGAAAAATGGCTTAAAGAGTAGATAAGAGCTCTCCCTCACAACTCTCATGTAAGGACTAAATGATACATATAACTAATCTAAAATGCAACTATTATGATACAATGTAAAGTTTGAAAAGAGTATATTAAAAATGGTGGTTTGAGATAGAACTCCACCCAACTAAGTTGAAATGACACATTCCACTATCCATGGAGCTCAATTCTCTCAAATGTTGATCAAATGCTTGTGAATGGTCCTCGAGTAAGCATGAGTAAGTTTTGAACCATTTCAAAATATAGTAGGGCCAATCCATGAGGGACCTCCCTTTGAACTCGTTCCCCTTCTTCTTTGCTTTGTCATAATGGCCTTTCCGGCTATTGTAACTAGCGAACTTGAGATTGTTAGCATAGGGGGTTTTCCGGTTGCTCCTATTTCTTCCAAAGTTGATGACAAAAACACTTGAAATAATCGACCCTTCAAGGATAGAAGGTGAACTTTCATGGCATTGATGATGGGGTGTCTTGGGAGTTGGGATTATAGATGCCAAGTTTGCACATGTAGGCTCCTATTTAGCTTTGTTCTTGAGCTTTTGCACCAAGTGATTCTTATATAACGATTTCAATTTCATGAGAAGGTCCATAATGTCACCTCTAACTATCATGGGCTCCATAGTGGGTGTGAGAAGGTCCTCGTGTTCTATAAGGAAGAGGCATTCTTCTTCTTCATTGAAGTAATCCTCAAACTTCTCAAGGATGGGTTCCTCAATAAAGTTAATCTCCCAACTCCATTCATCATTTGGGTCCATCTTCCCCTCATCATCTTCTTCCATAGACGCGTCATCATTACTTTCCTCATATGAATCATAAATAAGTGCTTCGCTTCTCCTCAATAATTCTTTCTCCACGACCTCAATGTTCACATCAAATGACACACCTTCAAACTCATAAAGGCTTAGAGTATTTGGCTTGCTTAGCCTCATATCTTCTTCCTCAAAAACCACACTTTCATTGTAACACCCCGTAATTTCGGACCGTTATTATTTTGCGAAAGTAATTTATTAATCAAGTTGAATTTAATATTAATGTATTTGAAGTAATAATAATTCAACTAAATGTAATTCTATTATATTTTGAAGTAAATTATTTAATTTGATAGTTTCGAAATGTTTAAAAATAGTTTAAACCGTGTAAAAACCTTTTTATTTCGAAATAAGGGTATATCGGGGAAAAATGACAACTCTTTTGAAAATTGGGCAAACGATTTTGGAAATGGGTCTTTTGAGTACTCAATCTTCTTGTAATCTTGTGTTTAAGAACTTTGGTCTTGTCGGAATTTGCATTTGACAAATGGTTCTATTTATTGTCGAAACGAACCAAAACCGACTCATGAAATTCCGCCACATCCCGCTCCTTTCCTCTCCTTTCCACGGCACCCTCCTCTTCCACCTTCCCATTTCTTCCTAAAACTTCTTTTGTTCTTCTTTTGGTGCTCTTGACCGAATTCCTCAAAAAAAAAATAATAATAATCTTACAATCGTAATTTCATCATAATTTCTTCGTTTCTAGTCCGATTTTCGCAATTTATATTTTCGGAATCCTCTCTTCAAGATCTACAACCTAGTATGTTTTAATTTCAGTTTTCTTTATGTCGATTTAAGATGATTTTGGGCATAATTTCGGTTTTAGTGCTTATAATTGTGTTTTTATTGTTTATTTAGGTGAAGATTTAGAAGACGAGTTTGGAGACTCGTATATAGTTGAAGATAGTGGCTAGTTGGCATATTAGGGTTTGGTGTTCAAGGTGCTAGTTGCTCATTTTGTTGCTAAAGGTAACATATTTCGAGTTACTCGACAAATTAATGTCACATTCTTTGCTTTTTGTATGAATTTGTGATTGTTAATTGAGTGGTTTATTTCACATGATAATATGGGTTAAATTCATGTCTAGTTCATGTCTTTTATTAGTTTAAGTTCACATATTAGTGTGGAAATGAATTGGGAATGACTAATTGATGTTTCAGACGATGTTAAACTGAACAAAAATGGAGAAATGGAGGGTTTGGGGTGGCGGCCCAGCAGGCCCGGCAGGCCCACCAGGCCCACGGCAGGCCTAGGGTTTGCCCGGGTCGGCCCGTTGCTTGTTTCGCGGTTTTTTTTTCAAGTGTTGTTCGTCGTTTCGGGAGTATTAATGTTATATTTAGTAAAAGTAACATGTGGGTAGTCTTATGAAATGAATAATATTAGTAGTAAATATAATTTTGATGGTGAAGTTATGCTTATGTTGGTAGTTGGCACATGTTAGGATAGGTTTAATATGAAATTGTAATGACTAGGCTTAAAATGAATTTTATAGCGATAATTGTAATGTTTGGATGATTATGCCGAAAACTGAGCCTTGGTCCCTTTGACTGAATCGATGTCAGTCAATAGTGTGATTGGTCAGCCGCGATTGAACCGTACTGCCGCAGGGTCGGGGTTGCGGGTAAAAATTCGGTTGGATGAAATTATTGTGTTAATTGGATTATTGGCCTTATTCTTGTTTAGGCCATTTATTATGTTTTTATTTCACATATGTTGTTGGTTGATTTGAATGGTTTCTTATGTTATAGAAACGGCCCTAGACTCCCTGGAAACTTTAATATTGTCAAGTTTGGTCTCTTTGCCTCTCTTTTGGTTAATTGGGTATCCTACTTGTTTTGTGTGGTGCGGGCTAAAGTATTCAAGCTGGGACCTAGATTGGTTTTATTTAGGTCCTAGGTGAGTGTTTCAGCCTTCATCATAGATAGGCCTTTATAGTCTTTGACGAGTATATGTTCACTGCTTAATAGCCTCTGTGTTCCTGACTTGGTGGGTATTTATCCAAGTTGGGGCATGACCTCGTTACTTATTTTGAGAGTAAGTGGTCAGCTTAAGTACTAGCCAACCCTTTGGTGGACTCCTTAGGGTACTCACTTTGTTTTTAAAAAATTGTGGGTCTTGGGTGCGGTGGTGTGTATCCGCATGTCTAGGTCTGCGCAGATTTTAGGCTAGGGTTGTGTTGTGTCTTGGCCATGTTTTGATAGAACCTCTGAGCCAAGATACCGGTTCGATTACCTTCCCTACCTCGTGGTATAGACTCGAGTTACAGAGTGACTATTGACCGTACTAAGAACTTATGCCTGTCTTTGATATATTGTCCTTTCTTGTATGGTGATTCTATGAATCATAGAAGGTGAGATGCAAGCCGGCTATGGTTGATAGAGTTTGGATTCCTGGATGTTATGTGATTCACATGATAGTGTAGTATGAGTCGGTCTAGTTTTCGCATGCTAGGACTATGTGTTGTTATATTGTTGTTCACATGATAAGCACGATTGTCTAGCATCTATATGCTAAGGCTATGTGTGGTTCGTATTCATATTCTTATGTTTACATGTTACATTAAATATGACATTTCGTGGCTGGGAGGACTAGAAGTTACTCCCCACTGAATTGTGGCTTTCGTGTTTGTATAAAATGCGATTGACAGGTTGATGATGATTAGATGGGGTCACAGACGAGCTAGTGAGCAAAAGAACCTTGGACTTAATTTGGTTATTTTGTAGTAAACCTTTAAACTTTTGGTTGTGTTTATATTTTGAAGGGACATATGTCTCCCTCTCTTACTTTGGTTTGTATCACGTTATTCTCATGACTTAGCTATGTTATGGAAATTAGTTTGTTAGAATTTGCAGGTTTTGGCACTCTCCTTTTGGAAATGTTTGTGAATGGTTTAGAAAAGTTTTTTTAAAATTACAGGTTTTATCTAGTTGAACCAATTACAAACATATCCTGTCAGTTTTTCTGTAAAATTTTACGTGTTTATTTTACGCTAAAAAAATGAGGGTGTCACAGTTGGTATCAGAGCATGTTGCTCCCGACGCACGTTTGTGCACCCCACTTAAAATTACTTGACCTTTAAATAATAAACTTGAGAGATGGGTAGGATGGGTAGATTTAGGATTTTATGTGGTAGTCTGTTTGTGATTGCTCTTTGTTAGGTACTAACATGTTTGTTGATTGTCATTTTATAATTGTGGTGTCCTTGGATCAATGACTGTGAGCTTAACAATGTGGCGATCAAGATTTGGTGCCTATTGCTGAGGATTGAAGATTTGTTCAACTTTGAAGAATGCTTCTACTTCCTCGAGGATGTTTCTCAGTCTTTGTGTACCTTGCCCCGTTCTTTACTTCTTAATGCCTATTCCATCTTCTAAATCCTCTTTTCTTATTCCTTGTAAGTCACTCTTGTATTCTCTAACTTGTCCTTTGTTCCTTGCTTATCCTCCCTTAACGCCTTTTGAAGGTACTCTTTCTTTTGAGGAATGTTGACCTTGGATGGAAATTTGACCTTTGAGGAGATTGATGGTGTTTAACTCTTTCCTGGTTTTGAGAGGATTTGATGATGGAAAGACTTAGGTAGTGTGATGAGACATACCTGATGGTTCTTATACCTATAGATCCTTGATAAAGTGAGTACGTTGGATTGGTGGATTTTGTGTATCAAGTGTGAGTTGCATTGGTTACAAAGGTTATGGAACATGACATTGTTGTTTATGTTTGGGATACTAGTGCTTAGTACTTGACTTAAAATGGATGTAATCTTATCATAGCAATCATAAGCTTTAAGGAGTGTTTGGTTAAGCGGTAACCCTTTCATTATGCCGCTTCTGTTCTCCTTTCCTTCTCTTTAGCGTTCGTTGAACCCTGTTTTTATGCCAAAGTTTACGTATCTTCTTTTTACCCGAAATATCTTCTTAACTCGAGTACCTCTTATTTCTGTCAACCGTTATCTTTACGGTCCGACTCCCTAGTTCCTAACTTGTCATGCTCATGCACCCTTCGAAAATATTCTACCGTTTCTTTATCCCATTATCACTTCTTATCTACTTAGTATAGTTGGTACCTTGTTGACCATGTTTACAGAGTTAGTAGGATGTGATTTGAGGGTTTTTGTATTTTGATTTTTGTCGGGAATTGGTGTAGGAGTTTGTGTCTGTATTTGACCATGTAATATGAGAGCTAGATTTTTGATGGAATTCTTATGATGGCAATGTTGTAGTCTTCATGCGATTTGAGGTTTGCGTGATTTGGTGGTATAAGACTTACTTTGGTTTCGATTTGATGATGAGATTAATGGGATTAGTTTACCTTGGTGGAGTATTTCTATGGTTATTTTTGGATTTGTTTTGGGCATTGTTCGTTCGGGGATTGTTCGTTTGTCATTTGAGCCTTACTTTACGGTATTGGGGATTGATAGCTAAGTTTGTGAAATGTTATTGTAAGTTTGGACCTCATATTCAATCCTTTGAGGAATCTTTCTATTGGAATTGGAATATTGTTGGGAGGTAGGATAGGGAATCTTGAGTAAACCGATCAGATGATTTGTGTGATGAACCCATTTATCTTATAGTTAGTGCTAATTATGGAATGGATAGTGCAACTTGTTGCTTGTGGGTTGGTTTCAAGCATGAATGCGTTTGGGAATGTTGAATCTTGGTAAGGGTATAATATTGTTACTAGTTTCGACTTTGGATTTTGATTTTGTTCGGTGGAGGATATTGGTGGAAACATTTTGATTGGGAAATTGTTAAGTTATAATTGTAGAGGATATGATTGTCTCAAAGATTAGCTTATAGGTAGACTTGTCGTTGAGTGGTTCTGATGGCTCTTTGGATTAGTGTGGCCTCTGGTTGTTGCCCTGTTGATGTTCGGAAGACCTAGTAGGATGACTCTGTGGTTGGAAATTGAGTGAACCTTTCTCGAGGTACCGATCTTCCTAATTCCGATCTCCGACAATTGTCATTCTTGCTATTCTGGCTTGTTCCGTTGAGTTCGCCTTTTTGGAACTCATTTGACCTTTTGAGTAAAGCGTTTTGTTCGTTGACATCTTTATTGACTTCATCCAAAAAAATTCCACCTTTAAGAATTCAATTCCTTCTTGTCCGTTGGTTGTGAGTTCCCTATCGCGAGTTGCACTCCGCGTTTCCGAGTGGTTTTCCATCTTGCATAGATTCTATCTAGTTTGAGTAAACTTTTGGTTCAATATTTTAAATTGGGAGTTAAACCTACATATTGACCTCTTTCTATAACATTTGAAAATGATTTCTCACTCTCTTTAAACTTTAGTGTTCGATTTGATACCTAAGCTATTTCTCGTTTTGTGTAATTTCGGACCAAAGTGAGTTAACTTTTCAATTCAGTGTTAAACTTTGTATTGTATTTGGAAAAACTTGACTTTTGGTAAGTTTGAAAAAGGATTTACCATTTTTCTATAACAATTGCATTTGACCTATCGCATTCATTTTGTTTTGGCGTTGATTCGTTGTCAGGATTCGTTATTGGAGACGTCTGGTAACTAGTTCTGCACTTATCGGCGAATGATTTCGTATTTTGATTTGTCCTTGATAATAAAACCTTGAACTAGAATTTTGAAAATACTTTTATGATTTTAAATGATTTTAACATTAATGAGTGTTAAATCTCGTTATTGGAGACGTCCCAATAATGGGTTTTCTCATTTATTGGTGTAGAAATATTTTTAGATCTTGATATGAAATGTAGGTGTTCTTGTCTGATCAACAAGAGTATCACCATTTCATTGAAAAGATACCTATATTTTGCTTATGATTATATTATTAAGATGTTGTTTACTATAATTTCTCCTTCTAAGTTTCGAGGACGAAACTTTTTAAAAGGAGGGGTGATTGTAACACCCCGTAATTTCGGACCGTTATTATTTTGCGAAAGTAATTTATTAATCAAGTTGAATTTAATATTAATGTATTTGAAGTAATAATAATTCAACGAAATGTAATTCTATTATATTTTGAAGTAAATTATTTAATTTGATAGTTTCGAAATGTTTAAAAATAGTTTAAACCGTGTAAAAACCTTTTTATTTCGAAATAAGGGTATATCGGGGAAAAATGACAACTCTTTTGAAAATTGGGCAAACGATTTTGGAAATGGGTCATATGAGTACTCAATCTTCTTGTAATCTCGTGTTTAAGAACTTTGGTCTTGTCGGAATTTGTCATACTCACAAGAGCTCAAGGAGATTGGCTCTTCCCACTTTACATCTTTCACATCAAAGGTCATTACCTCAAATTCACATCCATGGTCAATGCTTAAGAATTCGTGAGGAGCGGTTGGTTGGGTTGCCTTCAATTGGGAAATTCGAATTGCCACTCCTCACCTTGGGTAACAATGCTCTGAAGAACACTGTTTCTATTTTGGCTCTCTTCTAGCATTTGTGTGATGAAATTTTGTTGGTCTCCCATCATTTGGAGAACCATATTTTGAATGTCAAAGTTATGCTCAGCTTCTTGTTGTGTGTGGGTGTGAAAGTTGTTATATTGTGGTATTTGGAATTGGTTACAAAGTGGGTATTGGAAGGGTAGTTGTTGTGGATTTTGGATGTGGGAATTTTGGTGGGGAAAGTTTGGGTAATAGTTAGGATTTTCATTTTATGAGTTGTAAGGTAGGTTTGTGTTGACTTGCTTCTCAAACTCCCCATACCCATTGTAGTCATACTCAAAAGATCCACCACAAACTCCATATACCAAGTCTTGCGTCATCATCATAGCCAAGATAAAGATACAACTATAAACATGGAAACTACAATAAAACGGTAAAAAATACCTTGAGGAACAAGTTCCTCAAGGTTAAATCACAACTAAAAATAGACAAACAAGTAAGAACTTAATCACAAAACACCGTCCCCGGCAACGGCGCCATTTTGGTGAAACGTTGTCATCGCACGCTCTCAAACACATTTATAATCTCAACAAACAACTAGATAGTGGTTAAGTCGGGTCAATCCACGGGACGGTGTGCTTTGGGTTCTATGTCTATCTATCTCAATTTATGTTAGTGTCACAATTGTTGGGGTTGGAGTTGTGTTCTAGGCTACAACAGAGAAATGTAAACAATCGAGAAACAATACAAGTAAATAGAAACAAGGGTGTAAACAAATGATTAGAAATACAAGAGAATCATGGGATCATAGGGGAATCATGGTGAAATAGCATAAATGAATCATATAGATGCAAGAAATTGTTATTGTTGGAATCAAGTTAGTGTATATCTTACAATTCCTAGGGAAACTTAGGTCTCGGAGCCGAGTGGTTCAAGACTTTCCAACACCTACAAGTCGACTTGGTTTTCCCTATTCATGGTGAGATAACATAAATGAGTCCTAGGAAGGTTTGGGTCCCGGAGCCGAGTCGATCAAGACTTTACAACACCTACAATCGACTTAATTCTTCCTATTCAACTATATGCATGGTTTAATAAGCCTTGAGTTGGTTTATGTCTTATAAGTCTTGTTGAAAAGATAAGATAATCATTCTAGGTTCTCAATCAAGCAATTCATCAAACACGACATGTGCATAAGTTGAAGAAACAATAAGTAAGCATTCATATGAGCTCATTAAACATAAATCTTCCCCATGATTAACTCCCTTAATCCCCAACTAATCCCTAGTTAGGAAACTAGTCACTCATTAGCATGGAAAACATGTTAACAATGGTGTCAATCATCTTATCAAATATAAACAAGATGGAAGAGTAAAACAATAAGCAATAAAGTAAAGAGTAAAGGAATTATACCAATCTTAAGATGAACAAATGGAAAGGAAAGAATAATAGAAGAGAACTTGATCTGTTAATGAAGAGTTGTCAATTCTCCAAATAATAACCCAATAATATTCAATTACCCAATAAGAAATCTTGAACAATAATTAAGGAAAGATTAAAGTGCAATTTGTGGAATGATTAAAGATTAATCTATTCTAATCTACTCCTAATCAAATCTAAGAAAGCTTTGCCTACACTAAGAGGACTTAATTTCCAGTAGAGGACATATCCTCAATTTATTACAAAGGGAGTATATATAGTACAACAAGGATTAGGTTAACTAAGGGATTAAATAACGATTAGATCCCTAAGATGAGGATTAGTGTCTTGCAAGTCCTTAAGGAGCTCCACGACCTGACCATGTTGGACGCTCATATTGTAGAGGGAAACGTCCGTCCCGCATTTGGGACGCTCGGCCTGAACATTGGGACGCCCGGTCTGAGTCTTGGGACGCCCGGTCTGAGTCTTGGGCCGCCCGGTCTAAGCTTAGGATGCCCGGATCATGGGTCAGCTTGGGTTCTTTTTCTCATGACTGCCTCAAGATCCGTGGGGATCATTAAGGGGTCGTAGGGGTCTTCATCATTGCCCATTCTACTTGATTTATTGACTTAGGCCGTTGATGTTTGTCTTCTCTTTGGTGCTTGGTCATTATATGCTATCAATTTAGCTCCACTTCACTCTATCTAGTCAAGTTATTGCTCTTCTCCTACAAAGGACACCAAACCTCATAGAAAATGCATAGAAGAAGGCTAAAGAGAAGAAACGACCCTAATTCATACTAAAAAAGCATATGAAATAGGCTAGTTAGGGGACTAAATGTGCGTAAATACGAGTCACATCAGGATCATGTGGTGGAGCCACTAGTTGAGGAAGGGCCAAGTCAGGATACAATCATGGCTTTACCTGACACAAGCCACAACTTGGTCTTATGGAGAGTCATACATTCACAACAAGCTCCATTGTAAGCTGGCCAGAGATCCCTGATATTCAGAAGCAGATGCATAATTCAGGGTAGGTTTTAGAACTTGATCACAGTTAGAGGGAGTTGTACCAATGTAGCTTCCACCACCATGGTCACCAACCTGAATTTGATGAATCGGGGACACCCAAATCCTTACAAATTGGGATGGTTAAACAAGGGGGCATAAGTGAGGGTAGAGAAACAATGTCTAGCAGTACAAAATAATCAAGGGCAACAGACAGCCAAATTCCGTCAATAACAGGCTGTTGATGTGACTCATATTTGAGCACATTTAGTCTCCGAATTAACCTCGTTCCTACGCTTTATAGCACTTATTTGGGTTATTTACTATCTTTAGTTTCCCATTTTGCATATTCTTTGAGGTTTTGTCTCCTTGATAGGAAAGGATTGCTAACCGTGCATTTATGAGGCGAAATAGAGCTAAATGGATCGCATCTAATGACCAAGCATCAAAGAGAAGACCGACACCAGAGGCCTAAGTAGATAAATAAAGTGAAATGGGCAATGATGAATGGATCCTTGCATCCCCAACACGATCCGTGCGGATTGTTGAAGAGCCAAACATGGGAAGCAATCTGCCCAGGGATCCGAGCGTCCCAGAACACTAGGACCCGAGCGGCTTGTACCCTAGACGAGCGGACTGTGTAGTATGATCCGAGCGTCCCCTCACCTGATCCGAGCGGATCCCAAGTTAGAACAACCCTTGCCACAGCACAAGACGAGCGTATCGAGGCAAGACTAGCAACGAGGATCCGCGCTTTTCCCTCGAGAGTAACATTTCCTCAAGTTTTCGTAGGGTCTTAATAGTCATTTAAGCCCTTAGTAACCCTAATCCTTGTACCTAATATTTAGTATAAATACCCCTTTATACTATCTAGATTAGCATGAACTCTTATGCTCTCTTAATCATCTCTTAATACTTTTAAATTAGTGTTAATTTAGTTGTAATACAATTCTCAATATTAATCATATCTTAATCTTTCCTTAATTTCTCTTTTGTTCTTCCTTTTATTCGGATAATTAGAAGATTATTTGGGTTTATTTGGAGGATTGACAACCTTCCATCAATCATCAATTACTTCTATTATTCTTTGCTTTATTATTGGGAATCATCTTCATAGGTATAATTCCTCTTTACCCTTGTTTAATTATTGTTAATCACTTTCATTTATTCATCATTTTTTGCTTTGTTAGTATGATTGACAACCTTATTAGCATGCTAAACTTGATCATGAGTGAGTAGTTCTTTAGCTAGGGTTAATGGGGAATTAGGGGAAAAAACATGGGGATTGATCTATGCTTAATCTAATAGTTTTCATAATTAATTTGCTTTCTTGTTGTGATTTCAACTTATGCACATGTTATGTTTGATGAAATGCGAGCCTATGAATCCTTGCATTTTTTAACCATCTCTTATCTCTTCAGTGAGGGTTATAAGATATAAACCAACTCGAGTTTCATTAGACCATGCATAAAGTTGAATAGGAAAGATTAAGTAGACTTGTAGGTGTTGTACAGTCTAGACGACTCGGCTCCGAGACCCAAACCTTCTTAGGGATTGTAAGATATACACTAACTCGATCCCATCACAACAATAAGTGATTGCATCAAGTTGAAAACATGTTCGTATGATCCCATGACACCCTAGTGCCTTTAATCATTTGTTTACAAACCCCTTTAATTAGTTTGCTTTGTTTTCATTAATTTACTTTCATTTTGTTGATTAGTTTAGATTACACATCATCTCAACCCAAATTGTAACACCCTAAGATATAGCTATTTACAATTGGGAATCCTACATAAATACCCGTTCCTTGGGATCCGACCATTACTTATCTCTTTACTAAGAGTAGTTTGTGAAGTTATAAATATTGTTTTGGTTGGTAGCTTTTGACGACGACTTTTAATCCACACCATAAATGGCGTCGTTGCCGGGGACGGTGTTAAATTGATTTGATTTTCATTAATTGTTTTTAGTTGTGTCTTTCTTTAACTTGGGGAAGTCAAACTCGCCAAGGTTGTTCTAATTGTTTTCGAGTTGTCTGATATTTTGCATGACTAGGAGATCACAAGGTAATCCATTACCTTGTGATCTTGAAATTGAAAGGACCTTAACCAACAATAGAAGAGTTGCTAGAGGTACATCAAGAGTTGTAGGTATTGGAGAGATTGTGGACATACAACCAAATAACATTGAGTTCACCAACGCTCTTGCAAGAGAAGGAGAGGATAACCCAATACAAAACCCACCACAAAATCAACCCACAATGCCTAAGTTTTCATCACATTCCGTACCAACCGAGGAGAACCTACCAAATGGTACTCCTACACCACCACATTAAACCGGTAATTTCATTGCCAAATCCGCATTCATACAATTAGTTGAGAGAAGTCAATTTGGAGGGATGCCTAGTGAAGACCCTCATTCACATATGGAGACTTTTTGTGACTATTGTAATGCGATTTTTCAAACCGGAGTTACTCAAAACAAAATCCGATGGGTATTATTTCCTTTTTCTTTGATCGGTACCGCAAATCAATGGTTGAAGAGCCTAGACAAGGCTACCCTTGGTATTGATTCATGGAAGAAGTTAGCACTTGCTTTCTACAAGAAATTCTATCCTCCGGAGAAGACCAATATGTTGAGAGCCCAAATCACCGGGTTCAAACAAAGGGACAAAGAATCATTGTATGAAGCATGGGAGAGATTTAAGGACACTTGTCGCTCTTATCCCCACCATGGACTTAGCGAGTTGTTCTTTGTGCAACAATTTTGGAACGGCTTATATGAAGACTCCCGCAACATTCTCAATATGGGATCCAATCGGATGTTTACCGAAGTTGATGACCATCAAACATGGGCCAAAATCGAAGAGATGGCGGTTCATAATTCACAATATAGTAGGCCTCGAAAGGCCACTAGAGGAGGAAAGTATGAGGTAGATTCCATCACACAATTGGGTGCTCAACTAAGTGCTCACATTGACACCATCAACTTGAAGTTTGAGAAGGCCATGGCTAAGCTTGATGAAGCTTCCAAATCACCCAAACAACATGTTAATGCTATGGTGGTATCATCCTCAATTCCAAATGGAGTATGTGAGAGTTGTGGAACTTTGGGACATGACCAAAGGGAGTGTAGGGGAACAAATGAACAAGTGAATGCTTTCTAAGCATACAAAAGTGACACCCCTTATTCCAACTATTACAATGAGAATACCAAATTCCATCCAATTCTTTTATACAAGAGCCAAAATGTTCAAAACCCTCAACCAACATACACCCCACCTCCAATGAGAAATCAAGCTCAAAGACCCTTTTACAACCAAAGCCAAAGTTATCAAAATCAACCTTCCTATAACCAATCCAATGACCAAAGCTTTGATGATTAAAAAGCGGTCCTCCAAATGCAAAAGAACCAACAAGAATTTTCACCCAAATGCAAAAAGATATCCAAGCCAAAGATATCACCATCAACAACATACTAGGCCACACCAAGATGTTGGAAACTCAAATTTCTCAATTAGCATCTTCTAGCTCTCAAAGACAAAAGGGGCAATTAACACCTCAAGGTAATCCACCAAGACATGAAACAGTGAGTGCCATCCATTTGAGGAGTGGTACAAGAGATGAGGGGCCGAAGAGGCCAATTGATGAAGATGTTGTGATTACTAGTGACAAGCAAAGAGTTGTGGAGAACTCTAAGGAAGAAGAAGAATCCACCACTAATGAAGTTTCAAAGAAGAAGAATAAAGAGAAGGCTAAGGAAAAAGAGACTATTGTGATTAGACTTCCATTCTCAAGTCGTCAAGTTAAGCCTAAGTTTGATAAACAACTTGGAAAGTTCATGGAAATTGTGAAGAACGTAGAAGTCTCAATCCCATTCACGGAATTGATCAATCATGTTCCGGCCTATGCAAAGTACATGAAAGATATTCTTCCCAAGAAGAAATCGATCCGGAAGCTAGAGACTATTGCCTTTACCAAAGTGAGTAGTGTTATTCTTCAAGGAAGTTCCCCTACAAAACTCAAAGATCCGGGAAGTTTCTCTATTCCATGCACCATTGGCGACACTACAATCAACAAAGCATTATGTGACCTTGGAGCAAGTGTAAGTGTCATGCCATACTCGGTATGCAAGAGGCTAGTAATGGGAGAACTCAAATGCACTAACATTACTCTTCTAATGGCGGATCGATCAACAAAGATACCTTTAGGGGTATGGGAAGATGTGCCCCTAACAATTGGCAAATTATTCATTCCGGTGGACTTTTTCATATGGAGGAGGATTCCAACATTCCTATCATTTTAGGAAGACCTTTCCTGCACGCCGCGGGAGCGGTAATTGATGTGAAACACGGAGAACTCACACTTGAAGTGGGGGATGAGACAATCACTTTTTACCTTGACAAAACGATGAGAGTTCCCCGACTACATGGCCCATGTTTCAAGATCGATCACTATAGCCGAGTGAGTGATAGAAAGAAGTTAGCATCTCAATGCAAAGATCAAGCTATGGGTAAAGAATCACCACCCATATGGAAGAAGAAAGTCGATAACCCTCAAGTAGCTCTATCCGGAGAGCAAGGTAATTTCAACAACAATGAGAGCTTGAATAGCTCACCACCAATCATGACAAGTAAGAAAGAAGGCCTCATTGGCCATGACAAAAAGAAAGAAGAGTTGCTCTTGTCAACTCATGACATCATTGGGGAGCAAGCTAACGAAGTTTGTGGTCTGTGGGATGACGAATTTGAAGGATTAGTCAATCCTAATATTGGCAATGCGATGACCTTAGACCAAGGCTTAGTTGATCCTTGTCATTATCTTGACATGGGTCATCAGCATAATGAAGAACACAATGTGAAAAGATCTATGCAAGATCTTTATGATGAAAATGAACAAGCCATCGACTACTTCTACAAGGTGTTGAGCAACATCAACAACACCTTGTCTATGCCCCCTTAACATCTCATTCAAGAATGAGAGTTTTGGGGAGTCCTCCCTAAACCACCATTTGTAAATATTCTAACCCCTTAACTCGCATTTTATTTCTTGAATTGCATTTTTTGTCATTTTTGGATTTATATTTTTGTGCTTTGATCAAGATTGTTGTTATGAGAGAAAGTGAGGGAGGTGTTTTAACGTGTTTTGATGTGTAGTATTTGATCTAGTGTGAGGATAGAGAATGCCTAGGCAAACCGAGCCTTCATAGTGCACCCACAATGTTGAACAAAGGAAATAAAGAAAGGATGATGCGGGAAAAGGAGATCCCCACAGGCAGAAGTGAGCTCGTGGGTGCAGGGTTGAATCCGAGCATCCCAGGAGGGAATCCGCTCGAGCTGCTGATGATCCGGGCGTCCCGAGGAGCATCCGAGCGTCCTGACCTTAGATAGTGGGTCATGGGAATGCTTGAATTGAAGAAAGGAGTCTGTTACAAAATCTGCATAGATCATATAAAAGACGCTCGTCCCAGACAATGAGTCGCTCGTCCTGGCAAGGATCTGAGCATCCTGTCATGCTTCAAATTTTTAAATCCACGCTGTTTGTAAACCCGAGCGTCCCCAGGAGGAGACTAGCATCCCCAGCAGAAATCCGCTCGTCCTCAGCAGAATCCGCGCGTCCCAGCACGGGTTGGAAAAATAGACTGCACTGACTCAGGATCCGCGCGTCCCGAGTAGAAGCCGAGCGTCCCCTGCTGCTATTTAGAAATATTACGGGATTCCCTTCTCCTCATCCCCAATTCATTTCATCTTTAATAAACACAACACACATCCTTTCTCCCTCAAAACCTTCATTCCCCTCATTCAAAAACACAATTTTCTCAACCAAATTCACCAAAATCAAAATAAAACTTCCTCAAATCACAATTAAATCACTCCTTTATCAACAAAAGACCATCCAAACATCAAAATCCTCACAAATTGAATCGATTTTCTAGGGTTTGAAGACAATTTCAAAAATCCTAAAATCGATTAGGAATTGACTGAAGCTTGAGGAAACAAGGAGCATTCAAGCATAATATTTGTTTGTTGATATAAATTTGACAAGGAGAAAAACATGGCAAGAACAAAAGGTGGAAACAAGGCACCCAAAACTTCAAATTTATCAAAGAGACAATAAGGTAGAGGCTCGAAAAAAATGTTGAATTCCGCTTTGAGAACAAGGATAGACGAATGTCTTTGAGAGAGTTTGATGAAGTGTATGGTCTTTTAGAACACTATCATTATGAGAAAAAGCCTTTGAAATATGATGCCGCACCCCTTTGGAAAGCGATCACCGGGAAAAAATTTGACACTTTCCGGGAGTGACATGTTCTATATGTCCACCATCCGGCCATAAGTGTAACACCCCCATATTCTGAGAAGCCTTAACTAGGCCTTCCTTAGCATATAAGGGCGTTACCACCTCGGTTTCCCGAGGTAAGTGATCATCAAAAGTCGATAAAAGAACAATTATGGTTACATTTACAAGTGTTACATCAAGCTAACAAAATAAAAATACAACTCGTCAGCTACACACTATCTCAATCAATACTCGTGATGACTCATCCCCGCCAGAACTCCAGCCATCAACCACATCAACACCTGCTAAGACGGACTGCTCACCATAGGGGATCACGGCAGACACGTATACAAACAAGACAACCACACATGGTCAGTAACTGAGCTAAGACATAACAAAACCAACAAAAATTATCAACACAACACAGCACAACCAGTCTCACACAATCACACCCACTCCAATCAATCTCCGACACCGATTGTCCACTGGACCAGCCCTGTCAGTGGGAGACCACAGCCGTACCCACCAAATCCCCGCTCATCATACCGAACGATAACCCTGTATCATTAATGTGCACATCCCCTCCCGTGGCGGGTTCCACGGGGAGCAAAACTAGGGCGTGAAGCCACTCCCGCAAGTGACTCCACTCAGCCGAGGACGCACCTCGAGAACCAGAGACAAACAATCACAGACAGCTACAATACGACAACAACCAACAGACTGTACACACCAACCGAATACCGCATATACACTTCCACACAAACACAACTACAATACAACAACCACGACAAAACAACCGACACACTAGACCATCCACAGAAACTGAGTAGGCGAACCTACCTTTAAGCAACTGCAACCATTCCATGCCAACACACGCAATATCCAGCAATCAAGCAACACCTATATACACAATATAATTATCTATTACTACCATTCTAATCCTAACTGAAAACACAAGACACAGATGATGATGACGACATACCTACAAGAGGAGAACTTGGCAAAGGATCGATACCCGACTCAAGCTACGTACTCCAAAGGCATAATAACCTTCAAGGGCTTCCATGGAGGTCATATGGTGAAGGGAAGAGGAAAGGGTGACATCTAGGTTTAGGAGAAAGAGGCCGAAATGATTTGCGGATTTAACAAAACACGATTATAAACCCTCGCTGAAAAGACACTACTCGATCGAGTGGCCCCTACTCGATCGAGTATCCAAGCTACTCGATCGAGTAACCTCTACTCTATCGAGTACCACCCTCAACTCAAAACACAGGATAACTTTGGTACGCACTTCTAAGGACTATTAGTGCTCCCTAGGTCGGTCAACGCTGGTCAACGGGTCTCCAAAAGGGCAGGTATTACACTCTTCCCCCCCTTAAAAAGAACTTCGTCCCCGAAGTTCAACTCACCTAACCAAAGCACATGATACGAAAACAAAGCGGCCTCACAACTCCTCCGACATAGGTCACTATTCTCGAAAAAACCATCCCCCCCCCCCCCCGTGTCATCATCATCAACTGTCTAACGCTCCATATAGATCGACCCCTACAAACTACCACTTGAAATACCAACCTCACAACACGAACCGGCACAACCAACGATTACCCAACACATTACGATATTACACTTTCACTATTAACAACCATCAACACGAAATAAATCACATTAACACAACTATGTTATCCAACGATACGATTCTATTCCAACACATGACATCATAACTAACTTTCTATGACTTTTAACTAACTTTCTATGAATTTTAAGCATACTATTCCACTTTACTTCAACATACCATTTATTTAACGAACAAGTGCAAACAGTTATAATTTCATCCAAGAAATGTAACCAAAGTAATAGAAAACCTTATAAACAAACAACAAAATAATTGCAATATCGGCCTTTTTATTTCGCGACATTACTCTTCCCCTCTAAAAGGGAACTTCGTCCTCGAAGTTCACCACCGAATTACTACACATGTTACGTACTACTTACATCTTGACATATATCCAAGCCATATTATTCATTATTGACATTACTCATTAATCTTACAACCACTAAACCATAAAAACATATGCAACCATATTCGAATAACTAGCCACCGTCAATAATGCATGTATACACCATATGTATTTGTATATGGAAGGACACAACTCCGGTGAAATATAATTAGTAGACATTACGGATGTAAAATGAATGCAATAAGAACCAACTACTACTCCACTATTCGTTATGAATACGCATCCCAAAATCCAAACACGATTTCCAACATATGAAATTAACGGTTCAAACATGTTACTAATCATCAATAACCATGTTAAACACCAAAACATGTAATTATATAACCATTAAACAATTTTATTTAACGAAAAGTTCCTCTAACAGTGCTACTCGATCGAGTATATAGGGTACTCGACCGAGTGCCCGCTACTCGATCGAGTATCTTGGCTACTCGATCGAGTAGCCCTGAGATCAGAATACCCCATTCCTGTCACACATGCAGCTACTCGACCGAGTATGGGTACTCTGTCGAGTAGCCACAGGTTAAAAGCTTAGAAATTCTGTCATAACACCATATATATATATATATATATATATATATATAAAATATATATATATATATATATATATATATATATATATATATATATATATATATATATATATATAACGTCGCATAAGCGCGAGTTGGAATGACAACCCGACCCCCCAAAATCCCGCAAATAAGTTCAAACTAAGCAAATCCGGCCTTATGGCCATCCATACAAACCAAAATAAAAGTTCCGACTAAGAACGACTACCATCATCCAACATCATCAACCATAAACAAAGAGAAAGAAAAGGAATATCACTCCTGCTGCTGCTGATTCTCATCCATCATCTCATCTCCACCACCATCTCCTCCAGAGGTGCCTGCTCCCGATGACCCAATACCCGCATCAACCCCTGCCCCAGCTCCATGACTCACATACCATGGGGTCAAACCACCAAAAGCAAAGGACTGTGGTGTCCCCCATGTCGTCTGGTCCACCCCGTAAGAGTGGAAAACCCCACTATAGTCCCCAACTCCGCTTCACCACACTGGATGTGGTCCCTCGGTCCCAATCCCCTGAGCATACGCCATCTCATGCATGTTCCTTAGTGTCAAAGTAGATGACACTCTCTCTGCCAAGTAGCTCGAACGCGTCTCTTGGGTGTCGAGGTAGGGGTAACAAGGAAAAGGGTACTGTTGTGGTGCTGTTGGCCGTGGGGTGGTCTCAGTTGTACTCTCCCTCACACGACGAGGTCCTCTCCCCAACCTGGGTCTCTCCTCCACTGCTGCCACGTTCTCCCCCTTCTTCGGCTCGGGCATCACTTGAAGGATCGTGTCATCAATGAGGTATGTCGGCAACTGCCGAGGTACATCATCATCCTCCTCCTCCTCATCGGAGTCAACAGCTATCACCACTGGGTCTAACGGCTCTGTCGGTGGGAGATGCTCAGGAGCCGGAATCCTCATCCAGCTCATACCCCACACTCGCCAAGCTAGGCTACAATCAGCTGAAGTTCTCAACCTTTTCAGGTCGAGGTAGTAATCTCTGTCCATGGTAGGCACTGGTGTAGATAGGGGAACATACTCAAAAGAAGCCTCAAAGGAGGCTACCTTTCAGCTAGCCGAGTGGCGATAGCACCACAGCTCAAGTACCGAGTGGTAGAAGTAGCCATCAAAGCAAAGCTAGCACAGACCATGGCAGGAGCATTAAAGACCACCCTCTCGGTCCGCTCCGGGTTAAGATAAGACATCAAAAGCAACAGTTCATTATTGTTCAACTTACTCATATCCGGCCTCTCATAAAGAAGGTTCAAAATAGAATGAAGGAAGATCCTCAAAGTAACATGTTGAACATCATTAATCAATATGTTGCTGGAGGTGGGAGCTGACTTTCCGGAAAGACAAGGCATAAGGCGGCAGACACCGCACTCAGATGGAATCTCACTGGTGGAATCCTTGGGAGGCTTGGCCAACCCAAGGTGAGAAGCAAAGAGGTTCATGGTCAACACGAAACTCGTGTTCATAAGACGGAACTCAACAGTTTGTGCAGCTGGCTCGTAATTAAACGAGCTCATAAACTCCAAAATCAGAAAAGGGTAGGAATGCTTCCTCAACCGATACAACCCCATGAACCCCAGAGTCTCAAAGATATGACGGACATCCGTCTCAATTCCCAAGTCATCAAGAAGTGTGGTATCCACACAACGGGTGGGTCTCATCTTGCGTTTCTGCAACGCCACAAATCTCTCTCTCTGTTTAAAGTCCACAAACACCACCGAAGGGTATTCCGGTACAGCTGGTACCACGGGTCCACTACCCTCCCCAACTTCGGGCTGTGAAGCCCTCCCCCTCTTACTCTGATGGGTCCCTATGTTTAGTCTCGGCATCTGTTTCAGCATACGGTTTAAACCAACTTGCATATGCACTTAAAACACATAATTTACACAATTGAACATTGAATAATCATCTAGGTACACATTTTCACCAACAAATTCCCAATTTGATATATAAATTCAGTTTATAGCATTTCAGACGATCTCTATAGCTGTGAAAAGTTTAACATGGTAAATATGATTTACTTGACCAATTCAGTTATCATGGCGTGGCTCAAATGCTACTCCATATATATATATATACTTGATAACATGTGAAACATTCATATATGTTCATAGAAAGGCAATTTAATACATGCCTTCACCAACTTTCAACATTATGAGCAAACCTTTCAATTAAACTAGTCAGACGGTCTCTACAGCTGTAATGGTTTTGACACATTCATCAACAATTAACATCACCATTACTATAATAGAAGTTTAACTCTTGCATATGCATTCATATTTAACACAAAACCTAAGTCATAGAGAACGAATTTCAATTAGGGGCACTTTTAAGACGGAGTTTTAAGGCAAGTTTTTAGGTGAAAATCACAAAATCCAACTTCCAACATGATATATACAACATATAGTACTCAATTTCATCATCCAACATGTAGAAAACAACCAAAGTCAATTTTGATTTTGCAAACCCTAGAAAAATTCATCCCCAATTTGGCAATTTTTATTCTATTTTCGGAATAACTAGTCATCAACAATCATGAAAGGGAAGCATGTGAATCATATTACAACAATTACAAGCAATTTTTGTCCATATGAATCGAAATTTTCGAACTATTCTATCATTCTAATAGATTGAAAGTGATAAAAATATGTACATAGAGAATAAATTCATACATTGATTAGATGGAAAGTAAAAGAACAAAATTAAACAAAGAAAACAACCCAAATTAGTCACCACAACCACAAGAATATGAGAGCTTTTGAGAGATTTTAGGGCTTAGGGGTTCGAATAAGGAAGAAAGAATAAGAAGAATGAGGAAAAATAAGGGTTTTATGAAACCCGTAAGAGCCACTGTACTGTAGCCTACTCGATCGAGTGCCCAGGGTACTCGATCGAGTGCCCTCTACTCGATCGAGTAGGTGCTATTTCGTCGAGTATGCGTAGAAATTGCCACATTTCGACGTCATAGCTTCCTAACTAGATCGAGTGAGGTCTACTCGGTCTAGTAAGCACTCGCACTCGGTCAAGTAAGGTTGAGTACTCGGTCGGAAGTACCAAAAATTAATTGAAGATTCCTGCAAAACAACATCACGTGTAGATTCCAAACCAAGTTCGGAATTCGTCACTGGTTTTCGTGCTCACTTCTATATCACCATTACTACTCAAACATATCATACCGTCTCATCAGATAAGATTCATATCATATTACGCTACAACAACTGCACACAACACGGTTTACCTGCAACTGAGTCATTCATATACACAATTATGTCACCATATCATGTCTAAACTCGTCTTCCCACATTGCTAGCAAGCTTATGCTCACATCAATTACAACATATAATTAACGATAAATTCCCACGTGTCATCCAAGTGTATTACTATCATGCTCAAGCTTCAACATAAACAAATTATTCTACACAAATTAATCACCACGCAAGCGGAAATTTTCAGCCATTAAACATTGTATAACGCATCACTATTGGCTATTTCTCATATTATAACTCAACACTTCTTTGACTTTCATCATTATAGCTATGGTAGGACTTATAAACTCATATAGGATCACCATCACTAATAACTGGAAGCAAACACCAACACGACCACTTTTCATATTACAGCATGCACTTCTACACTTTTCACACATTTCTATTAAATAAAACCCTTTTACGTTTCTCATTATCATCACATATACTCACTAATTCTACCAAACTTCACCACACATGAACCAGATGCAACTATCATGCCTATATCAACTTCAACAGAGACTCGACCACAGATAGTTCCAACGAAATCCACACACACGCTAAGCACACACTCACGAACTCCACATTCCCATACCCAGTGACCGGCTTAAGTACAATGGGGCCAAGATTTTGAAATGAGGGCGCCTACTCACCCAAAATCAAGCATCAGCTGGGGCTCCCATCAAACATACACCAGGTTCATTTTATTAGACTCACTACGTTCATTATGTTCTTTGGTGACAGGTTCCAAAATCGTCGCTCTGATACCATTTTGTAACACCCCCATATTCTGAGGAGCCTTAACTAGGCCTTCCTTTTCATATAAGGGCGTTACCATCTCGGTTGCCCGAGGTAAGTGATCATCAAAAGTCGATAAAAGAACAATTATGGTTACATTTACAAGTGTTACATCAAGCTAACAAAATAAAAATACAACTCGTCAGCTACACACTATCTCAATCAATACTCGTGATGACTCATCCCCGCCAGAACTCCAGCCATCAACCACATCAACACCTACTAAGACGGACTGCTCACCATAGGGGATCACGGCAGACACGTATACAAACAAGACAACCACACATGGTCAGTAACTGAGCTAAGATATAACGAAACCAACAACAACTATCAACACAACATAGCACAACCAGTCTCACACAATCACACCCACTCCAATCAATCTCCGACACCGACTGTCCACTGGACCAGCCCTGCCAGTGGGGGACCGCAGCCGTACCCACCAAATCCCTACTCTTCATATCGAGCGATAACCCTGTCCCATTAATGTGCATATCCCCTCCCGTGGCGGGTTCCACGGAGGGCGAAACTAGGGCATGAAGCCACTCCCGCAAGTGACTCCACTCAGCCGAGGACGCACCTCGAGAACCAGAGACAAACAATCACAGACAACTGCAATACGACAACAACAAACAAACTATACACGCCAATCGAATACCGCATATACGCTGCCACACAAACATAACTACAACACAACAACCACGACACAATAACCGACACACTAGACCATCCACAGAAACTGAGTAGGCGAACCTACCTTTATGGAAATGCAACCGTTCCATGCCAACACACGCAATATCCAGCAATCAAGCAACACCTATATACACAATATAATCATCTATTACTACCATTCTAATCCTAACTGAAAACACAAGACACATATGATGATGACGACATACCTACAAGAGGAGAACTTGGCAAAGGATCGCTACCCGACTCAAGCTACGTACTCCTAAGGCATAAGAACCTTCAAGGGCTTCCATGGAGGTCATATGGTGAAGGGAAGAGGAAAGGGCGACATCTAGGTTTAGGAGAAAGAGGCGGAAATGATTTGCGGATTTAACAAAACACGATTATAAACCCTCGCTGAAAAGACGCTACTCGGTCGAGTGGCCCACCTACTCGATCGAGTGGCCCCTACTCGATCGAGTATCCAAGCTACTCGATCGAGTAACCTCTACTCTATCGAGTACCACCCCTAACTCAAAACACAAGATAACTTTGGTACGCACTTCTAAGGACTATTACTGCTCCCTAGGTCGGCCAACGCTGGTCAACGGGTCTCCAAAAGGGCGGGTATTACAATAAGAGTATGGCATAAATTTGTGGGCAACACTTTAATTACAAGAAAAGGCACAAACCACTTTACCGAGCTCGATTTTGTCTACCTTGAGTCTACCATGAATATCAATGGAAAGTTCACCAAAGAATACAACATCCTTCAACTTTTACTTGATCGGTGGCTTGAAATTGATAACGGAAAAGATGGAGCGGCTTTTCTTGTGAATGGAGGATTAGTGACGAGGTTAGCCAAGCATTTTAACCGAGATTTCAACAAAGATAAAACATACAAGCCGGTTAAAGGAAGCAACCTCCTTGATATGGCTACTATGATCAACAAGTTCCATTGGGTCAAGAATGACAATCTTGACAACAAGGTTGAGTGGCTCATCAAAGAAGCTAAGTCCTTCATCTTGCCTAACAAAATATGCCGCATTGCCGTTCATAGCCCAAACAACCTACTACCCGTCTCCGAAGAAGCCGAAGTGATTATAAAGCAACATAGGGAATCAAATGCCAAGACCTCGTCCTCCTCCATTGTGACTCCACCATATCCATTTGCCTACCAAGAATTCAAACCAAGTGGCTCTAATGTAATGGTAGGCAATGACTACTTGACCCAACTATTGCAACATATGCATAAGGAACCTCATGAAGATCGGGTCAATGCTTACCGTGCTCAATATCCGCCCCTCCTATATTTAGCTAGGCAAGGACTACTTGATCCTTTATGTCCTTTGCCTAGTTGGACGGATAAGGAGGTATTCTTCCCAAGTGCTTCTAGAGATGCCAACATGGATAGTCGAGTTGCTAGGGGGAAGGAGATTGTTGTTCATGGAGGGGAAGGTAGTGCCTCTTGCCAAGAGGAATAAGAGGAAGAAGAGCAAAGTTCAAATGATGAAAGTGGTGAAGCCTCCGGGTCAATGGAGATAACTGATGAGGATAATGAAGAAGAGGTTGATGAAAGTGATGAGGATGTCGCAATGAGCGACAATTGAGGATTGACAAGATTTTTGGAGGATGCCACATATGCAAGGTTGACTACTTGACTTCAACCTATTCCATTGTGAGTTTCCTACACCTCCTCTAGCTTTGTTTATTTCTATTGTTCTAAATTTTTAATCTTGATCATTTGGTTTGAGTCCTAGAAACACTCAAAGGACTCCCACCTCGGTCCCATTGAGGTGTCTCATTTTGTTCCCACTTTTGAAAATCCAAAATGACAATTAGTTTCATGCATTGCATACTTGTGCATGAACTTCCCTCTTTTTGACACTAGAAATGGTGTCTTACTCGGTTTGAGGAACTTTAAACGCAAGGATTGGGAGTTAATCCAAATTAGCTCTCCAACCAATAAAATCATGCATCATATAGAGTAGAATAGATTGCATTATTTATATATATATATATATATATATATATATATATATATATATATATATATATATATATATATATATATATGTCATATAGTTTGCATTTTAGTGTAGAAATCATGCATTCCCATTTAGCTTGCATAATTTCCTATCGTTTTGGCCGTTGAGGACAATGCCCATACTAGTGTTGAGATGGGAAATTCTAACTTGACTTTTAAATCAAAATGATAAAAATTTGAAAAAAATTTAAAAACCAAAAACATGTTCATTTCCTTTGTAGTGTAGAATTGTATATACTTATTTCTTTGTTTGTTTATCCGTCTATTACATTGGATCGACTACGCCACATCCGAGGCATGAGGAATATGAAAACCGCATGGTATGATCTTTACAATCTGCTTTTTCCTCTCTATCTTAATGACTATGTGGCTTTATTTTAATTGATGCGGTACAAACCAATGTGATTCTATGAGTTGCATTTACTTTATATGGCATACTAGTTGATAGAAGTGTTGGAGTATGTGTCCTCGACAATACTGCGATCACATGTATAAATCTCATGATAAGAATACGTAAGGGATGATTCATTATATAGTCAACCGATCAACATTAATCGGTAATGATTGGCTAACTAGAGTTTGACATTACTGTCGGTTGACGGTGGTGATCAGTTGATCCCTTGAGGTCACACCTATAGGATGGAACCCAAATAATTTCTGATCAAATGTATTTGATACGGGTTGATCAAGTCCCTGATATTTATATATGTATATTTAATATATATATATATATATATATATATATTTAGTTGTGTGAGTTTGTTGAGGTTGAGTTTAGAACTCGAGTCAACGCAAGTTTATTATTCAATTAAGCGATGATTGACTAATGAAATTTTATATCTTATTGTAATGTGACTAAATAAGATTTAATTTAATAATTAAGAGTTAATTCATTAAATTAATCGAGGTTTGTATATATTTTGAGGTAGTGGTAATTGGTTAATATATTTACAAAGAAGTTGTAAATTAATTAAATTGGGTATTGTAAGACCCATTATATATTGATATAATGGTAAAATATTAAGTGTAAAGTACTTATTAATTTGTGTCATATAATTTTTATATGATCACATTAATACTTAATTATACAAGATAATTAAGCATACGATTTAAACGTATTTGTCGGACAAATACGGAAAATCAAAACGGGCCTATTTTGCATAGGTGACCAGTTTTTTAGTAGAAAAGCATAATGATGTTTGTTCTTTTCTAAAATCACACTTTACTAGTGAAAGTGACTAGTCCTACAAGCGTTAATCATTATGCATTCCACTAACACACTACCCATTATGCATGACATTATTTTAGTGAAAAATTTACCCACTTAAGGGGTGTGTGCCGTGAAGAACAAGTGTGAGAGATAAGAAAAGTGTTTTCATTTTTCCTCTATAATTCACATGCAAACCTCTCACTATTATCTCACTACAACCATATTAGATTATCTAATTACTAAGGTAGTAATTCAAATAATATTAAGGGTTATTACTTAAATTATCTAGTTAATGAAATTAGTAATTATTGGGTGAAATATTGGGTCCAACATATTGGAGAACTTCTAGTCTTGAAGTTTGGAGGATCATTCCTAATCTTATAGCTCAAGAACAAGTGAAGGAAGGAGTCCTTACTTTTGCCCAATATTGCGTCTGACCAATGTAAGAAAAATCGTTTTCTCCTTATTTTGTTATGCATGCACTAGATACACATAAATATAAATTATGGGTAATTTATAAAATTAATTAGATGAGTCTAATAGGGGTATATGAACCTAACAATTGGCATCAAGAGCTTTGGTGTTGCATGCATAATCGGTTTGGTTTTTCCGAGTTAAATGTAACTTAATTAAAACTAGTTATTTTGTGATTTATAAGGATAAAGCCACGAAAATTTTTGCATGTTATACATTCTGGTTCTAAAATATTTTTAGGTCATATTGATGATTTATGGAAGATTATTGCTTATTTTAATGTTTTTTAGTGAAATAATTACATTTTTATGAGTAAAATGAGTTTTTATTTATTAAAAATCGTTAAACTTCACTACTAGCCGTGATTTTTTAGTATGACCTCACATGCATATTTTATGTATTTTATGTAAAATTTTGTATTAATGTGATTAATATTGCATGATTTATGATTTTTATGTGATAAAATTGGTATAAATGGAGGTTAAATGACTAAAAATAGTTAAACTTCGAAATAGGCCATGAAATTTTAATATGTTGTCACATGCATATTTTACAGATTGTATGTATAATTTGAGATAAATATGATTTATTATGCATGATTTATAATTTTCATGGTTAAAATGATATAAATAGTGACTATTTTTAGCAAAAATAGCTAAAACAAATTTTATGGCATGAAATTTTTCCTTAATGTTGTAGATATGATATGAACATCAGATCTACAGTTGCATGATTAATTTTGATTGATTTGTTATGTTTATTGTTTTTTATGTGATAAAATCGATAAAAGGGCAACTTTATTAGTCATAAAAATTAATTCGAAATTTTGGTTGAAATTTTGCCATTTCCAGGTTCTGGAAATTATTTAAGAATGTTCAAAATTTTGATTTTGATTTTTCGATAATGTTTATGTTTAATTTGGAATTAAAAGGTAACAGTTATGATTTACACGATTTATTAATGAAATAAATTATAAATATTTTTTGGGCAAATTTTATGGAGTTTTTGGAATCTTGGTAATATTCCAGTATTTACAAAATGTGATTTCGAATTTTTCCAATTTTTTATGATTAGCTGGGAATTATTTCATAATTGTTATGATTATAAGAAATTTAATAAGCAATAATTGAAAAACCAAGTTGAATTATAGTCAAAAAATTGAGCGAAGACTAATTTTTGAGTCTTAAGAGAGTTAGGATAATTAACTTGGGCTTAAATTTTATTTAAGTATTGATTTATGATTTTAATAAGTTATTATCACGCATTTCCATAAAACCGGATTATATACGATATTAGGTATAAATAGGGCGATTTGGCACATTAATTTGGCATGTTAGATCATATAATAATGCTGCATTTTTCATTGATGAATGTCATATGTTATTTATATAATTTCGAATTATGTAATTTTTATCTTAGTGTGGTCTTAGTTTTTAATTGGTATTACCCGTAATGAATGAAAATATCGATTTGGTTGTAATTTTAATGTGATTTCGCATCACCGTTTTGTAATTTAATAGATTTAAATTTTTATTACAAATGTATAATAGGAATAGCTATGTATTTTTATTATTATTTTGTAATTCCGGAGTTTCCTAAAGACGGAGCCATTCAGAAAGGAGTTCCGGTCAAGACAGTGTTTTCGTTGGGAGGCGTGTCACTTGAAGTTCAAGGGACCAAAGGAGTTGGTTTCCAAATTTGTAAATAGAATATTAGATTTTCTATTTTAGGAAGGCCATACTAGGATGTTTATTTATTGATTATGCATTTTTCATTATATGTTGCATGCATTGCCAAATCGCCATTAACAACACATGCATATCATATCAAGTATTCGACCGTGTCAATTATAATTATCGTTAGTTCTAAAATTTAGTTCACTTAAATTTGATAGATAATAAATTGACAATACCTTCATTTTAAAAGATTGAGACTTAGCCTTACCAAATAGTAGGAACCCATGGATCTCAATTTCATAAAGGGTAAAATACGATTTTTCGGGGTGCTCTCTATTGACATTGGGTAAGTGGGGTAATAAAATGTTATTACACTTCGAAATTTGGTTGATCTCAACGAAAGTATTAGATGAACTTAACGTAAATTTATCGACCGAGAGTTCTAATCGTAGAATCGGTTAAAAGGGTTAACCCACCAAGATTATATTAGCAAGAGGTGTAGAGGGCCCGTAGGCTCACATCCAAGATAAATATGAATTTTGGGTCTCGGAATCGTTTATATAATTGGGGGAAGGTCATTATATAAATGCTAAAACATACTTAAATGTTTTATATATTATGATGAATGTTGTTTTTCCCCACTATTTCGTTGTTTTTTTAATGTTGTTCTATTTCAATACTCCTACTCATATGCGATATCATTCGATTGTAACACAAGTCTCTGCTAAACCACTATTGCTAACGACAAAGTATATCTTTCTTAAAATGAACCGTATCTTAGATTGTGGACTAGCTCCATAGGAATCGTTCTATTCCATAAAACTCCATGGGAGTTGTCCTATGTCATATAAGATTAGCATCTTAAAATTCCTAACATACCTATGTATGATTTCTTGTGAAGAACTATGACTAGGGCTAATGATTAGTCAAAATATGTTTTGATTATATCTTCTATGCATCCATGGTTCAAAAGTCTTATTGCTCAACCTAAACACTTGTCATCAAGCACTTAAGCTGTTAAGAATATGGCAATGTTAAATTGGTAAATTGATTTGTTAGAAATTTTGATTGACCAAATACCACGATAGACTTCATCCTTGTGAAGGATTAACTAGGAATTTATATGAAGATAAGTCTTCATCAAGTAGAAATTCTTGAAGTGAGTGGGAGCAATAAGAAGTAAAGTTCCTATCTTAATTGTGAAGGATAGAACTAGGCTCCAAAGAGAAGGTGTTAGACACTAAAATAGAGACGAACCCCAAATCAGTAAACATCAAGGAAGTTGGTCGTGTGACTCCAATATATTCCTTCTTGAATATCTATGACATTGACATTGCATTATTGCCAAACACCACATCATGAGTATTTGATACAAATTTATAGATTTCATCATATTTGGCATTATCATGTGATAACTAGCAAGAATAAGTTCCGAAATTTGCATGAATGGAACTAGGGTAGTTGCCATTTTATCCATGAACATATGAATGTTGTAGTGTACTCATTTTAGTTTTGTATTTATAAATGTACCTCAATAATTGTTATGATGTACAATAACTCAAAATAAGAATATAATTCAAGTTTTTGTGGAAAAACGCAAAAAGGGTTTCTCTATTGTGCAATTAAAACAACCATTGTGCCTTAATACACCACCATTAAGTTTTTGGTGAGACCATACAAATAAAGGAAATTATATTCAAATTAGAAATAAAATGTCATATATACAAGACTCAAGTTGGTGACCCCAAATCATTTCTCATTTCTCGATTGAAAAAACACATTTAGAAACTAGTTTTGACTAGTCTCCCAAACCGCTTGATTGGGAATCTTTTGGTATGTGCGAATCTTGTATTCATAGCAAGTTAATTCATGACTTTTTCTGCAAAAGGATTGTGAATAGAGCAAAATATTCGCCCAATTTACACTTTGAAGTGTATGGTCGAATACAACTTCAATCAAAAAAGGTTATTACTTTTTCATCTCTTTTACCAACAAACTAGGTAGATACTAGGTATCCACTTAATGAGGTAAGAAGAGAAATTCTTTGAATAAGTTCAATGAATGTTTAAAAGGTATCAAAACCTACAGATTATAAAACCAAAGTATTAGTACTTTGTACAGGTTGGGAACAATAAAGTGATGACTTTTATCTGTACCAAAAGAGTATGATATCGTATCGCAAGTTCACTTTCATTATGATATGATTGAATCTTTACATTACATTTGGAGGTAGTTTCTGTTATAAAATTTGCCTAGCATTTAAAATTTTTGCACTAATATAAAACATGATTAAAGCAATCATCTACTTTTTATATGAGATATGGTTAGTCATGGTACCTAAATTGTAGCTTGTTTCGATAGTAAACATGTTCTCATTTTTCCTACATGATCGCGAGAACGAAGGGTTTGTGGCTCGTGATGCTGTCTATTAAGAAAAGAGGATTATTTCTTAAAGACAGAGTGGGAGAAAATGTTCAAGAGCCACAAACGTAGAATAAGACGTAGGAAGATGTTCCTTCTTGGTCAAAATCATTAATTATTTCTTCAAAATATAAGGTGGACAGGAGTCATGTTATTTTGGAAGTAACAAACCTGTAACTTATTAAGATGTTTTGTCTAGTTTCAACTTTGCAAAAGTCCGAACTGAACATGAACATTAAGATGTTTCCATGACTTTGTTGATTGGTGGTAAGAGGTTTACACCAATTGCAACGCTTCGTTAAATTTCGAATTTCATAAGATTTGACTGTTGGATTTTAAAATCATCTTGCATGAGTTTTGTAAATCGCAACTATCCTAAGGTAGGATACGAACTTAAAAAGAAATCTTAAGTAGAAGTCTAGGAGTTGAATGGTGTGTTTTAGTCATGTAATAAAATTTTCTCGATTTGTCGAGTAGTTTTGTTTATACATGAAGTTTAGTGGGAGTACGGTGGTATTATTAGTCTTATATGTGAATGACATATAGATCACCTTGAGTGATAAAAGACTTAGGAGAAGAATAATACATCTCTAAGATATCCATTTCGATGGATATTAGCATAAAATTAATATTCTTATGTTAATAAGAATCTTGACAAGTTCAAAGGTGTTGAACATGTAGAAATTAAATCCACATGCTTCCGCTGCGAGATTAATTCATTACGCTAAGATGTATTACCATTCTTAAACCTCGTATACTTGGAGTATGGCGAGATGTTACAAATCGTATCTTGGAGAGAAGTCTGTATATAGCCACATAGTTCATTAGTTAGTACTCAGGAAGTACTAAAGATATGAAGCTAAATATTTAGAATTGAAATGGATTTATGTGCACGGAGTTACATAAAAATCATATTCTAAACACATAAGGATGATTAGAGAACCATCTTGGATATATTATTTAAGGAGGATATCTGTTAGGAACATCCTAGGCAGTTGAACAATAGGATATACACAGCGAAAATTTAGTACACTTGCAATAATGTCATATGCAAGAAGGAAGGGATGATATTAGGATTCAATTTCATGAATTGGAGGAACTATGGTAGTTCGTTCCAATAATCGAAGGTCCTATCCCTACACACTGTGAGGACAGTGGGAGTTATTTAAGGCAAGAGAGCCTATATCTAGATTGGATCTAGACACGTACTCAAAAGGTTTTTATAATAAAGATTATACATAACAATGGGAAATAGTATATTGTAAGGTTAGGAAGAGTGCCAGGTGTTGCTGGGACTTACTAACCAAAGGCCTTTTCACAGGCTTAAATGATAAGTCATGTCATTTCAATTGAGTTGAAATGTGGAATTATATACAAAATGGAAAATGGATTATAGATTATGTAGTAATTGATATGTTATCAATTTTACATATGTGATAATGCATTCATCGTTTGAGTTTTATTAAAAACTCTTTTATTACTTTGTTAAATCCAAATAGATTGTAAGGACAACGTTGAACCCTATTAAAGTGAACTGGATTAACATAGTATTGGCCCCTAGTTGCTTATATGCGGTGACGTCTCGAAGTGGCTAGAGTGTGATGCGATTGATGGCAAGTTCAAGTGCCATAGAGTCATAAGGGATGACTACACGATCACATAGGCACACTGTATGGGACATTCTGTCGGGCAGTGACCGCTTACAGAGTTTTGGTAATTTTATAAATCCTGGTCGTGGCAAGAGCTACTATAGTATTCTTTTGGGTCGATTATTTGACTAGAGATTGTTCGCCCAAGGTGGCACGGTTTCTGAGTGACATTGATTTATGCTCCACGATTTTCGTAACTGAGGTCAAATGGGCATCTTTTGGGTCATGATGAGTTGTGGCTGTTCGAAGGGAATAGTGCGATAGGAATTGTCCATCCCCTTGTCAGGGTTATCTGAAATTTCAGGGCCACTCGAGGAGTAGTGAACTGAAAATGCATGGCCACGCTCGGAAGGTATCTACGGTAGATATTTCCGATCAGACAGTTACTCTCCAGATCGAGAAAACCACTCAAGATATGATCAAATGCAAGTACGACCTGCATGACACCTTGCATTGAGTGGGAGATGATGAAATAAGACAAGAGAATTGGTGACGCACACTTGTCTCGGACAAGTGGGAGATTGTTGGAGTATGTGTCCTCGACAATACTGCGATCACATGTATAAATCTCATGATAAGAATACGTAAGGGATGATTCAGTATATAGTCAACTGATCAACATTAATAGATTTGGCTAACTAGAGTTCGACATTACTGTCGGTTGACGGTGGTGATGAGTTCATCCCTTGAGGTCACACCTATAGGATGGAACCCAAATAAGTTTTGATCAAATGTATTTGATACGGGTTGATCAAGTCCCTAATATTTATATATGTATATTTAATATATATATATATATATATATATATATATATATATATATATATATATATATATATATATATATATATATATATATATATATATATATATATATATATATATATAGAGAGAGAGAGAGAGAGGGGAGGCCGAATCCGGTGAGGCCGTTAATTATGGCGAGGCGGCCGGCCTCACCAAATTGTTACATTGGACTGATTTCCAATTGTTCATTGGGCTAGAAATTTGGGGTCTTTCATAATCTTTTCATTTAGGCCAAAATACTTCCTCTCTCTAAACTAAAACAGACCCAAATTCTTTACCTTCTTCTTTAGTTTACACAAGTTACCAGATTCTCTCACTACAAAAACAACAAAACAATTTCGCGCAAAGTTCCCCAAATTTTTCGTTTTCGGAGAATCAAAGCATCAATTTTCATCAAAACAACATCGAATTAAGCAATTTTAGAAGAAGATTTCATCAAATTAAGCAATTTCAGCAAAAGATTTCGAGCATTTTTGAGGTAATTTTATAATTTTTATCAAAATTGAGCATATTCATATAATTTTGTTAATTCAATAATAAATTGATGATATAAGGCCCGATTGATCGAAAAATTCAATAATAAATTGATGATATAAGGCTCGATTGATCGAAATTGAACGAAAAAAACAGTAATCTAGGAAAATCAATGCGCGCTTTAGAAAAAAGAGCAAAAGCATGAAAAACACGAAGAATTGAGGATGAGGACGACGAAACAAACCAGAATTGAGATCACTTTCAAGAGTGTGAATATTAGTGATTTGCATTTGTTCTTCGACGGAAATCTTAGCAGCTTGATCTTCGACATCTGTTTGGAGTAATAATTACAGTTAGTTACGGTTTGCAAATGGGAGGAGAAGAAGATGACGACCGCCATTATCGATGGGAGGAAGCTTCTCGAGGAAGTGTTAACAATGGCGAAAGTAAAGGGAGGAAAGTCATCATTTTGTCACCGAATCGCCGCCATTCTCGCTGTCGCTCTTAACTTCGCTTTCGTTGCTTTTAATTCTCGGAGACGACGCCGAAAATCGAAAGGTTTAGCTGTTTTTAATCAAGTTTAATTAAATTATCGCTCAGTTTGTCCTTTTGTTTACTGTTTGTTGATTTGTGTTAGGTAATATTGTGCTATAGATAGTTAGTAGGCGGAATTGTTTATGTGAGATTGATTTTCTTGTTTTCGGATGAATTTTGTGTATTCCTCCATTGTTGTAAGATGAATGAAGAGAGAGATAGAGAAAGAGAGAGAACCCGTATCGTTCATGTGAGTACGGAGAGTTTTCATATAGTGCAAGTATTCCTCCATTGTTGTTGTACTGGTGAAGCTTCAGTATACGGAGAGAGAAGATGAATGCGAGTTGTAAATTGTAATGATCGTTTGAATTTCCAATTTGCGGATGAAGTGTGTATGAAATATTGAAATTGTGAGTCGATTAGGTTATATACGCGCCATACTCAACCTGTTTTTGGATTTCCCCATAATTAAAAAGTACATGATCTCAACCAATTATGATCAACTTATATCATTGTATTATGCAGGTAAGCTTGGCTTACCATGCCTTAGAGACTTGTGAAACTCATTGAAATTTGGTCCCCTAATTCCTGTTGTAGTAGTTTACGTCTCCGTCTGATTGTCCCCTGAGCATTGCATAGTGAGCAAACTTGAGACTCAACTTTTCTCGTTTCTGAATGTTTATGCTTAAGGTTCCTGCAGGATCATTATTTTACTGCTTTTGCATCATTAGAGTTCTGAATTTGGAAGCTGGTACCTTATTTTTTTTCGGTAAAAAGTAAGTATATTACTGAAAAATCGTCAACATACATCAAGTAGATTAGTGGTCAAAAGACCCAACCTAAAAATACTTGCACTAGTCTATAGCGGCCCAAAAAGCAGCCCAAACCGACAACAAAACCACATTCATCTAGACACATCCTTATCAGTAAACAACACGACACCAGGGAAATATCACTTTCCTCTTTTCGTCTCACATTCCTTCAAATTGATCTTCACAGTCTGCAATCAATGGCGATTTTGTAATCTCTCCAGAAGGTCATTGTCTCGCAGTCCCAGATTCTCAGGAAACCTCAAGGTACGATCCATTACCTCTTTGATGATCAACTTTACAAGTTTGCTTGGTGTTATCAGGATTAAATCGTGTTTACTTAACTTGCATGAAACACTTGTATTCTTATTTTCATACTTACAATGACCTGTATAAAACTAGACTGTTTTTAGAAAGTATAGCAAGTTTTTTAGAAAGTAAAGCAAGTTCTAGATTCACATTAACACACTAACACTCTTTTGTCGGCAATTACATGATTCAATCAGAAATTCATGAAGTACTAGATACAAATTTTATTTTGCTCTTTTTCTTAATTTGTAAATCTTAGGCCTTATTTTGTGAATTTTACAGCTTGTTTTGTGAAACTGGAAGCCAATATTGTAAAAATTCTTCACAAGTGGTTGAAATTACCTATTTTGCTTTTTTTTTTTGGTGAATCTCAGACCTTGTTTTGTGAATCTTAGAGCTTGTTTTGTGAACCTGTAAGTTAATATTCTGAAACTTGGTCGTAAATGGTTGAAATCACCTATTTTGCTCTTTTTCTTATTTTGTGAATCTTAGACCTTATTTTGTGAATCTCAGAGCTTATTTTGTGAAGCTAGAAGATAACTCTTTTGTCGGCAATTACATGATTCAATCAGAAATTCATGAAGTACTAGATACGAATCTTATTTTGCTCTTTTTCTTATTTTGTGAATCTTAGGCCTTATTTTGTGAATTTTCTGACTTGTTTTGTGCGAAAGCCAATATTGTAAAAATTCTTCACAAGTGGTTGAAATTACCTATTTGTTTTTTTTTTGTGAATCTCAGACCTTGTTTTGTGAATCTTAGAGCTTGTTTTGTGAACCTGTAAGTTAATATTCTGAAACTTGGTCGTAAATGGTTGAAATCACCTATTTTGCTCTTTTCCTTATTTTGTGAATCTTAAACCTTATTTTGTGAATCTCAGAGCTTATTTTGTGAACCTAGAAGATAACTCTTTTGTCGGCAATTACATGATTCAATCAGAAATTCATGAAGTACTAGATACGAATCTTATTTTGCTCTTTTTCTTATTTTGTGAATCTTAGGCCTTATTTTGTGAATTTTACAGCTTCTTTTGTGAAACTGGAAGCCAATATTATAATAATTCTTCACAAATGGTTGAAATTACCTATTTTGCTTTTTTTTTGTGTGAATCTCAGACCTTGTTTTGTGAATCTTAGAGCTTGTTTTGTGAACCTGTAAGTTAATATTCTGAAAAATGGTTGAAATCACCTATTTTGCTCTTTTCCTTATTTTGTGAATCTTAGACCTTATTTTGTGAATCTCAGAGCTTATTTTGTGAACCTAAAAGATAATATTCTGAAACTTGGTCATAAGTGATTTAAATCACCTATTTTGCTCTTTTTCTTATTTTGTGAATCATAGGCCTTGTTTTGTGAATTTTACAGCTTCTTTAGTGATACTAGTAGGCAATATTGTAAAAATTATTCATAAATGGTTGAAATTATGTATTTTGCTCTTTTTTTGTGAATCTCAAACCTTGTTTTGTGAATCTTAGGCCTTATTTTATGAATTTTACAGCTTGTTTTGTGAAACTGGAAGCCAATATTGTAAAAATTCTTCACAAGTGGTTGAAATTACCTATTTTGCTTTTTTTTTTTTTGTGAATCTCAGACCTTGTTTTGTGAATCTTAGAGCTTGTTTTGTGAACCTGTAAGTTAATATTCTGAAACTTTGTCATAAATGGTTGAAATCACCTATTTTGCTCTTTTCCTTATTTTGTGAATCTTAAACCTTATTTTGTGAATCTCAGAGCTTATTTTGTTAACCTAAAAGATAATATTCTGAAACTTGGTTATAAGTGGTTTAAATCGCCTATTTTGCTCTTTTTCTTATTTTGTGAATCATAGGCCTTGTTTTGAGAATTTTACAGCTTGTTTAGTGATACTAGAAGGCAATATTGTAAAAATTATTCATAAATGGTTGAAATTATGTATTTTGCTGTTTCTTTTTGTGAATCTCAAATCTTGTTTTGTGAATCTTAGAGCTAATTTTGTGAACCTAGAAGACAATATTCCGAAACTTGGTCATAGGTGGTTGAAATCACCTAATTGCTCTTTTTCTTATTTTGTGAATCTCAGACATTGTTTTGTGAATCCTAGAGCTTGTTTTGTGAAGCTAGAAGATAATATTCCGAAACTACGTGAATTTTCACATAGCAATCTCATTCTTTATGTCCCTTTTTAATAGTAATTATGTATATTCGTAGAAATTATAATTTTTCCAAAAAAGTATCTAATTTAAGGTTTAACTCTTCACAGGGGATACATCGGAAGAAGAGGAAGAAGTGGAAGAAGTAGAGAATAGAGAATGATGTACGTGTGAGGATGATGATGATCGAAGACACGCAAGTTTTAAATATGTTTTATTCTTTTCTACGTTTGATTTATTTTGGGTTTTTTTTTTGGTTGTAAACTTAAGCATTTGGTCACTTGGTTTTGTTTAGCGAAGGAATTTACGCAATTGTGTGAACCTTGAAGGTCATTTTTAATGAAACTTGGACCTTAATGTGTGTGAAATCTCGTTTACTTACGAAGTTTTGTTGTTTCCTATTTTGTGAATCCTACACCTTAATTTGTGAAACTGTAAGGTGTTTTCGTGAAACTTGGACTTAAATGTGTGCAATTGTTTACTTACGAAGTTTTTATTTTCTTATTTTGTGAAGCGTACACCTTAATTTGTGAAACTTAGACGTTATTGTGTGAATCTTAGACTTTAATTTGTGAAACTGGAAGATGATTTTGAGAAACCTAGACTTAAATGTGTGAAATCGTTTACTTTGAACAACGATCTGAATTTTTGCCTTAATACAAAGATGTAGGATTCACAAATTGTGAATCCTACACACGTTTTTTTGTGAATCCTACACATTACTTTGTGAAACTTAGACACAGACTAAATAATTAATAAGCAATTCATTATGAAAAGTTAATACATCGACACCAATAGGACCGTGGAATACAATATTTGAAGGTCACACTAATACAAGTTACAAGTTAAGCAACATAACATCTGGTATTCGCCATTAACAAGCTATAAGTGTCACTTCCTTTTCCCGTTATAAAGATGGCACGAGACAGAAAAAGTATATCCATAACTAGCCTTCTGAATCAACGGACCTCCGCTATTGAACACATGTCCATCTCAGAAGGATCATTTGCTTACAAAACGACTTCAAATCATCCCGCCAACACGGAAAATTTTATTATTAATGAAACACCTATGCCATCAAAAACAAGTAATAATAGACTTATTTACGAAATATTCACCCACGTTATGAACACATGAACTTCACATCATTTTTAAGACAAGGAAGTGTACCTTTTTAGATTTTTTATTCCATTTAAGAAGTTCTAACATTATCAACATTCGATACTCCGACAACTTCTACAAAAAGAGTGACGTATATTAATGAAGTATACACAACCTTAATTATGTGGAAAGGGTTTAGGGTTGGATTAGGAACCCTGGACTTAATTTTGTGAACCCTGGACTTAATTTTGTGTATCCTAAACCAGATTTTGTGAATCTAACACCTAAACAAGTGACATTGGACATATATTAACATTGATAAATATATTATAATCGTATATTTATATTTGTTCATCTATGTGGGAGTCGAACCCACACCTTGCGCAATAGCACAATGCTCTACCTTTTGAGCTAATAGATGATAAGTACATATAATGCACCAACAAATAATAAACACATGAAACATGATACATCAACCTCATATAATTATTTCTTACTAAGAAATTAACCAATTTAAGTCCCAAGTTCACATAACCGGGTCCAAGCTTCACAAAGTCAAGTTTAGATTTCACAAAGTCAAGCTTAAGTTTGACAAAATCAAGTTTCACAAAATCTGGTCTAGGATTCACATAATCTAGTCTAAGCTTCACAAAATCAAGTCCAGGTTTCACAAATCAGGTCTATGTTTGACAAAATCAGATTTCGCATAATTAGGTCTAGGGTTCACATAATCTACTCCAAGCTTCACAAAATCAAGTCCAGGTTTCACAAAATCAGGTCTATGTTTGAACTTTATTTTGTGAATCTTGGACCTAATATTGTGAATCTTGGAGCTAATATTGTGAATCTTGGAGCTAATCTTGTGAATCCTGGACCTAATTTTGTGAACCCTGGACCTAATACTGTGAATCTTGGACTTGATTTTGTGACTTGGGGCTAATCCTTGTTTATTTTTTGACAACTCATTTGGGCACGAAATGATCTCCATATTAACACACGGCTCAGGCAGCTGAAGCCCAAGTTTAATCGTCTGATTTTCAGAATCTTCACTCAACAAGATCACCTGCATTGTACACTCCATAAATGACATATTATTGGATCAAAGATCCCGCCAACACTAAAATGCAGGCTGAACTGAAGAATTGTTAATGTCCTAATCTTTGGAAGTTGGTTAGTTGATGCAGGGAACAACAAAGTCTGAGAACACCAAAATTGAAATAGTGATTGTGTAGGTCACTTAATTCTACACTAAAACAGGAAAAACACTGAGGCAGGATGCGAAGTTAGAAAATTGCATAAAATTACTGCTTATAATAGTTGGTAGGAAATGCAAGTCTGAGAACTCACGGCTTCAAGCATTTAGACCTCTTACAAGTACATCGTTTGTTATAATCAGTAGTTTCTCCAACGATTTCTGGTTTTTTCCTGAAGAATTGATTTACAAAACTGAATTAATGAAAACAATCTAAGTGCAGACATTTTTAGCGAAAAATAGCTACCACAGTACCACACATACCTCTTTTTTATAGAACTATGAGGGAACGCAGTTTCTTCACTAAATGTAGAGTTCTCACGCGCATTTTCATCCAGGTAAGAACTGTTTTTCTGTACTTCAGAAGCTTTACCCACAACTTTTCAAGGCAATGGGTCAAGAGAATCGCGAGGGTTGCCTACTGATAATCTTCTACACGTCAAATTTTCTCTCTCGATAAATATTTTATCGTTTCCTATAGTAGCTAGAACATTCAAATTTTCTCTCTTGATAACTATGTGAACCTTGTACATGATCTTGTGAAACTTGGTCAAGATCTTGTAAACCTTAAATGTCAAACTCAACAACACTGGTTGATGTCAAACTATTTCAACCTGTAAGAGCGAAATTTGTGGAAGTTTAACTAGGGGGTAAAACGGACTTAATTCAGTACCTCAACTTGGCGTTGTAATGATTGTACGTAATTAATGATTTCATCTAACATGACTTCTTTTCCCGTAACCTGTAAAAACAGTTGGTTAAATTAGAAACTACGAATGTAAACCAGATTTTTACTAATCCTAGAACCAGATATCAAGTATCAACCTTATTGCAAGTTGCAACCAGGTACCAGGTCTTGGAGAAACTTCGTCGTCTCACTGATCTTTTCCCTCCTGACCTATCAACCAGACATAATCATCAATTATCACGACGAAGATCAGTGAGAGGATGAAGTCGAGTGAAGAGAACGAGTAAACCAAGAGCGAAACTTAGTAATTGAACTAATTTAATAAGTTTGTGACCAAAACTTAAGAGATTAAGCAACAAAAATTATGTGAACTTTCAGTTTAAAAATTCTTTTTTCCTTACATTTTATCATGTTGGAATACATCATTTAGACGAAATTTGAGTGTGTTATAACTTATGTCACCAAGATGCAAAAACTTTCAAAACTTTAGTTGAAAAGGTCAGAAATACGAGTGCCACAAATAAAATCCCCAGGGCACTAAAAGCCATATCTGATATGTAGATTTTAGTAAAATGGCATGATACAAATTCATAATATGGATATACTCTGCATGCTATTAGTTCGCCTTGCTAAGGGTTGAGAGCAATAGCCCGGTTGTGGAAGGTATTTCACAGTCTTTCCATACTAAACTCCCTTGAAACGAGATAAATAATGGTAATTGCAAAGCAACGGTAAATAATTAATAATCGAGAAGGTGGGTTGGTTTAGAAGAAGCAGTTAGGGAAATTGTAAGAAAGCGCACAAGACACATATGAAGCTTTATCCCGCTATGATTTCATTTAATTTCTAACAAGTCCAACGTCAGTATTTAGAACACCAAGTTGAAAAACACTAAAATAATTAGTCAGCTAGAAAATATATACGGAGTAGCTTACAGTCGCAGCACTTCTAGGTTTAACGAAATTAGGCTCGTAATTCATATAAAGTGAACTAGGTGGTGAAGAGGCAGTCTATGATTCACAAAATAAGAAAAAGAGCAAAATAGGTGATTTCGAACATTTTATGACCAAATTTCACAATATTACCTTCTAGTTTCACAAAACAAGCTCTAAGATTCACAAAATAAGGTATATGATTCAAAAAATAAGAAAAATAGGAAAATAGGCGATTTTGACCATTTATGACCAAGTTTCACAATATAAGGCCTAGGAATCACGAAACAAGGTCTATGATTCAGAAAATAAGAAAAGGAGCAAAATAGGTGATTTCGACCATTTTATGACCAAATTTCACAATATTACCTTCTAGTTTCACAAAACAAGCTCTAAGATTCACAAAATAAGGTATATGATTCACAAAATAATAAAAGGAGCAAAATAGGCGATTTTGACCATTTATGACCAAGTTTCACAATATAAGGCCTAGGATTCACGAAACAAGGTCTATGATTCACAAAATAATAAAAAAAGCAAAATAGGTGATTTCGACCATTTTGTGACCAAATTTCACAATATTACCTTCTAGTTTCACAAAACAAGCTCTAAGATTCACAAAATAAGGTATATGATTCACAAAATACTAAAAGGAGCAAAATAGGCGATTTTGACCATTTATGACCAAGTTTCACAATATAAGGCCTAGGATTCACGAAACAAGGTCTATGATTCACAAAATAAGAAAAAGAGCAAAATAGGTGATTTCGACCATTTTATGACCAAATTTCACAATATTACCTTCTAGTTTCACAAAACAAGCTCTAAGATTCACAAAATAAGGTATATGATTCACAAAATAAGAAAAAGAGGAAAATAGGCGATTTTGACCATTTAAGACCAAGTTTCACAATATAAGGCCTAGGATTCACGAAACAAGGTCTATGATTCACAAAATAAGAAAAGGAGCAAAATAGGTGATTTCGACCATTTTATGACCAATTTCACAATATTACCTTCCAGTTTCACAAAACAAGCTCTGAGATTCACAAAATAAGGTATACGATTCACAAAATAAGAAAAAGAGGAAAATAGGCAATTTTGACCATTTATGACCAAGTTTCACAACCAAATTTCACAATATTACCTTGTAGTTTCACAAAACAAGCTCTAAGATTCACAAAATAAGGTATATGATTCACAAAATAATAAAAGGAGCAAAATAGGCGATTTTGACCATTTATGACCAAGTTTCACAATATAAGGTCTATGATTCACAAAATAATAAAAAGAGCAAAATAGGTGATTTCGACCATTTTGTGACCAAATTTCACAATATTACCTTCTATTAAGCATCACATAGATATGATCTTATGTTTAGAGTCGGGTCAGTTGCCCTTTCCAAGGTATCCTTTTTCATAGCTTCCTGTAACAAGAATTCAGCAAAACACTTGCCGGTTAAACAATTCGGTATTTACCAGTTACCACAATGGAGTATAATATTATCGGGTTATTTTGATTAACCTAACAAACATGTCTTTTAGTCGGATATAGGCCAGATCATTTCGGTTTGATGTTCTGGGTGCTATTACCGAATCATATAGAGATGAGGGTCCATTCGAATTAGCAAAATGCCGCCTTACTCAGATCGGATCAGGCCAGTTCAGGTTTCAGATATGGGCTTGTATATTTGGTTACGAGTCAAGTCAGGTGCCAGTTTGCGAGGTAAAACAAAATACATTTGACAGTCTACAGAATATAGGCGAGACTGTGAAAGCGACAAGATAACACTCTTACCTTCTAATATGAACGTGACGATTAGACGCTTTATTTTATGGGGAAAAAACATGAAAATTCCTAATTTCATACTTGATGAGCATGGTATGTGTCCCATTTCCATGAAGTTGGATTATGCTTAAACAGCAAAGAAAATAGAAATGAGAAAGACTAACCTCCAAGGGGAACCTGGTAAAAGCTGATTGAAAGTGACCTTTACAGACGATATGGAACCAGATCGTCAATACTGGGAGGGCAACCAGCAAGGGTGTAGAAGTCTTTACATTTTTTGTACTCAGCAATCCTAGCAATAAAAGGTGTGATATTACAAGACCGATAATTATGCGTTGATGTACATCTGGCCAGAAGGCAGCTCCACTTTCATACTTTCGGTCGTAGACATTGATAATCTAGGGAGAACAAAGCATAGAGTACCCGACCCGTTAATAAAATATTTAACAGTGCCTGGAATCATTTAAAAGAAACAATATTTGAGAAGATTGTACCTGATGACGAAAAACCAAGTAAGCAAACGCAAAGAAGACAATGATGAAAGGAAGAAGTCTAGGAAACCAGGATCCATTGCTTCATCCCGGTCTTGGTCAGTTTTAACCAATACTGTATTCTTAATATGAAACAATATTAGAGGAACTAATCTGAGGACTCCAGCGGCAACACTAGCCCAACCATCAACCATAATATAAGTAATGAAGAAAGTAGCTTTCATTGGTATTGACACCCCAATGGTTCTAGGAATTCTGCAGGGATACACAACATGATTATAATTTGCAGGACATCAGAACATCAGAAAAATGTGTTTCTCAATTTAAATTGCCAGAAATGTAAAGGTATAGTTGTATAGACAGAACCAAGCTACAAATGGGCTGATACGCACACCAAGTTTACAAAAGTTACCATTTTTCCATTTTGGACGACTCACTATTTCCATTTAAAATAAAAAAACTAACCTTGATCATAGTCTTATAATCATAATATTAACAAGGATGGATAAGTTAGACAACTATCATGACAGTAACGTTCAAAAAAGCAGAAATAAAACTCGTAAGTAAGACAACATTTAAAACTGGTTAGCATGATAAATTGGTTAACATGCCAGTGTGCGTAGAATACAAGAGCTAAACGCTATAACATGGGTATTGCTGAAAGTCGTAGCAGAGTTGCTATTTGTGTCATACTACAGATGAGACATTCTGTTATCTGCTTTTCCAAACTGAGTACAGTTCTAAGCTTTTGAATTACATTGAGGAATGGATGGAGGTCAAAATGAATAGAAATGATTACCTGATACTGAACTGCTAGAAAACGAACTTGGAGAAGAAATATATTGTTGATGTGATCAGTGCTTATGTGTATGCTAGTTGGATGCAACGCAATAAATGAAAATTTAAGAACTGTATACCTAGGCCTACCATATACCCAGGCCTACTGTGGTTGTTGATCAAATCAAAATGGAAAACAAGGCTAAGATGTGAACAAATGATGGAACATTCCCTGCAAAAAAAGGATATCAATTGGATCTTGAGAGTCCATACTACATAACTGTAATGTTTTATACGATTATTGGCTTATTTACATGATTATTATCTGCACAAAGTAGTCACTATTTATCCAAAAATGGTAATATAAAGTAGAATCACGAAAAATACTCTCCCATCATAGAACTATTGGTAGGTAAGGGGGAATTTTGTGAGAAAAGTCTGGTCGTACAAGTAGGAAGGTCGTAAAGGCGCAAAAGCAATGTGATCATCAAAACGTTCCTAGTATAAATCCACCTACTCTGATCACAATTAACAACCAATTTCAACAAACTCTTTCCTAATTCCTACACCAAACAAAACTTAAGAATGGAAAACGTAACAAAAGAAATCAGTGTCAAAATAACATCAACAGAATCAGTAAAACCATCAACTCCTACAATAAATCTAAAATAAAGACAGTAACCTCTGAAATGACGAACAAATCAAGTAGATTAACCTAAGAAGACAACAAATTGCTGGAACAGAAACTAAGTGATACCGCACAAACTAATAACAAATGACCGTATTTTTATTGGCAACAAATCGATTGAACACTTAAACACTAACACGTTTTAAAAGATAAAGGAGGTACTGAAATTCGATCAAACCTCAAAAAATGGAAAAGCATAGCAAAAGAACAGCGATAATAAGTAAATAAAAGGAAAGGTACATACGAAGAAGCGGAGAGATTGATGTAAACCTACAAACGAACAACGATAATAAGTAAATAAACTAGTTGAGCTTTAATTTATGAAATTAAATCAGTCGATTGAAAATTAGTGTGATTGAAACGGAATGAAAGCGGTATGGATCGAAATGTAAATTAGTTGATCGAAATTACCAAATTCCGGATGACAATGGCGGTAGAAAATCATAGTGATAATGGCGGTCGAAAAGTGATTTATTACGGTAAGAAAGGGGAAGGACCTTGAAAAAGAAGCGGAAAAATCGACTTCAATTGATTTTATGCGTTCATACTATGCTCGATTTTGATCAATAACGATTAAAACCTGCATTAAAATAAATTAATTAGTAATGCAAGTACAGTGATAATGGCGAAAACGAGATGAATCGGAGAAGACAGAATGAAAATTACGGATGAATTGAAATGAAAACTATTGAATCGAAAGTACCTAAGTTGAGGAGGATAATGGCGGATGAAAAGCTCACTATCAATGGCGGTCGGAAGCTCGGCGTTAATGGCGAGTGACGAGATGAAGATGAAGCTAAGCTGAATAGAGAGAAGGAGGACACCGTAAATGGCTTTGAGATGTAAGGTGTATGTGTTAGTTAATATAGGGACATGTGTCATAATCTGATGAGTTTACAATTTTTAGATCCAATGGTTTAGAATGGGTACAGCTACCTCACCCTAAGAAGGGTGCCTCACATGATTCAATTTATATATAGAAGAAGGATCAAGTGAGTCCACCCAAATTCAATGAGTCCATAAGTCCTCTTTAAGGCCATTGAAAAGATGAGATGAGGGGCTTAGATTGAAGGGAAAAAAGAAAGGGATTAGTGCAAAAAGAAGGTATTAATGCTAATGTAAGACACTCTTTCTCTCTCTACCTCACTTATCCACCTAATTAAAAATTAATTCACTATATAACAATTATTTTCACATCCACTTCTCTCTCATCTCACAAATATCCTTCCTCTAATCTCTCTAAAAACCCAAATAATTCAAAACCCAAAAAAATAAAAAATCCCCCCAAAAAATTTAAAACCCAATTACTTCCCCCACCAGATCCGCGACCGACCACCACGGCTAACCACCAAACCAGCTCACCACCACGGCCACCACCTCCTCTCCATCGACTCCCTCCTTCATGTCCAACAACCTGCCAACCACCTTTGCAGCCCTCACACAGCCGCACCATCCACCTCACCACGACCCCACATCCACAGCCACCAACCACCACCATCCCACCATCGCAAAAAAAAAAAAAAAAAAAAAAAATCTGAAACCCCGACACACCAAAGCCAACAGTCGACACCACCATTGCCGAAACCACCACCACGACCTCCAACTAAATCTGAAACCCCGACACCCTGACACCAACAACCCCAGATCTGCAACCCGACAACCCCGATAACGCCACCAGTCTGCCGTCGATTAACCACGCACCAGCCACCGTCTGCGTGGCTGCCAAGTGTCACTTCTCTCCTCCCTCGTTTAGAGGATGGTAGTTGTGGTGGTGGTGTGTTGGTGGAGGAAAGTCGAGTAGTCGGGTTGTAAATTTGGTGGTGTTTTTCAGATTTACATTCAAATCTTGTCTTCTCTCCTCCCTCTTGTTTTTTATTGTGTCGTTGATGTTGATGGTGATGATGTTGTTTTTTGTTTTAATTGTTGTCCTTGTTTTTTTGTTTTAATCGTTGTTTTTTTTTTCCAACAATAAAGGGTTATGTTTATTATTATTGTTATTATTATTAGATTTAATGTTATATTTTTGTTAGATGTTTTTTTTTTCAATCTCTCTTTATTAGATGTAGTGTTGTTGATGTTGTTTTATCATGATTTTTATTCTAGATCTAATAAATATATTTATTATAGTCATATTTTTTTACATTTACACTCATATGTCTTTACAATTACACTCGTATTTCTTTACATTTACACTCATATTTCTTTACATTTACACTCATATGTCTTTACAATTACACTCGTATTTCTTTACATTTACACGCATAATTTTTACATTTACACTTGTATTTCCTCACATTTACACTCGTTTTTATTTAAATTGACACTTGTATCTCCTCACATTTACACTCGTATTTCTATTAAATTTGCACTTGTATCTCCTCACATTTACACTCGTATTTCTTTAAATTTACACTCATATTTCTTAACATTTACAGTCGTATTTCTTAACATTTACACTCGTATTTCTTTACATTTACACTTGTATTTCTTTACATTTACACTCGTTAAAATTATATAAATTTGCACTCATATTTTTTGTGGATATGAGTTGGTGGGGAAGGACGATGATGGTGGCGTTTTTTGGTAGTCGGACTAAAGTTTTACTCGTAAAGGACAAAGTTACACTTATAAAGGACCAAATTCACACTCAAAGGACAAAAGTTACACTCTAAAACCTTCAAATTGACTAAAAAATCAAATTTACACTCTTAAAATGTTACATTTACACTCTTAAAACATCAAATTTACACTTGTAAAATGTTAAAATTATATAAATTCAAAATTTCCGTCACAAAAAATCAAATTTACACTCTTAAAATGTTACATATACACTCGTAAAACATCACATTTACACTTGTAAAATGTTAAAATTATATAAATTCAAAATTTCCGTCACAAAAAATCAAATTTACACTCTTAAAATGTTACATTTACACTCATAAAACATCACATTTACACTTGTAAAATGTTAAAATTATATAAATTCAAAATTTCCGTCACAAAAAATCGAATTTACACTCTTAAAATGTTACATTTACACTCGTAAAACATCACATTTACACTTGTAAAATGTTAAAATTATATAAATTCAAAATTTCCGTCACAAAAAATCAAATTTACACTCTTAAAATGTTACATTTACACTCGTAAAACATCACATTTACACTTGTAAAATGTTAAAATTATATAAATTCAAAATTTCCGTCACAAAAAATCAAATTTACACTCTTAAAATTTTACATTAACACTCGTAAAACATCACATTTACACTTGTACAATGTTAAAATTATATAATTTCAAAATTTCCGTCACAAAATATCAAATTTACATCTAAAAGTGTTACATTTACACTCGTAAAACATCACATTTACACTTGTAAAATGTTAAAATTATATAAATTCAAAATTTCCGTCACAAAAAATCAAATTTACACTATTAAAATGTCAATTTACACTCGTAAAACACCACATTTACACTTGTAAAATGTTAAAATTATATAAATTCAAAATTTCCGTCACAAAAAAATAAATTTACACTCTTAAAATGTTACATTTACACTCGTAAAACATCACATTTACACTTGTAAAATGTTAAAATTATATAAATTCAAAATTTCCGTCACAAAAAATCAATATTACACTCTAAAAATGTTAGATTTACACTCGTAAAACATCACATTTACACTTGTAAAATATTAAAATTATATAAATTCAAAATTTCCGTCACAAAAAATCAAATTTACACTCTTAAAATTTTACATTTACACTCGTAAAACATCACATTTACACTTGTAAAATGTTAAAATTATATAAATTCAAAATTTCCGTCACAAAAAATCAAATTTACAATCTTAAAATGTTACATTTACACTCGTAAAACATCACATTTACACTTGTAAAATGTTAAAATTATATAAATTCAAAATTTCCGTCACAAAAAATCAAATTTACACTCTTAAAATGTTACATTTACACTCGTAAAACACCACATTTACACTTGTAAAATGTTAAAATTATATAAATTCAAAATTTCCGTCACAAAAAACTCAAATTTACACTCTTAAAATAATACATTTACACTCGTAAAACATCACATTTACACTTGTAAAATGTTAAAATTATATAAATTCAAAATTTCCGTCACAAAAAATCAAATTTACACTCTTAAAATGTTACATTTACACTCGTAAAACATCACATTTACACTTGTAAAATGTTAAAATTATATAAATTCAAAATTTCCGTCACAAAAAAATCAAATTTACACTCTTAAAATTTTACATTTACACTCGTAAAACACCACATTTACACTTGTAAAATGTTAAAATTATATAAATTCAAAATTTCCGTCACAAAAAAACAAATTTACACTCTTAAAATGTTACATTTACACTCGTAAAACATCACATTTACACTTGTAAAATGTTAAAATTATATAAATTCAAAATTTCCGTCACAAAAAATCAAATTTACACTCTTAAAATTTTATAGTTACACTCGTAAAACATCACATTTACACTTGTAAAATGTTAAAATTATATAAATTCAAAATTTCCGTCACAAAAAAATCAAATTTACACTCTTAAAATTTTATAGTTACACTCGTAAAACATCACATTTACACTTGTAAAATGTTAAAATTATATAATTTCAAAATTTCCGTCACAAAAAATCAATATTACACTCTAAAAATGTTAGATTTACACTCGTAAAACATCACATTTACACTTGTAAAATGTTAAAATTATATAAATTCAAAATTTCCGTCACAAAAAATCAAATTTACACTCTTAAAATTTTACATTTACACTCGTAAAACATCACATTTACACTTGTAAAATGTTAAAATTATATAAATTCAAAATTTCCGTCACAAAAAATCAAATTTACAATCTTAAAATGTTACATTTACACTCGTAAAACATCACATTTACACTTGTAAAATGTTAAAATTATATAAATTCAAAATTTCCGTCACAAAAAATCAAATTTACACTATTAAAATGTTACATTTACACTCGTAAAACACCACATTTACACTTGTAAAATGTTCAAATTATATAAATTCAAAATTTCCGTCACAAAAAATCAATATTACACTCTAAAAATGTTAGATTTACACTCGTAAAACATCACATTTACACTTGTAAAATGTTAAAATTATATAAATTCAAAATTTCCGTCACAAAAAATCAAATTTACACTCTTAAAATTTTACATTTACACTCGTAAAACATCACATTTACACTTGTAAAATGTTAAAATTATATAAATTCAAAATTTCCGTCACAAAAAATCAAATTTACAATCTTAAAATGTTACATTTACACTCGTAAAACATCACATTTACACTTGTAAAATGTTAAAATTATATAAATTCAAAATTTCCGTCACAAAAAATCAAATTTACACTCTTAAAATGTTACATTTACACTCGTAAAACACCACATTTACACTTGTAAAATGTTCAAATTATATAAATTCAAAATTTCCGTCACAAAAAACTCAAATTTACACTCTTAAAATGTTACATTTACACTCGTAAAACATCACATTTACACTTGTAAAATGTTAAAATTATATAAATTCAAAATTTCCGTCACAAAAAATCAAATTTACACTCTTAAAATGTTACATTTACACTCGTAAAACATCACATTTACACTTGTAAAATGTTAAAATTATATAAATTCAAAATTTCCGTCACAAAAAAATCAAATTTACACTCTTAAAATTTTACATTTACACTCGTAAAACATCACATTTACACTTGTAAAATGTTAAAATTATATAATTTCAAAATTTCCGTCATAAAAAATCAATATTACACTCTAAAAATGTTAGATTTACACTCGTAAAACATCACATTTACACTTGTAAAATGTTAAAATTATATAAATTCAAAATTTCCGTCACAAAAAATCAAATTTACACTCTTAAAATTTTACATTTACACTCGTAAAACATCACATTTACACTTGTAAAATGTTAAAATTATATAATTTCAAAATTTCCGTCACAAAAAATCAAATTTACACTCTAAAAATGTTACATTTACACTCGTAAAACATCACATTTACACTTGTAAAATGTTAAAATTATATAAATTCAAAATTTCCGTCACAAAAAATCAAATTTACACTCTTAAAATGTTACATTTACACTCGTAAAACATCACATTTACACTTGTAAAATGTTAAAATTATATAAATTCAAAATTTCCGTCACAAAAAAATCAAATTTACACTCTTAAAATTTTACATTTACACTCGTAAAACATCACATTTACACTTGTAAAATGTTAAAATTATATAATTTCAAAATTTCCGTCACAAAAAATCAATATTACACTCTAAAAATGTTAGATTTACACTCGTAAAACATCACATTTACACTTGTAAAATGTTAAAATTATATAAATTCAAAATTTCCGTCACCAAAAATCAAATTTACACTCTTAAAATTTTATATTTACACTCGTAAAACATCACATTTACACTTGTAAAATGTTAAAATTATATAAATTAAAAATTTCCGTCACAAAAAAATCAAATTTACACTCTTAAAATGTTACATTTACACTCGTAAAACACCACATTTACACTTGTAAAATGTTCAAATTATATAAATTCAAAATTTCCGTCACAAAAAATCAAATTTACACTCTTAAAATGTTACATTTACACTCGTAAAACATCACATTTACACTTGTAAAATGTTAAAATTATATAAATTCAAAATTTCCGTCACAAAAAATCAAATTTACATTCTTAAAATTTTACATTTACACTCGTAAAACATCACATTTACACTTGTAAAATGTTAAAATTATATAATTTCAAAATTTCCGTCACAAAAAATCAAATTTACACTCTAAAAATGTTACATTTACACTCGTAAAACATCACATTTACACTTGTAAAATGATAAAATTATATAATTTCAAAATTTCCGTCACAAAATATCAATATTACACTCTAAAAATGTTAGATTTACACTCGTAAAACATCACATTTACACTTGTAAAATGTTAAAATTATATAAATTCAAAATTTCCGTCACAAAAAATCAAATTTACACTCTTAAAATTTTACATTTACACTCGTAAAACATCACATTTACACTTGTAAAATGTTAAAATTATATAAATTCAAAATTTCCGTCACAAAAAATCAAATTTACACTCTTAAAATGTTACATTTACACTCGTAAAACATCACATTTACACTTGTAAAATGTTAAAATTATATAAATTCAAAATTTCCGTCACAAAAAATCAAATTTACACTCTTAAAATGTTACATTTACACTCGTAAAACACCACATTTACACTTGTAAAATGTTCAAATTATATAAATTCAAAATTTCCGTCACAAAAAACTCAAATTTACACTCTTAAAATGTTACATTTACACTCGTAAAACATCACATTTACACTTGTAAAATGTTAAAATTATATAAATTCAAAATTTCCGTCACAAAAAATCAAATTTACACTCTTAAAATGTTACATTTACACTCGTAAAACATCACATTTACACTTGTAAAATGTTAAAATTATATAAATTCAAAATTTCCGTCACAAAAAAATCAAATTTACACTCTTAAAATTTTACATTTACACTCGTAAAACATCACATTTACACTTGTAAAATGTTAAAATTATATAATTTCAAAATTTCCGTCACAAAAAATCAATATTACACTCTAAAAATGTTAGATTTACACTCGTAAAACATCACATTTACACTTGTAAAATGTTAAAATTATATAAATTCAAAATTTCCGTCACAAAAAATCAAATTTACACTCTTAAAATTTTACATTTACACTCGTAAAACATCACATTTACACTTGTAAAATGTTAAAATTATATAATTTCAAAATTTCCGTCACAAAAAACAAATTTACACTCTTAAAATGTTACATTTACACTCGTAAAACATCACATTTACACTTGTAAAATGTTAAAATTATATAAATTCAAAATTTCCGTCACAAAAAATCAAATTTACACTCTTAAAATGTTACATTTACACTCGTAAAACATCACATTTACACTTGTAAAATGTTAAAATTATATAAATTCAAAATTTCCGTCACAAAAAAATCAAATTTACACTCTTAAAATTTTACATTTACACTCGTAAAACATCACATTTACACTTGTAAAATGTTAAAATTATATAATTTCAAAATTTTCGTCACAAAAAATCAATATTACACTCTAAAAATGTTAGATTTACACTCGTAAAACATCACATTTACACTTGTAAAATGTTAAAATTATATAAATTCAAAATTTCCGTCACAAAAAATCAAATTTACACTCTTAAAATTTTACATTTACACTCGTAAAACATCACATTTACACTTGTAAAATGTTAAAATTATATAAATTCAAAATTTCCGTCACAAAAAATCAAATTTACACTCTTAAAATGTTACATTTACACTCGTAAAACACCACATTTACACTTTCAAATTATATAAATTCAAAATTTCCGTCACAAAAAATCAAATTTACACTCTTAAAATGTTACATTTACACTCGTAAAACATCACATTTACACTTGTAAAATGTTAAAATTACATAAATTCAAAATTTCCGTCACAAAAAATCAAATTTACATTCTTAAAATTTTACATTTACACTCGTAAAACATCACATTTACACTTGTAAAATGTTAAAATTATATAATTTCAAAATTTCCGTCACAAAAAATCAAATTTACACTCTAAAAATGTTACATTTACACTCGTAAAACAGCACATTTACACTTGTAAAATGATAAAATTATATAAATTCAAAATTTCCGTCACAAAAAATCAAATTTACACTCTTAAAATGTTACATTTACACTCGTAAAACATCACATTTACACTTGTAAAACTCAGACAACATTACATTTACACTTCTGAAATCTGAAACTCAAAACTGATTAATTAGGGGCTAGAGAGAGAAAGAAAAATTAATTAGTGTATAGAAATTTGATTAATGGTAATTTTTTTGGTAATTTTCAATCTCAACCTCCCATCTCAATCCAACCATCCACATTTTTTACCTTTTCTTTTTAATAGCCCTTAATCAAATTCATCTCAACCATCCATTGAGTCCATCCAATGGCCCTTAGAGGGACTTATGGACTCAATGACACATGTTGGACTCATTAGAACTCCTCTCTCTCTATATATATATACACATGTATATATATACATATATATATATATATATACACACATATATATATATATATATATATATATATATATATATATATATATATATACACACATATATATATATATATATATATATATATATATATATATATATATATATATATATATATACACACATATATATATATATATATAATATTTAGTTGTGTGAGTTTGTTGAGGTTGAGTTTAGAACTCGAGTCAACACAAGTTTATTATTCAATTATGCGATGATTGACTAATGAAATTTTATATCTTATTGTAATGTGACTAAATAAGATTTAATTTAATAATTAAGCGTTAATTCATTAAATTAATCGAGGTTTGTATATATTTTGAGGTAGTGGTAATTGGTTAATATATTTACAAAGGAGTTGTAAATTAATTAAATTGGGCATTTTAGGACCCATTATATATTGATATAATGGTAAAATATTAAATGTAAAGTACTTATTAATTTGTATCATATAATTGTTATATGATCACATTAATACTTAATTATACAAGATAATTAAGCATACGATTTAAACGCATTTGTCGGACAAATACGGAAAATCAAAACGGACCTATTTTGCATAGGTGACCGGTTTTTTAGTAAAAAATACATAATGATGTTTGTTCTTTTCTAAAATCACACTTTACTAGTGAAAGTGACTAGTCCTACAAGCTTTAATCATTATGCTTTCCACTAACACACTACCCATTATACATGACATTATTTTAAGTGAAAAATTTACCCACTTAAGGGGTGTGTGCCGTGAAGAACAAGTGTGAGAGATAAGAAAAGTTGTTTTCATTTTTCCTCTATAATTCACATGCAAACCTCTCACTGTTATCTCACTACAACCATATTAGATTATCTAATTACGAAGGTAGTAATTCAAATAATATTAAGGGTTATTACTTATTTTATCTAGTTAATGAAATTAGTAATTTTTGGGTGAAATATTGGGTGCAAATTATTGGAGAACTTCTACTCTTGAAGTTTGGAGGATCATTCCTAATCTTATAGCTCAAGAACAAGTGAAGGAAGGAGTCCTTACTTGTGCCCAATATTCCGTCTCACCAATATAAGAAAAATCATTTTCTCCTTATTTTCTTATGCATCCACTAGATCCACATAAATATAAATTATGGGTAATTTATAAAATGAATTAGATGAGTCTAATAGGGGTATATGAACCTAACAAGAAGCAGTTGCATTAGGTTGTACAAATGTTAGTTGCATCATGGCATGTAGTTGTATTATAGAAAAGTTTTGGGAAAAAATCTATTTGGAAAACATGACAAGTGTATATAAGGCCCTTGTAGATACTTTTTCTTCTTAAGACTTTGCTCATTATAATGCTTCTAAAACACCCTAGGATGTGTCATGCTAGTATCCTTTGACCCATGGATTAAGGCCTAGTCAAGAGTACCTTGTGGTGTGATAACTCCTTGGCTACCGTTTATTCCAAGGTGACCCTTAAAACCATGCAACCATCCAACACCACTATCACATTTTGTCAACAAAAAGAGAATGGACACAAAAAATTTATCAATTTGAGTTCAAGCATTGAAATGAAAATAAAAAGTTTGCAAAATGCATCAAAGAAAAGAAGAGTACAAAAATAGACTCCTATGCTTTAACAAAAGCACCCTCGTTACTAATTGGGGTGACTTTGAAAATGTTCAAAAATGCAGAAAGTTGAAATTGTCAAGCATCAAATGCCAAACATCAAATAAATGGCAAAAAGAAATGGTTCTCAAATGTCAAATGCCACAAGAAATTGGGGGGGAATAACAACAACATCAAAAACAAACTCCCATCATGAGACTCAAAATATATTGGTCCCTTTTTCCATTGAACCCACTTTTGTGCATGGTAGAGAGGGGACGACCCTTCTTCTTATCTAGGCAAGAAGAGGAATTCCGCGATTCTACAGTGTTTCTAACACCATAAGGAGTCTACTCTTGACAAAAGCATTTAACGATTGAGGACAAAGGTACCCTAGCTTGACATAACTTGGAGGTGATTTATTGGTATCCTCCTAGGCTTAGTAGCTTGAAAAAACCATATCTATAATGGAGTGTGTACCCCTAGATCGTTTCCCTTGTAGATAATTTCCACCACTTAGATGAGGAAAGTGGCTATTCATTTTTTTAGATGCATCCATTACTTGCTTTTGTGTGCTTAATGCTTGGATGTATTGCCATTTTGGCAAGCCCCACCTTGCCTTACAAGAAGGCATCCTACCTCATGGTTGTCTTGTTGTGAGTTGAAGGGGCGGAGTGAGACCCGCTAATTATCTCATATCGGTTATATTAGTAGGCTAATTTAAATAAAGGTCCTAGTTTTAGTCGCCTCTTTACTCGGGAAGAGCAAAGGTTCGGTTTGGGGATGTTTGATGTGACTCATATTTGAGCACATTTAGTCCCCGAATTAACCTCGTTCCCACGCTTTATAGCACTTATTTTTGTCATTTACTATCATTAATTTCCCATTTTGCATATTCTTTGAGGTTTTGTCTCCTTAGTCGGAAAGAATTGCTAACCTTGCATTTATGAGGCGAAATGGAGCTAAATGGATCGTATCTAATGACCAAAAATCAAAGAGTAGACCAACACTAGAGGCCTATGTATATAAATAAAGTGAAATGGGCAATAATGAAAGGATCCTTGCATCTCTAACACGATCCTTGCGGATTGTTGAGGAGCCAATCATGGGAAGCACTCTGTCCAGGGATCCGAGCGGCCCGAGCACGATCCAAGCGTCCCATAACACCAGGATCCAAGCGGCTTGTACCCAGGATGAGCGAACTGTGCAGCATGATCCGAGCGTCCCCTCCCCTGATCCGAGCGAATCCCAAATCAGAACAGCCCGTGCCACAGCACGGGACTAGCGGATCGAGGCAAGACTAGCAAGGAGGATGCGCGCATTTACCTCGGGAGTAGCATTTCCTCAAGTTTTCTTAGGGTCTTAATAGTCATTTAAGCCTTTAGTAACCCTAATCCTTGTACCTAATCTTTAGTATAAATACCCCTTTGTACTACCTAGATTAGCATGAACTCTTATGCTCTCTTAAGCATCTCTTAATACTCTTAAATTAGTCTTAATTCGGGTAATTAGAAGATTATTTGGGTTTATTTGGAGAATTGACAACTTTCCATCAATCATCAAGTACTTCTATTATTCTTTGCTTTATTATTGAGAATCATCTTCATAGGTATAATTAATCTTTACCCTTGTTTAAATATTGTTGTAGATACCCGTATCCGTCGATATTGGAATTTATAGAGAACCCGACAAACACCCGATGATGATAGGACACATGTATTCTTTAGTTGTCATTGTCATTATTTGGGTTCGTTTTACGATGTAGAATGAGCGTTGTCGACGAAGTATTTTGTTAATTTAAATGATATTTAAATTAAATGTTTTTTTAAAGTGAATTCATTTTATTGCTTTATTTTGAATTTATTTTCTCAAGTTTTTTTTATTGAAAATAAAATAAATAATTAATTTGAAAAATCATTTTATGAGTATATTTGATTTGAAAAATCGTTTATTTTAATGTGTTAATTTGATTTGAAAAATCGAATTTGAAAATCGAAAACTCGTTTTAGCACGCGTTTTGGAGCTCGACTATAGTTCGGTTTTTGAGCCCGTTTTCTTTACGAGTTGGCACGAATCTCGAGTACACTAACCAACCTAAGCCTCTACCCATCCAACCCCAGTTCGAACCCCCATAACCACGGCCCAAATCCCGTCCCAAATCCTCCCCAAACAGCCCGCATAACAAGCAGCCCCCCCCCTCCTGTTTTGCGTGCTCAATCCCGAGCCCAAAACCCGCTCCAAATACCACCAAAACCCGTGCCCATTAACCCTACACCATACCCTAGTATCCTACCCATATTACCCTAGCTTAACCACCAAGCAAACCCCCCATACAAACCCTAAAAACCCCACGAAATAGCTGATGGGCAGCAGCTATGCGAAACAGGCCCGATTGCTTGTTGCCCTACTTCTACCGTTCGAAACTCCCTATAAATACCCCCCCTTCACCATACATTCATTCCTCTAAGTTCTTCATACATACTACCATCACTTACAAGCTTGGAACTCCAGAAACAAACCCTAATTGCCTCCCAAAAACCCTCGACAAAACCGACTTACAAACTGAGAATCAGTTTGTGTGTCCTCTTTGAAACCGTTTGTTCAACCATCAAACCTCCATTAAAATTCGAGTTTCTTATTCCAAATTAACCACACAACATCCATCTACATCTTAGACAAAGATGTACGAGCCAAATTACCCTTGAGAGTACACGAATTCCCTCGAAAAACAGAATGTTATACACTCTGTTTTCGCGGGCTTTTTCTGTCTGTCCAGTTCTGTTTGTGCTCGTTTTTCGTGCCCAATAACTCAAAACTAGCAGGGATTGTTTTAAGATCTCTGTTCTCCTCTCTTTCTAGTTTTCAAAACATCTTTTAAATCGAATTTTCATCGTGAAACGAGAGAGAAATCGCAGTTTGAAAGTTGCTGTCCAGATATGCAAAAAACGTGTTGTTTGCTTTGTTTCTTCGTCGACGACGGCCTCTCGAGATAAAATATACCATCTATTACGACCCAAGACGTTGTCAACGATACATGTAGGTTGAGGGTGCATCAAATCCTCCTCTTTCTCCCTTTTATTTCGTTTTTTATGTTTGTTTTTTTATTGTTTCGTTTTATTTTGTTTATCGTTTGTTATCATTAACTATGAAACTAGTTTAGTCCGAGTATGAGTTAAAGTACCACCACGAACACCCGCGTTGACTTGAGATGGGAAAGAAATCTGCTACATCAGTCGGTCGTATCCCCCGTCTCATTTACATATCCTCGTGTTCAAGGTAGGGCATTAATAAAACGAATTCTAACTTCGCTCTTCGCTTTTGACCCCTCGTTTGTTTCGACCAATTCGACCTACCCTAGGACCATTCACATGTTAGTTCGACCTCTGATTGTTAACATATGACTTAATTAGACGACTTTAGATCGATTAAATAACCTAATTAGACACGTTAGGTGGCTTCGACACAAGCATTAAAATCAACTAACGATTCTGTAACTTAATTGAATGCATCTCTCTCTTTCACATAATTTCTCGCTAGTATAAGAGTGCGTGATTAGAACCTTCTTATTAACACTCGATGAGTTAAATTAATTAGCGAACTTGACCTAATTCGACCCTTTAGGCCGTGTAGAGCACCCGGTTTCAAGCAAAGCTTTCTGACCTCTTTTACCGTCGTTTTCTAATGTACATCCCGCATCGCTTCGCAAATCTATCTAACTAATGAATCTAACCTAGGAACTAGGGTGGACGTGGCTTTAGGCCGTGAGGGTGGCCGTGTCCCTTCTTGCCTCGTTTGTTTTATATCATTTGTTCTTTGTCGTTTCGTAGCTCGTAATTTATAGTTTGTTCATCGAGTTGTAATTTTCAAGTTTGTTTTACTTTTATCGAGTCAAAACTTCTTCAAAAACCTTAGTCTTGTTTGGTTAGATGGTTGTGCCCCAATACATGTGAGAGCGTAGTAAATCGCATGTTGTTTAAAGCAACATGGCCCGATTTATGCTAATGCATGCTTTGGTGTGTGGCCCTATGTCTAATTCGATAAGATTAAGTGAAAGCACGCATCACGAGGAGTGACCCAAGGCCGTGAGTCATGTAAGCCGTGGGCCACCCTCCTTGTGCACGTTTCCCTAGGCCGAGTTGGCCATGTAATGTGTCGTGTTTGGTTTTGTGTATAGCGTTGTATTTTAGATCGAGTTGTATCTTTAATTTATCGTTGTGTCGGCATGAAATGCCTGGGTTGTAATAGGGTAGATCCCAATGGCTCCCCCATTCCCATCAAGCCTTGTTTGTTTCGTTTATATGTTGTTAGATCAATCAACCCACATGCTAAATTACAACTTTGACAAAGTTAGTTTAGTTGCATCTAAATCGACATAGAAACTTCACATGTTAGGGTTTTGAAAACGATGTTTGCATATCATATATCGTAGTAGCTATGACCTTGTTTGAAATCCGACACTTGACTTAGTAGAGGCCGTTATTGACGGGCGGGGTTAGGTGTCATTACGGGCTTCCTAACACGTACCCTCACCCCTTACTCAAGATCTATGGTTTGTGGATCCGTCTAAATACCATTGGATTACGAGAGTCATTAAAATCGAGTGATATAGGGTACAAGTCTTTATCTTTAATCACTCGTAGTCGATTGGCTTTATGCTTTTCGATGAAAGGTGTAAAGTTGACTTGAACGGTTCCAAGTTCCCATAAAACTTGGTGGCGACTCTAATTTGTCTTAATTCGATTCGAAAGAACCTCGAGTTGATTATGCCTAGTGTGGATCCCGCGGACGCAGTTCCCGAGGGCCTTGTCCACAGTTTGGCGACTCTGCTGGTGAAAAGAGGACTAGTTACACTTTGTTTCTAGGGTCTTTTCCTCCGAGGTGAAACTTGAAAAGAAAGTATTGGAAAGTAAAACATTACTCATAGTGCTACGATTCATGCATAAACCCTTAAGGACTTTCCCGGGCCGTCCCAGCGTTTCTTTGTGATGCGTGGGGGGCGACGTCCCACTATGCCAGGAACTCGCACATTGCTTGCTTCCACTCCGCCTCGTCGTGGTTCTTGATGGTGGGGATGCTCTTCTAGGTACTCTACCTAAAGGCCCTTGCTCTATAAGACCCAAAAAGGATGGAGGGCATAGACCTTCTTGTAGAAGACTTGCCGAGACTTAGAGATGTCTAGGAGCATACATCCTTATAACATGAGAATGACAATGTGCGAAATGAATTTCCCGAGTCTTTTCAAAATTTTCCGTATCAATTTCAAAACCGAACTTTTGAACAACTTACTTTCAAAATAGCATGGTTTTAAAAATGCGGAATGCTGCCCAAATAGGACTAGATTTTTCGGCCCAAAATGAGCTTTTATATAGGCATGCATGCCCATTTCAAGTCTCATTTTCAAATCAATCCTTCGTTTTTCAAAATCAATCCAAAATGCCTCTCGAACCTTAACCAAGCATGAAATGCGTCGAGTCGTGTCCGGTCTGGCCGTGTTAGGCTAGGCGTGTTTTGCCCGAGAGTCTAGAACACGACCTTGTTGGGTCACCCAAGCTCACCTCTTGGGCTTCGAGTCATGTGGGTCGACCAATTGGTCTAGGATAGTCCACAGAAACGTCCAAGCTAGGCCATTTAGGGCATTTCACTTAAACCTATGGGCTATGTTAGTCCAATCACGGGTTTAGTCACACCGAGTCCAGTTTAGAATCAAGCTATGACAACTTGAGTCATGTCGTCTTGTCGAGTCTGAAATGAATTGAGGTCTAAATAGAACCGTGAGTCGGACCTTTGGTTAGTCAGTCTCAAGTCGAGTCTTTGTTTGAGTCAAGTTGGTGTCGTGTCCTTAAGTGTGCAGGGGCTCTTACTTTAAATATTGACTCGGTTCGGGGTTTTCTTGTAGAAAGGCCGCCAAAAACCCGACGTCAAGCAATGGAAGATGTTGTTAACAAGCTCACCGAAGCCGTGAACCTCATGATGACCCGAATGGATGCAATCGAATCTAAGCTGAGTGAAGATTCCCCTCCATCTACCCCACCTCTGACTGATCTGGAGAAACGGTTCAAGTTCATTGAAGACCGTCTCGAAACTCTCCTGTGGGAAGAACATCCACTATGAAAATGCTAGGGCCTATGCCCCGATTCGGGATAAGTTGCCCACGAACATGGTACTTACCGACATCCCAAAGTTCAAGGGCACCGAAGATCCAGTCCACCATGTTAAGGCCTATAAAGGGTACTTAGCATCAAGGGAGTACCGCCGATATGCTCTCTCGAAATTTTTGCCCAATCTCGGATGAACACCGAAGGCGTGGTTCTATAATCTTGACCTTAAGAACTTCCCCACTTTCGAAGATATTACGGTGGAGTTCTGTAAGCACTATGCTGACAATGTCGAGATTCAAACCAACATAAGGACTTTGGAGGTAATGACACAGAAGGAAAAAGAGGGCTTTACTTAATTCCTCGAAAGATGGCGCGCTGAAAGCGTGAAATTAGCCAAAAAGCCTGATGAAGTTGAGATGGTAGATAAGTTCGTAAAGAATTTACGGCCTGTTTACCGCAATGCTCTAAAATACCAGAATTTCGGTTCTTTCAAAGAATTGATAAGAATCGGGATAAAGGTAGAAGATGATGTCCGAATGGCTGAAGCTGAGAAGCCAAAAGGATATCAAGGGGCCTCGTCATCTAAAGCAAAAGCACCAACAGCGGCCCAATTTGTTGAAACTGTCAATCTCTTAGATGGACAATAAAAAAGGCCTCCGCGCCAAACTCCGAGGGTATTCACCGATATCGGGTGCACTTACGCCTACGCTCTCCAAAGGCTCATGGCCCAAGGAAAGCTGAAGCCCATTGGTCCAACTCCGGATCCACCTGCTGAACAATAAGGCAAATGGTACAAACCAAATGCCTACTGTGCCTTTCATCAAGGGAAGGGACACGATACTGAAAGGTGCTTTAGACTAAAGCACGAAATTCAAGACATGATTGAGAATGGAACGCTCCCAATCCCGGCCATAAAGCCCAACAACGTCACCAACCCCTTTGGGGACCACACTAACTTTGTCTTTACCGAAGATAGTGTTGATTACTCTCACTTGATTCGCCCATGTCGTCTAAAAGGGGTTTTCATCGGAAGAATATTCGTGGATTGCTCCGAATTCCTACCAAGCTCGAGAAACGAGATTACATTCGGGGATTTTGTTGTTGAGTGTACTCCTTACATACTCCGAAGCGGCAATGAAGTCAATGGCGTTTGGGCTGATGACGAAGATGATGTTTACCTCGTCAAAGGTGCGACAATCCCTCACACCCAAGAAGAAATCTTAAAAGTGAGGCAACATGCCCTAGAGTCAAACCATCTTACTAGATCAGGGCGCCCGTACCGTGTGGAGAAATCTAAGGATATCCCGAGCAAGACACCTCCCAAAGAGCCGGTAGTGGTCGAAGTTCTTGGTGAAGGGTCAACCTCCGAGGCTTCCCTCATCAAGCAACTCCAAAAGACTAAGGCCGACGTGTCTATCTGGCAACTTATCTTAAGCTCTTTCGAACATCGTCAGGCGTTGTTGCAAGCCTTGATGAACATGACCGTGTCGTCAAATACTACTCCTGCTGACATGGTCACTCACATCGCCCAGAATCGGCCTCAGATTACCAACGTCGTGACATTTTCCGACGAAGATCTACCACCGTTCGGGCCCCGACATAACCTGGCCCTCTATGTTGCTACCGTGTGTCTCAACAAGCATATTCCTATGACCTTGGTTGACGACGGATCGGCTGTCAACGTGCTCCCTTTGAAAACAACGCATATTCTGGGCCTGGAGAAGAATGACTTCATTCCCCCTACACAGACAGTTCGCGCATTCGATGGCACTGTGCGTCGAGTAAGTGGACTTGTCGATCTAGTGGTACAGACAGGGCAAGTGGAAAAGAAAATAAGTTGCCAAGTAATTGACATTTGCTCATCCTTTAACTTATTATTGGGAAGGCCTTGGATTCACGCTACAAGGGCCGTAACATCAACGCTGCATCGAAAAATCAAGGTCCCACTCAACGATAAAACCATCATTATTGACGTCACGCCAATTACTGTGGCAGGAGGAGACATTACTTCTGAAGTAAGGGTCGAAACTGCCAATGACGCATGTGTTTTCGAGATTGTCAACATGATCGAGCTGAACTCCGAAGCAGAGAATATGGATCTATACACGGGAAGTCATGCCTGCAAGGTGATTCTCAAGACTGGGAAATACTTCGGTTTCTCTTTATATCCTAGAAAGGAGGGTACGTTCGAGTTGAAACCGCCAGTAGCCAAAAGAGTAACTTTCGGGCTTGGATATGAGCCCACTGGGAAAGATCTGCTGGAAAAGAGGGGAAGAACGATCGAAGATCGAGATATTAAAATGGGACCATATCACCTAACTCTAAACGGTCACTTCGTGAGGGCTGGGGAAGAACTTCCCTGCATGGACTTCCCCGAATCTATCTTTGACCCAAAGAAGAAGCTTATGGTCCCAGGAATCGAAGTATTCCAAGATTGCTACTACATCCCTGAAGATATTCTAACTGTGATGCCAGTAGGGACTAAACCAGATCCAATGAGTGACGAGGGAGCCATGGGTCTTCTTTTCGGTGAAGAGAGGAAATCACCAATACCAAACGAAGATTTGGTAAGCATGATCCTGAGAAGCGAGCGGTTCGACCCATCTACCCTCATCACCGATGTAGATCCTCTTAGGACCAACATGGGATGGCGGAAAACAATCAAGTGGACTGACAACAAGGGACTTCTTTTCAAGTTGACAACGGGAGAAGGAGAGATGTTCAAGCCAGATGACGTTACCGATTCTGAGTCTGAGTCTGAGTCCGAGTCTGAGTCTGAGATAGGTCCTAAGATTGAGTCTAAGGAGTCAGGTGTTGAAAATACCCCTCCCCTAGCTTTCCCTTCCTCTGCACCCTTTCCTAATGGTGGTATTCCGGGGCCTGTCCCGAATACCCCTATCTCGCCACTGAGCTCTGACCAGTTGGCTCAAATGTTAGCGCATTTCGCGCAATTTCAAATCAATAATAATATGAACCAGTTTGCTTACGACTTGTCTCACTTACATTGCAATTCAAACTTTGAAAATGATTGTTTTAATAATGACATTGAGACTGAGGTCGAGGATGAACAGTTGGTCGAAGAAGAAGAAGAAGAGATGGAACCACCTCTACAGTTGATAAAAGGGTTGGAAGAGTACGAACAGAAAACTTCGATCATCGAAGATACCGAAACCATCAATGTAGGTACAACCTTAGAACCACAGGAGCTTAAAATAGGAACTACTTTAAGTCCCACCGAGAGACAAGGGTTCGTTGGGTTGTTACATGAGTTCAAAGATGTTTTTGGCGTGGTCCTACAAAGACATGTCAGGCATTGATAGAGAAATTGCGGAGCACAGGATCCCAATCAAGCCGGGATATAAGCCAGTCAAGCAGAAGCTCCGCAAAATGCACACAGATTGGTCTTTGAAAGTCAAGGAAGAAATCGACAAGCAACTCAAAGCTGGGTTCATCAAGGTGTCAGAATACTCAGACTGGGTGGCTAACGTCGTACCAGTGTTAAAGAAAGATGGTAAAGTTCGGGTTTGTGTCGACTTCCGGGATCTAAACAAAGCAAGTCCGAAGGACGATTTCCCGTTACCTCACATCGACATCCTTGTTGACAACACGACAAATCACGCGTTATTATCCTTTATGGACGGATACGCCGGTTATAATCAGATCAAGATGGCGAAAGAAGACATGCATAAGACTGCGTTCAGAACGCAATGGGGAACCTATTGCTACACAGTAATGCCTTTTGGGTTGATAAACGCAGGGGCCACATACCAAAGGACCGCGACAACGTTGTTACATGATATGATGCATAAGGAAGTCGAGGTTTATGTCGACGACATGATTGTCAAGTCAAAGGAGCGTGATGGCCACCTTGGTACACTACGCAAATTCTTTGAACGATTGCGCAAGTATAACATGAGGTTGAATCCCCAAAAGTGCGCATTCGGAGTCACGTCCGGCAAACTGTTAGGTCACATCGTTAGCCACCGTGGCATCGAGGTGGACCCATCAAAAATAAAGGCCATAATGGAAATGCCTCACCCGAAAACCGAAAAGGAAATTCGAGGTTTCCTAGGAAGAATCCAGTATATAAGCCGGTTCGTGGCAAGGCTAACTATGATATGCGAGCCAATTTTTAAGAAGTTGAAAGTCGGGGAACACATCGTATGAGATGATCACTGTCAAGCTGCGTTCAACAAGATCAAAGAAATACTATCTTCCCCTCCCGTGCTCAGCCCACCAACGGCTGGGTTACCACTTTTGTTGTATCTTACGATTCAGATATCCGCAATGGAGGCAATCTTTGGCACGAGATAGTCGATAAAGAGGAAATAGCAATTTACTATATTAGTAAAAAGTTCTTGGAGTATGAAATCAAGTATACTCAGCTCGAGAAGACATGTTTGGCTTTAGTATGGGCGACAAAGAAGTTACGACACTACATGCTCAGTCATAGTGTCTGCATCCACTCGAAGATGGACCCAATCAAATACTTGTTTGAAAAACCAGTTCTAAACGGCAGGGTGTCGAGATGGACTTTAATGCTTTCCGAATTCGATCTAAAATACGTACCGCTAAAAGTGATAAAGGGAAGGGCGGTTGCAGACTTCCTGGCGGATAACCCGATAGAAGAAACTGAGGTTGTAGATACGTGGTCGTTTCTCGACGAAGATTTCGTTCACATAGACAACGATACGTGGGACCTCTATTTCGATGGAGCATCGAACTGCAGGGGATACGGGATAGGAGTGCTACTCATTTCACCAGAAGGTGAACATGTTCCCATTTCGATCAAGTTGGACTTTAATGTCACTAATAACGCGGCCGAATACGAAGCGTGCCTACTCGGTTTGCACAGTGCTCTCGAGTTAGGCATCAAAAAGCTTGTAGTACATGGGGACTCGTCACTAGTGATCAATCAAGTGGCCGGGACGTGGAAAACCCGAAGTGATAGCCTGGCTCCGTACCAAGCGAAAATCGAGGAACTAGAAAAGTTGTTCGCCGATGTCAAATACGTGCACTTCCCCAGGGATGAAAACCAGTTTGCTGATGCACTATCAAAGCTAGCTGCTCTGATCAACATACCTGATCATATGGATACTATGCCAATATGTGTCGAACGAAGATCATCACCTGCTTACGTTAATGTAATCGGAGACACAGAAGAAACCGAGGCTGAACCTTGGTATCATCCTATTCTTAAATTTAAAGAATCAGGAGAGTATCCACCCGACATGGATAACCGCGGAAAGCGCGCTATTCGAATGCTAGCCGCTCAGTTTGTTAGAACCAATGATGGACAATTGTACAAGAAGACCGCGCAAAATATCCTTCTGCGATGCATAGACTCACCAACTGCAAAAAGAGTCATGGAAGAAGTCCATGACGGGGAGTGTGGCCCACACATGAATGCCCATATGCTAGTGCGTAAAGTCATGAGATTAGGGTATTATTGGACCACGATGGAGACAGATTGTCGCGAATATGTCAGACATTGCCATAATTGCCAAATCTTTGCGAACATACAACATGTGCCACCATCACTGTTGTATACTTTGACATCACCGTGGCCTTTCTCAACATGGGGAATCGACATTATTGGAAAGGTCAACCCATCTGGAACAGGTGGGCATTGTTTCATGCTAGTCGCCATCGATTACTTCACGAAGTGGGTAGAAGTGAAATCATACAAAGTGCTACAAGCGAAGCAGGTAGCAAAGTTCATTCAGAATGAAATCATTTGCAGATATGGGGTGCCGCATGAGTTCATTAGCGACCATGGCACTCACTTCCAGGCTGAAACTGCTGCGATACTTGAAAAGTATAAAATCAAGCACCACAAGTCGTCACCTTATCGACCTCAAACAAATGGCACGGTGGAAGCCGCCAACAAGACAATCACTGTGATTCTCAGGAAAATGACCGACAATTATCACGAATGGCCAGAGAAGATACCGTTCGCACTATGGGGATACAAGACGTCTATTCGCACAGTCACTGGAGCAACTCCGTTCTATTTGACATATGGGATGGAAGCAGTCCAGCCCATCGAATTAGAGGTACCTTCTTTGAGAATTCTGTTAGAAAGTCAGGTTCCGGAGGCTGATTGGCTGCAGGCTAGGTATGATTCTTTGGTCATGCTCGACGAGCGACGGTTAAATGCGTTACACCATGTTCAACTCTATCAGAAAAGGATACATAGAGCATTTAACAAAAAGGTGAAGCCTCGAGGAATAAAGGATGGGGATTTGGTCCTAAAGTTTGTCCGCGCTTTACTACCAATCGACCCGAGGGGAAAATTCAAGCCGAACTGGGCCGGTCCTTACCTGGTAAAGAAAATATTATCGGGAGGCGCAGTCAGACTAACAGATCTAGATGGAAACGACTTTGCAAATCCGACGAATTTGGATCAACTGAAGAAATACTATCCTTAGAACTCATTCTCAATGTCGCGAAATAAAATTTTGAATTGCAGTGCTCGTGAGCGAGTCTAGGCCGCGGCACTTTTGCTTCGCTGCTTTTTGTGCGTTATAAACTGATGTTTGCAGCGCATTTGTTTTGTGGAACTACGAGCTCGGTTTGATTCTGTTGATAACAGATACGTAGGCAGCTCTTTATAAGAGTACAACCGAGCCTTCTTTTAATAAAATGAAATTTTATGCAGAAACTGGGAATTTTAATAAATAGTAAGTCTTTTTAAAATAGGGTGATGCCCATTACAACCTTCAAAAAAAAAAAAAAAAAAAGACAGCCAGCAACAAATAATAAGTAGTAGTATTAAATAATAGATTGGAGTCGAAGGCTCCTACATCTTCCTTTTCCCTTTGCCTTTTGGGTCACGCGACGAGAGGCTCTGCGGAGGAGGGGTAGTCGCGTTCGTCTAGCGCTTCTTAGGAGGGATCATCATTTCCTCCCGATGGCCCAGCCTATCTTTTACACTCAAGCGAGGGCCAAGTCTTCCTTCCAAGGCTGAGCCCGAGTGTGCCTTTGAACCCAACCGTTTCCACACACCTGTCACCTGTGAGTCAGTCTTAGAAGTTTTCTCGGTCTTAGTTTCGGGTCCAGATGCGGACGAAAGATCGTTAGCGAAGAAGTCGCGTCACTCGCTTCGCCTTTGTCATAATATCGATGTCGACAAGCTCATCCTTCCGACACAAGTCCTTACCCGATTCGTCTTCTCCTTAAGCCACTTAGTGTAGGACGGGGATACCGGGTAGTCCGAGGGCGCGAGACACGTACCAGAGACGCCTTTGGTGCCACCTCTCGAGCCAGTCATCACATATAGAGGGATGTAGCTCTCTTGCTCGTCCCAGAACAGCCTCGCACTTGGGAATTACTTGTCTACGGCCCATCTGACGCAGAACGCAGTCGGGGTAAATGTGAATAGACCGTTCCAAACCCAGTAATTGCAAACGTCTGGTCTTATCATCTTCCGGAAGGATAGTAAAAGATTTGAGGCGAAGCCAAGGCATAAACCAGCAAAGGGGGCGACCTCCCCCTTCTGTCATCTTGTTTCGCCAATAAGCAAGGTCATTTTGATGCTCGTCTTCATACCGCTTAGCACGCATAGTCAGCATACGGGCAAGGTACGAGTTTGGCTCATGCGGCGGGGCAAAGAGCCAAAATCTCTCACAAAGCCACACCTGCAAAAAAAAAAAGGGGAAAAGAAAACGTGAAAAAAAAAAACGAAAAAAAAAAACGAAAAAAAAAGAACGAAAAAAAAAACGAGAAAAAGAAAAAAAAAAGGAAAAAAAGAAAAAAGAAAAAAAAAGGAAAAAAAAAAGAAAAAAAGACAACAGAAGCACAATCGTGGCAGAATGCAGCAAAATCGTGGCAGAATGCAACAAAATCGTGACAAAATCGTGGCAGAATGCAACAAAATCGTGGCAAAATATAGATAAGTCGTGGCAATAACACAAGAATTTGTGGTGAAACGAAGAGAAGCGAAATCAAGAGGATAGATTTTGTTACCTGCAACAGACGGGAGCATCCCGACCATTCTACATCGGGGTTCGCTTTCTTAGCATCTAAACCCCTAATGGTTTCAGCAAGAATAATCCAGGAAGGATTATGTCCCGTCTCCATCTGAGACACAATAGACATGAGATTCGCTTGTCCTACGCAAGTTGTCCTGTTCATTCCATCTTTGAAGACATAAAGATGTAACATGATCAATCCAAATGCTCTGCGGCAGTACGTTGGCAGTGAAGTACTGTTTCGCAAAATACAAAATTTCCGATGAATAGCAAGAAGGTTGACTTCGTCACCAGTAACTATATCCTCAGACTCCGTCCTGGAGAGGCCAAGAAATTCGAGATATATTCCACGCCACCCCGAATGAAATTTTTGTACAGCCGGTATTGCCTCAGCATCCCATCCTCCCAGGGCAGAAAACTCTTCCGGTAAAGGGTAGATCTCCCCCTCAGGAAAAGCAAAGACATGGTTACGAGGATCCCAATAGTTAAGGCAGTATTCTAACAAAGCAGGTTGAAGGCGGATCTGGCGTAAGGGATGTAATTGCGCCAGTTGAGCGGTCTTTAATTCTTGTCTCTCTGAGACAGTGAAGTCTGTCTCCCATGCTCGCATAACACTCACTAGATTATTCATAATGATTTATGTTATTTGCACCAGTTTGGGAAAGCAGAATAAATTTTGCAGTGCAACTCTTTCTTATATATAGAAAGTATAAGGGAAGGAAACACCTAGGGTGACACCCCTAGGGTGGCGTTTTTTTTTGGCCGTGTGGGCCTCGGGTCGCGCGCCTCTTAGGCCCGCCCCAGTTCACACCAGTCTTTAACACGATGCGTCGGGTTTTCGCTCATTCATCGCATTTTTCGGCACCAGATTGGCCAATTTACATTTCTACCCCCAACAAGTCAATATTTGAATTTAAACTCGTGCACACTTACGGTTTTATTTTGTTTTTTGTTTTACGGTAGCGGGCTACGCCCACGTTGTCTGCAAGTCATACAGAGTGTCTGTGTCGTGTTTCATGCTCACCCATCAAGGTTCGATTTCAAAAAATTTCAAAATTTCAAAATTCCAAAAACTTTTTGCGAATTGTGGATAGATGATCCAAGTAGTAGAATCTTTTCGGGTCGATGGCCCAATAATTCAAAATTTTCAAATTCAATTTTTGAAGGGTCGATGGCCCAACATACCAAGTGATGTCAAATTTAAACTTCGGGTCGATGGCCCAATTATTCAAAATTTTCAAATTCAATTTTCGGGTCGATGACCCAATCTTTCAAATGATCCAATTTTAAGATCGATGATCCAAATGTGCTTATGTGATGATTATTGCTAGTACGTTTTCTATGTTTCAAATATAGCAGGATATGCTTCAACTGGGGGCTCTAAAGTCTTCGACTTTAGAGCCATTGCAAACTGGGGGCTCTGAAGCCGTTGGCTTCAGACACCATTATCAAGATATAAAGGATGACATCCACCAAGAATTCAATTCAATACAAGAGTATGAAATAGAAGAATTCCGTAGCTGAAAGCAAATGATGAAAGCGACGGCAACCTCCTCGGAAAGTCCTGTCCCATTTGGACACCTGCCAGCAGATGATAAGCTTTGGGCAAATGTCAGCAGATGATGAATTTTGGGCAAATGCCAGCAGATGATAAACTTTGGGCAAGTGTCAGCAGCTGCCGAACTACGACGCGGGTTTGATTCCGTCAGAAACGGATACGTAGGCGCCTAAGGATAAGGTTCAACCCACCATATGTGCAGTTTTATGGGTCGACGACCAACGATGACAATTTGACGCAACAGAAGCAAGAGTCAATCCCCAGCAAAGTTTCAGGTATGATCTCTTCTTATGGCTGGCGAGCTTACATACGCAAGTCTAATGGACTATAAACGACCCGCAGAATCCTCAGGTCGAAAGGGACCTGGGGTATACTTTGACTTTCGCCTTGTCCAAGCCTCAGTCAAAGTGGGGGCTCGGTAGATACCCGTATCCGTCGATATTGAAATTTACAGAGAGCCCGACAAACACCCGATGATGATAGGACACATGTATTCTTTAGTTGTCATTGTCATTATTTGGGTTCGTTTTACGATGTAGAATGAGCGTTGTCGACGAAGTATTTTGTTAATTTAAATGATATTTAAATTAAATGTTTTTTTAAAATGAATTCATTTTATTGCTTTATTTTGAATTTATTTTCTCAAGTTTTTTTTATTGAAAATAAAATAAATAATTAATTTGAAAAATCATTTTGTGAGTATATTTGATTTGAAAAATCGTTTATTTTAATGTGTTAATTTGATTTGAAAAATCGAATTTGAAAATCGAAAACTCGTTTTAGCACGCGTTTTGGAGCTCGACTATAGCTCGGTTTTTGAGCCCGTTTTCTTTACGAGTTGGCACGAATCTCGAGTACACTAACCAACCTAAGCCTCTACCCATCCAACCCCAGTTCGAACCCCCATAACCACGGCCCAAATCCCGTCCCAAATCCTCCCTAAACAGACGGCATAACAAGCAGCCCCCCCTGTTTTGCGTGCTCAATCCCGAGCCCAAAACCCGCTCCAAATACCACCAAAACCCGTGCCCATTAACCCTACACCATACCCTAGTATCCTACCCATATTACCCTAGCTTAACCACCAAGAAAACCCCCCATACAAACCCTAAAAACCCCACGAAATAGCTGATGGGCAGCAGCTATGCGAAACAGGCCCGATTGCTTGTTGCCCTACTTCTACCCTTCGAAACTCCCTATAAATACCCCCCTTCACCATACATTCATTCCTCTAAGTTCTCCATACATACTACCGTCACTTACAAGCTTGAAACTCCAGAAACAAACCCTAATTGCCTCCCAAAAACCCTCGACAAAACCGACTTACAAACTGAGAATCAGTTTGTGTGTCCTCTTTGAAACCGTTTGTTCAACCATCAAACCTCCATTAAAATTCGAGTTTCTTGTTCCAAATTAACCACACAACATCCATCTACATCTTAGACAAAGATGTACGAGCCAAATTGCCCTTGAGAGTACACGAATTCCCTCGAAAAACAGAGTGTTATACACTCTGTTTTCGGGGCTTTTCCTGTCTGTCCAGTTCTGTTTGTGCTCGTTTTTCTTGCCCAATAACTCAAAAAGAGCAGGGATTGTTTTAAGATCTCTGTTCTCCTCTCTTTCTAGTTTTCAAAACATCTTTTAAATCGAATTTTCATCATGAAACGAGAGAGAAATCGCAGTTTGAAAGTTGCTGTCCAGATTTGCAAAAAACGTGTTGTTTGCTTTGTTTCTTCGTCGACGACGGCCTCTCGAGATAAAATCTACCATCGATTACGACCCAAGACGGTGTCAACGATACATGTAGGTTGAGGGTGCATCAAATCCTCCTCTTTCTCCCTTTTATTTCGTTTTTTTATGTTTGTTTTTTTATTGTTTCGTTTTATTTTGTTTATCGTTTGTTATCATTAACTATGAAACTAGTTTAGTCCGAGTATGAGTTAAAGTACCACCACGAACACCCGCGTTGACTTGAGATGGGAAAGAAATCCGCTACATCAGTCGGTCGTATCCCCCGTCTCATTTACATATCCTCGTGTTCAAGGTAGGGCATTAATAAAACGAATTCTAACTTCGCTCTTCGCTTTTGACCCCTCGTTTGTTTCGACCAATTCGACCTACCCTAGGACCATTCACATGTTAGTTCGACCTCTGATTGTTAACATATGACTTAATTAGACGACTTTAGATCGATTAAATAACCTAATTAGACACGTTAGGTGGCTTCGACACAAGCATTAAAATCAACTAACGATTCTGTAACTTAATTGAATGCATCTCTCTCTTTCACATAATTTCTCGCTAGTATAAGAGTACGTGATTAGCACCTTCTTATTAACACTCGATGAGTTAAATTAATTAGCGAACTTGACCTAATTCGACCCTTTAGGCCGTGTAGAGCACCCGGTTTCAAGCAAAGCTTTCTGACCTCTTTTACCGTCGTTTTCTAATGTACATCCCGCATCGCTTCGCAAATCTATCTAACTAATGAATCTAACCTAGGAACTAGGGTGGATGTGGCTTTAGGCCGTGAGGGTGGCCGTGTCCCTTCTTGCCTCGTTTGTTTTATATCATTTGTTCTTTGTCGTTTCGTAGCTCGTAATTTATAGTTTGTTCATCGAGTTGTAATTTTCAAGTTTGTTTTACTTTTATCGAGTAAGTGCTTGCATCTAGTTGAAAACATGTTCGTATGATCAACTCCCATGAATCCCCTATGAACCCATGATACCCTAGTGCCTTTAATCATTTGTTTACAAACCCCTTAATTACTCTCCTTTTTTTCATTAATTTACTTTCATTTTGTTGATTAGTTTATATTACACATCATCTCAACCCAAATTGTGACACCCTAAGACATAGCTATTTACAATTGAGAATCCTACATCAATACCCGTCCCTTGGGACCCGTCCTTTACTTACCTCTTTACTAAGAGTAGTTTGTGAAGTTATAAATATTTTTTTTGTTGGTAGCTTTTGACGAAGAGTTTTAATCCACACCAGCTGTATCCGTCAGAAACACGGGATTCTGACGGTTTTTCCGTCAGGAATGGACGTCACTACGATTCGTCATGAAAAACGGACTCCTGACAGTTTTTCCGTCAGGATTTTCTATTTCTAACGGATTCCTGACAGCTATTCCATCAACTGCCTCATTTAGGATGGGCCAGAATGTCAACAGGATGTTGACCTTTCTGATGGAAAAACCGTCAGGAATAACATATTCCTGACGTAAAATCCGTCAGAATTTTGAACATTCCTAACAAAATTTCTGTCAGTAAAGTCAACAAAGTATTGACTTTCCTGATGGATTGTTCGTCAGGAATATTAATGGTAGTTGCTAGAAACAGCAGCTTGCTGCCCAGCCACAATGCCCATTTTGCATTGGTTTATACGAAATGAATATAACCAAACCTGCAATAAGCCATATACAACCATCGATCGCGAAGCGGGAATCCATTTTTATGTCGACCGCAAGAGCGAGAATCAAGAGTAGACAACAATATTAACGGTAGAAAACCGAACACGATTGGAAGAACGAAGTTGTTACATAGACAATTTGGTCAACTTTGTACAACGTCTCGTAAAACAATGTCTTTTACAAACCAACTAAAATATTAAGTCACAATCATTAGTTTCTAACCTAAGATAAAGTCTTAACAAACTAACATAAGATAAAGACTAACATACTAACATAAACAACGATACTAACCTAGAGGCTCAACGGGACCACTACTTCCAAAGCCATGCCCGTCATCTGCATAGTCGTCTCTACGAAATGGGGTGGGGAAACCTGAGCACGAGTGAGGGGGTTGAGATTGTTCCATCTTAGCCCAAGCCTTTTACATGGCTTCCATCTGTTTAGCTTGGAGACAGACTATTTCTTGAGTGTTGCGAAATTGTTCTTCAAGAGCTAGTCGTGCGGTTTGCTCATTGTTCATTTGGGTGGAAATTTGAGAAACCATGCTAGGAGCGTAAGAAAAAGATCGACGAGCACCTTTGTTACATGGAGGTTCACACCACACTTCGTCCCCTTTATCACCGGTCCCGAATAGCCTTGACCTGTTGTCAAAGCCATTGACAGCGTTGTAGTACGACCAAAACTCGTCTGGAGCCCTTCTAGTGGACATTGGTCGACTCATCACTTCCTTGTAAACAGCCTAAAAAAACAACAAATAAGGAAGAAATGATATTATATTTAAAAAAGAGCGAAATACAATAAATATTAACATTTTACGTTTGTCTTAGCAGCTCGAGGATTAAATCACTCGCCCTTCTTGTTTTTCTTGGTCTTCTCAAACAACTTGTAGGGTGTGGCCGACTCACCCTGAAAGTAGCATAAAAATATAAATTGATTATATTCGGCAATCATTAACTCTAACTAATTTGTGAAAATACTAAATACAATACTTACCAATTTCTTAAAAGCATCGGAGCAACTCTTCCGGCCTAGAGTGTGGCTGCCCAATGCTTTCCCGTGTTTACCACCCGACCTTCTATTTGCCTGGTTTATTTTAGAAATTTTGGCAAATTTGGGATCTGATTCTTCCCTAGTCTTGAGTGTCTCCCACCAAGTGTCGGGGACCCACTAAGGCTTGGTAATTAGCCTCGTGACCGCCTTTTGCCAGTCATGCTTAGGGTCATAGTTAGGATCGACGAACTTCACATGTCTCTATTTCAAAAACAAATGTTTAATTAGTAATAGAAAAGATGACCTTAAATACAAAAAAAAAATATTGACGTAAAGTAAATAATAGGTAACTTTCAAATTACCTTAAACCAAGTCCACATCTTCATATGTTGTGCATGGCTCGCTTCACTCCATTTGGTGAAGTACTCGTCATCTGCGAGGTTATTAGTGAACGACCAAGTGACATAATATTTTATAGCCTTGTCATCCCACCTGAAAATTAAAACGTATATATATATATATATATATATATATATATATATATTAGAAATTTAAATACACTTACCATTGACCAGCTTCTGCAATCTGTGAGACAATGATCTGCATATTCTCCTGTTCCGATGTTGGATTCTGAACATCTACGTCATCAGTAACCTCGTCGTTCTCCACCTCAGGACGAGATCCACCCTTACTACCACTCCTTATTATCTTTCGAATAAAATTTGTCATAGACACTAATTATAAACAATGCAAATTGTTAGTTCACAGAAAAATCGTTAGTACAAATTGTTAGTCCAAAAAATAAATTACCACCATAAAAAATAACTATATAATTCAACAATGCAAATTGTTTGTTCAAGAAAAATGGAGTACCATGAACACTAACTACGAACAATGCAATCAAACAAACTTCTTAAAAGTGCTTCAACTTGTGTGCCTTTCATCCTTGTCTTCATAGTATGTATCGCATCGTATTGGTATTTTAGGATTTTGGTGAGTCTTATATGTGGTCAAAAATGCATTATAATACGATATTGGTTTGTGACATCTCGAGAGTTGGGATAATGGAGCAATGGATATTCGTGGCATGTTTGGGAAGTGTGTCTCATAATGAGTCGTATTTTGATCTGTTGCGTTGCATATTACATTATTGTTATTGTTGTCTATGTTTGAGGAGGTGGTTGTTGGTGAGGAGGTCATAAGGCGGTTAAGAGATCGTCTTACGCTTGGCTCGCATCTTGGAGCCTTCTACTCCAAGAGGGATATTCACATTAATGACTTAAGTTATGGAGGGACGCGTGTGGTTGGGCCAAGACGTCTGGAAGGGATCCGGTTAGTACCCGAGTCTGATACCACGGGTGGGGTGTGTCCCGAGGGCCTTGTTACGGACTGCGGTCTGGCTATTTGGTGGGCGGTGCTGTGGTGACATCACCGGTTCTGGTACCGTGTGTGTGTTCCTAGTATCGGTAAGAAAATGGTGTGAATTTCATGGATGTTGCATTATGTTTTATACATTTTATATCGTATTTGTAACACCCCCATGAGTCGGGGCCCTTCCTCAAGGCAATCCCAACGCATGGAGGCGTCACAAGATTTGGTTTCCGAAGCTTGTAGTGCAAACAAACGAGTAAAGAAGAATTTAAGACAATAAACTTAAATAGATAAGTTGTAGTTAGATAAAAAGTTACATGTTAGGGGATGCAAATATCATCCCATTTAGTACAACCCAATTGAAAGAAGGTGGAGTTTAAATAGTCAATAACTAAATAAGCATAAGTGATGACAACTAATCAAGACCGCTCCCAAGCCTCCGCATCTATTCAAGCTAACCTGTCAAATCACTGCTCCCCATATGGGTGGAAATCACCATATGGTTCACCACAAATATTTAAAAACCCAAGTGTTAGCTTAATAATACAAATGCTCAATAAATGTAAATGATAATGATTATATGCTTATGTGATAAATGCTAAGGCAACCAACCATAAATCTAACAAATATATGAGATGCATGACAACCATTCTCCAAGTTCCTTACCTCCACATAACCGGTGGCCGGAACACGCCCATGACGCCACATACTAAGACTAGGTACTCGGAACACGTTTGTGGTACCGGGCCCGAGAGCGACTTGAGTGCCATGCCAGACATCGTGCCTCAACCACATGAGTCCATCCAAAACTCAAGTAATAAATGTGCACATCCCTCTTGGAGTGGGAAGCTCCAAGGGGTGACTCCAGCGGAATACGGTTTCCCAACCGCCTTCCATCTCCATAACCCCAACCAAAGATACTCAACCATCCTCCAACACCAATTAAAAGACAATCAACACAAACAATTTCCAACAAGGATTCTCATGTAATTACACCAAACATTATACAAGTCACAATGCTCAACCTTCACTAATTTACTGTTGGAATATGTGTCCTCCGACAATAATTCGATCACAACTGTCGATCATGATGATCACATGTTTAAATCTCATTTTAAGAATACATGTGGGAAGTAATATTTTACTGTCAACTGGTCCACACATATCGGTAATGATTGGCTGACTAGAGTTTGACATTCGTAGATGCGACGGTGGTGATCAGTTGATCCCCTTAGGTCATACCTAAAGGTTAACACTCTTAATTGAATATTTAATTGATCGTATGACGATACGAGTTAATTAAATTACTTAAAATTGACGGACGGTTTTGGAAGTAATATTTACGTGTCTTATTGTAATTTGATTAAATAAGATACGGTCTAAGTAATCAAATTGTTTTATTACTTAGATAAATTATTGTTTACAGAAACAATTGAATCTGAATGAATAATTTTTATAAATACAAGATGTTGTGATTTATAAATTGGTAAACCATTTTGTTACAAGTAATTGTGAATTACTATGTTAATTTTTATAAGTGACATATTTTATTAATATGTTGATTTTTAATTGTTAAAAAATACATTTTATATATAAGATGTCATGTAATGTGTCACATGTGACATATTGACAAAATCACAAATAAAATGGACTCATCCATTTTATGTGTGTGTACCGAAATGAAGGGTGTATTAGGATAAAAATTGTGTTGATTTTTTATAAATGGAAAACATAATTATAAGACCTAAACATAGCCTTGCATACATAGTTTTCTCTTGGGAAGAAAAGGAGAGCATGCATTGGGCTATCTCCCCTTCCCATTTCGGTTTTCCCACATGAAAAAGAGCAAAAGTTTTGCTTATTTTTCCAATCTTACACAACATGCAAAACTAGTGTATTATTCATTCATTCACATAATAACTTAAAGAAGTTTAGAAAGAGAAAAAAATACTCCAAAAATTCCTCTCCTCTTGGCCGAAAATTCAAGAGGACAAAACAATATTTTGGGTCAATTTTATTAAGATTAGTATTGTTCTAGTAATAATAATATTAGTCTTTTAAGAGGTTATCTTGGGTATAATTCCTTGGGAGGGATTTTAAGCTTGAATCCTTGTTCATCCAATATTAGGAATCTCAAGAACAAGTAAGAAGGAGATCTTACTTGTGCCCTTTTAATCTGAAAATCCATAGTAAGAATGACGATTTCTTCTCTATTTCTACTTTTGTTTGCATGCATAAGATCTAAATTAATTTTATGACTAAAATATTTGTTACATATATGAATATGTTGTTTACTGAGATTAATAATTTCCTACAATCGGTATCATGAGCCTTAGGTTGTTTGCATGCAAATCGGTTATTGTTTTTCCGAGTTATACGATTAACAAACAAAACTTATAAATTTGTGTTTATTATGAAATATCACGAAATTTGTTATGCATGTTAAAGTTTCTGGTTCTAAAATGTTTTAGGATATTTTGGTTTATTTTATGGATTTTATTGTTCACTTTATATAATAATGGCATTAAAATGTGATCTTTTTGATAAAAATTTCATTTTTGGACTAAAAATAGCTAAACTTCGATTTTTCCCGTGTTTTGGGATATGTTTTCACATATATTATATACTGATGGCCTATAAATTTTCATAAGAAAATGAGTTTTTATACTCGAAATATGGATTTTTCATGTTAAAATCGAATTTAAATGGTTAAATAGGTTAATATGAGTTATATTTCGAATCTGGTCATAGAAATTTAGTATGTCGTCACATGCAATTTTATAAGATGTGTGTAAAATATTTGGCTGTAATGAAGTCTTTATGCATGATTATTGAATTTTTGATGAAAAATCACATAAATAGTGACTTTAATTAGTAAAAATTGCTAAAACATACTTCATGACTAAGGAAAAATGTCACATGTTGCATTTTATCACATATTTCAGATCTAAAAGTGAAAAGTTAAGAAAAATATTTTTTCTCATATTTTTATGGTATTAATTGATAAATCGGATAAACCGCAACATTGTTTTTCTCGATAAATTTCGAAATTGTTAACCTAAGTTTTTGAACATTATGAGTGCCATGGTATTTTTCCAGAATGTTCATGAGTTTAAATTTCAAAATTTGAAATTATTTGAAATTTTTATGATTTAATTTGAAGTTTATGACATATTTTTGTATTTTAAGTCCATTTATGAACAATATTAAGAAATCTAGGTTAATTATTGTCAAATGTTAGTGGATACTAATTTTGAGTCCTAAGATAGTTAGGGTAATTAACTAGTACATAAATATGATTTTATGTAATTATTGTGATTATAAAAGGGTTAAATCACGCAAATCCGTAAAAACCGATTAATATACGATATTGGCTCCTTAAAGGCGATTTAGCATAAAATTGGGCATGTTCATACATATTATAATGCTGCATTTTATTTATGATTGTCATATTTTAAGTTTATGTAATTTTGAATTATGTAATTTTACTTAGTATGACCTTAGTTTAATTGGTATTACCCGAGATGTATGGGAATATCGATTTGGTTGTAATTTATTGTGATCTCGTATCACCGTTTTGTAATTTAATAGATTTATTTTATTTTAATTACAAATGTATAATGGGAAATTATGTAATTTGTTATGTAATTTATTTATTCCGGAGTTCCTTGAAAACGGTGCCACTCGAGAAGGCGATCCATTAAAGAAAGTGTTGCCTTGAAATGCGTGCTAAGACCGAAGTTCAAGGGACCAAAGGAGTTGGTTTCCGAATATGTAATAGTTAATTAGATTTACTATTTTAGGAAGGCCATACTAGGATTTGATTTATGCTTTGCATTTTATTTATATGTTGCATGCATCGCTAAATCGCCATAACTAAACATGCATTTTTAATCGAGTTTATCGACCGTGTCAATTACAATTATTGTAGTTCACCGTTTTAGTTCACTTAAAACGTGATATATAATAAATTGATATGACCTCTCGCTAAAATAAACAATTGAGACTTAGCCTTACCAAAAAGTAGAAACCATGAAAACCTATTTCGCGAGGGAGTGCACTCGGCTACCCTGGGGTACAAACCTTGTTACGTAGGGGAAGTGGGTGATAAATGTCTATCCACCGAATTCATGTTGATGAGGGATGAATCGGCTACCCCGTGCCCAAGTTAATGTAAATTTGGATCATGGACACATTTATTTGAAATTTGGATTGACCTCAACGGAAGTATTCGTGACCGTAGTCCCATGTGTTCCGGGCTATAGATAAATATTAGAGTAATTTTATCGACCGAGAGTTCTAAAAGTAGAATCGATTAAAAAGTTAATCCACCGAGTTATATTGATGAGGGATGAATCGGCTACCCCGTGCCCAAGTTAATATGAATTTGGATCTCGGAATCATTTATAATAGTTGGGTAGAGGTCGCTATATAAATGCTCATATCTTGTTGAAATATTTACAAGTATGATTTAAAAAGACAAATGTTAATATTTCCTTTTCCTCCATACTTGTAGTTCATTACAATGAATCCATCAAACGCTACTACACCGATTACCATTGAGTCTTGCCACAATGTTTTTGACGACGTTTGCTTCAACAATGATTTCGACACTACTAGAGAACTTTCTTTTGGGATAGGTTCGGATGGAAACATAAACTTCATCACTTCTTCTAAACCTCCTACCACTAAAAGATCTCTTGTGAGCCGGTCTCAGGAAGACCGCCTCATAAAATCTATAGGATCTTTGTCTTTGGAAGAGAAAGATGCCAAAACTAGTGGGAGCTCAAGCAATCAAGTTCTTGCTTCCAAGGGCAAAAAGTTTAAGAAGAAGGGAAAGAAAGGGAAAAACTTCAAGCATGTTGAAGATGAGTGCCATTATTGCTATGGCATGGGACATTGGCTTAGGAATTGTCCCGTATATTTGCAAAATATAAGGGAAGGAATCATCGTTCCAAAAGGTAAACTTCTTAAGGAAATTTATGTAATTGATGTAAATTATACTTCCACTACGACATGGGTACTGGCTACCGGTTGTGGTTCTCACCTTTGTAATCATTTATAGGGGTTAAGAGACGTGAAGAGGCTTAGCAAAGGAGATGTGGATCTACGCCTTGGAAATGGAGCTCGAGTAGCGGCCGAATCCAAGGGAACTTATGTATTAGCTTTGCCTAATGGGTTTGAGTTGTATTTACATAATTGTTTTTATGTGCCAACACTTTCTAAAAACATATTTCAATCGCTATGTTAGACATGGACGGTTTTTGTTTTGTCATTAAGAACAATCGTTGTACTATTTCAAGGAATGACTTGGTTATAGGCCAAGCTCCTTCCATTAATGACATTTACATTTTAGAAACCTCGAATCCGACTAATGACATCTACAAAATTCAATCAAAGAAACTTAAATCAAGTGATCCAGATGAATCGTTCATTTGGCATTGTCGATTAGGTCACATAAACGAGAATTGCATCAAAAGATTAATTTCGACTAATGTGATTACACCATTTGATTATCAATCATATGGAACATGTGAATATTGCCTTCTTGGCAAGATGACTCGTAATCCTTTTAGCGGTAAAGGAACACGAGCTAGTGAGCTATTGAGACTCATACATACCGATGTGTGTGGACCAATGAGTATCACCGCTCGAGGAAATTATGACTACTTCATAACCTTCACCGATGACTTGAGTAGATATTGGTATATCTATTTAATGAAGCATAAAAGTGAAGCTTTTGAGAAATTCAAGGAGTTTCAAAACGAAGTAGAGAACCAATTGTACAAAAGGATAAAGGCACTACGATCCGATCGTGGTGGAGAATATTTTAGCCTTGAATTCGATTCACACTTGAAAGGTTGTGGTATTATATCACAACTTTCTCCACCCGGAACACCACAACTCAATGGTGTTGCCGAAAGGAGAAATCGAACCCTACTTGATATGGTTCGATCCATGATGAGTCGAACCGAGTTACCGAACTCGTTTTGGGGATTTGCAATCCAAACTGCAATAATATCTTTGAATAACAGTCCCACAAAGACAACCGAAAAGACTCCATTTGAGATATGGAAAGGAAGAGTTCCTAATCTATCCTACATGAAGATTTAGGGATGTAATGCTTACGTCAAGGCAAAGACTGACAACAAGCTTGCCCCAAGATTCGAAAAATGCATCTTTGTAGGTTACCCCGTGACCTCTCGAGGATATTACTTCTACAAGCCTCAAGAAAACAAAGTGTTTGTGTCTTGCGAGGCTGTCTTCTTAGAAAGAGAATTTATTTCTAAGAGACAGAATGGGAGAAATTTTGAACTTGATGAAGTTCAAGAGCCACAAACCGAGGTAGAGACGCAAGAAGATGTTCCTTCGTCATCTAGCGCAGTTGTCCCTCCTCCTCTCAGAAGAACGGGCCAAGTTATTAGCCATCCCGATCGATATGTGGGACTTATCGAAGAAGATAGAACACTCGATGTGTTGCTTTTAGAAAGTGATTAGCCCGCCACCTACAAGGCCGCAATATCTAGTCCAAATTCCTCCTTATGGCTTGAAGCCACGAAGTCCGAGATGGATTCTATACATGAAAACCAAGTTTGGAACTTGGTGGATTTGCCTAAAGGGGCAAGACCTCTTCAATGCAAATGGATTTTCAAGGTTAAGAATGGCATAGAAGGACATGATGATGTCTACAAAGCTAGGCTAGTGGCAAAAGGATTTACCCAAGTCCAAGGTCTCCATTATGATGAAACCTAAGCCCCCGTAGCCATGCTAAGATCCATACAGATTTTGTTAGCGATTGCCGCATTTCATGATTATGAAATATCGCAAATGGATGTCAAAACCGCTTTTCTAAATGGGCATTTAGAAGAGGAGGTGTACATGATACAACCCGAAGGTTTTATCGATTCTAAAAATCCTAACAAAGTGTGCAAACTTAAGAGATCCATTTATGGTCTTAAGCAAGCATCTAGAAGTTGGAATCAGCGATTCAATCATGTGATAAAAGAGAATGGTTTCACTCGAAGTGTTGAGGAACCATGTTTATACATGAAATTTAGTGGGAGCAATGTTGTGTTCCTAATCTTGTATATCGATGACATACTACTCATTGGAAATGACATTCCAATGTTGTCTTCTATTAAGAAGTGGTTAGGTAACCATTTCCAAATGAAGGATTTAGGAGAGGCACAACGCATATTAGGTATCCGGATCTATAGAGATAGATCGAAGAGGATATTGGCACTAAGTCAAGAATCTTATGTTGATAAGATTCTTCGACGTTTCAGCATAGACAAATCAAAAAGGGGATTGGTACCTATGGTAACTGGGAAAATACTGAGCAAGTCTCAATCTCCCTCCGAACCCCATGATGTTGAATGCATGAAGATGATCCCTTATGCTTCCGCTGTTGGATCAATCATGTACGCCATGATATGCACACGTCCTGATGTCTCGTATGCCTTGAGCATCACGAGTAGATATCAAGGAAATCCAGGTGAGAGTCACTGGATAGCCGTCAAGAACATCCTTAAGTACTTGAGAAGAACTAAGGATTCTATCTTAGTGTTTGGAGGAGACACCGAGCTCCGTGTTAATGGTTACACGGACTCAAGTTTCCAAACGGATGGGGATGACATGAAATCACAAGCTGGTTTCATTTTCATGCTAAATGGTGGTGCCGTTAGCTGGAGAAGCTTCAAGGAAGCTGTGACTGCGGATTCAACAACGGAGGCTGAGTACATTGCAGCATCAGAAGCTGCCAAGGAAGCTGTATGGATCAAGCAATTCACGGAAGGTCTAAGAGTAATACCTACCGCCAATGATCCCATCACTCTCTATTGTGATAATAGTGGGACGATTTTCCAAGCTAAAGAGCCAAATTCTAGTAATAGATCTAGACATGTACTTAGAAAATATCATGTAATTAGAGATTTCATTGAAAGAAAGGAAATTGCGATATGTAAAGTTGGACGGATGACAACATAGCTGATCCGCTCACCAAGCCTTTATCGTAGGCTAAGCATGATGGACATGTTGCGTCCATGGGACTTAAACGTGTACCAAGTTTGTGTTAAATTTTGAAATGAAATAAAAGTGTTGTTTTTGTTCATGTTCATAATCACATTTGTCTTTTATCTTTTCTTTATACATTGTTACATCCAAACGGGTTGTAGTGACAATTGAACCCCGTTAAAGTGAACACGGATTAACATTGTATTCGCCCATAGTCACTTGTATGAGGTGACGTCTCGAAGTGACTAGAGTGTGATGCGATTGATGGCAATTTCAAGTGCCATGGAGTCATATGAGAATGACTAGTCGATCACATAGGCAGACTGTTATGAACACTTTGTCGGGCCTTATGACCGCTTATAGAGTTCTGGCAAATTTATATAGCCTGGTCGTGGCGAGAGCTACTATAGTATTCTAATGAGTCGATTCTTTTGACTAAAGATTGTTCGCCTAAGGTGGCACAGTTTCAGATTAACTTTGATTTATGTTACTACGACCTTCGTAAATGGGGTCAAATAGGCATATTTTGGGTTATGATGGCTGTGGCTAGTTGAAGGGAATAAGTGCGTTAGGAATTGTCCACCCCTTGTCAGGGTTATAACAATATCTTAGGGCCACTCGAGGAGTAATGAACTGGAAATGCGTGGCCACGCTCGGAAGGTATCTATGGTAGATAATTCCGGTAAATCAGTTATTCTCCAGATCGAGGAAACCACTCTCGATATGATCACTTGCAACTACGACCTGAAAGACACCTTGCATTGAGTGGGAGATAGTAATAGGATAAGAGAATTGGTGATGCACACTTGTCGAGGACAAGTGGGAGATTGTTGGAATATGTGTCCTCCGACAATAATGCGATCACAACTGTCGATCATGATGATCACATGTTTAAATCTCATTTTAAGAATACATGTGGGAAGTAATATTTTACTGTCAACTGGTCCACACATATCGGTAATGATTGGCTGACTAGAGTTTGACATTACTGTCGTGCGATGGTGGTGATCAGTTGATCCCCTTAGGTCATACCTAAAGGGTAACACTCTTAATTGAATATTTAATTGATCGTATGACGATACGAGTTAATTAAATTACTTAAAATAGATTGACGGTTTTGGAAGTAATATTTACGTGTCTTATTGTAATTTGATTAAATAAGATATGGTCTAAGTAATCGAATTGTTTTATTACTTAGATGAAATTATTGTTTACAGAAACAATTGAATCAGAATGAATAATTTATTATAAATACAAGATGTTGTGATTTATAAATTGGTAAAACATTTTGGTATAAGATATGTTGATTTTTAATTGTTAAAAAATACATTTTATATATCAGATGTCATGTAATAGGTCACATGTGACATATTGACAAAATCACAAATCAAATGGACTCATCCATTTTATGTGTGTGTACCGAAATGAAGGGTGTATTAGGATAAAAATTGTGTTGATTTTATATAAGTGGAAAACATAATTATAAGACCTAGACATAGCCTTGCATATATAGCTTTCTCTTGGGAAGAAAGGGAGAGCATGCATTGGGCTATCTCCCCTTTCCATTTCGGTTTTCCCACATGAAAAAGAGCAAAAGTTTTGCTTATTTTTCCACTCTTACACTACATGCAAAACTAGTGTATTATTCATTCATTCACATGATAACTTAAAAAAGTTTAGAAAGAGAAACAAATACTCCAAAAATTCCTCTCCTCTTGGCCGAAAATTCAAGAGGACAAAACAATATTTTGGGTCAATTTTATTAAGATTAGTATTGTTCTAGTAATAATAATATTAGTCTTTTAAGAGGTTATCTTGGGTATAATTCCTTGGAAGGGATTCTAAGCTTGAATCCTTGTTCATCCAATATTAGGAAGCTCAAGAACAAGTAAGAAGGAGATCTTACTTGTGCCCTTTTAATCCGAAAATCCATAGTAAGAATGACGATTTCTTCTCTATTTCTACTTTTGTTTGCATGCATAAGATCTAAATTAATTTTATGAGTAAAATATTTGTTACATATATGAATATGTTGTTTAATGAGATTAATAATTTCCTATATTTACCTCTTTCCATGTAATTGCTTCTTAACATGTTATAATGCATTATAACCATTTATAAGACGATTAACCATACTTACTCTTTCACCACATGCATAACTAAGATGAAACCATATTATGTCATAAACCCTAATCACCAATAACATATTATAATGCAACTACCATGAGACAAGTGCAATTAATGATAATAAATGCATAATTAAACACTCATATTATTAGAGATAAGTAGGAAAAACCCTACCTTAAGCTTATCTTCACAAAGCCTTAAGCTAACCACTAGAACTGCTCCTCAATGAAGTTTCCTACACACATTCATTACTACACTCATTACCATAATCCACTACAATAAACATACAAATTAAACCCCTTAATTCCCCATAACCTAATTAATTGTGAGATAATCTACTAGGATAAATTAAGTTTTACTAATATAAGATTTGGGAAATAAAGTGTAAACCGACTTACAAACAATGTGGATGAAAAATGATAAAAGTTGGCAATAATCCTTCACTTCTGGAGACTAAGTTTTAGAGGATAAGTTTGGTGAGTGTTTTAAAGGGAAATTAGGGAGTTTTCACAGTGGTGGGGTTAGGTTCGGGAGAGAATTTAAGTGAGGAAATCTGAAAAGATAAGATTCGAAAGCGACACTCAACCAACCAATTTCTCGTGTAAACTAAACTCGACCGGGCACTCGGTCGAGTGGTCGGTCCACTCGATCGAGTGGGGGCTTGATGTGACCATAATTAGCGCATATTTAGCCCCCGAATTAGCCTTGTTCCCATGCTTTTTAGTGCATTTTTAGGTCATTTATTATCTTTAGTTCTTTGTTTTGCATATTCTTTGAGATTTTGATCCCTTGGTAGGAAAGGAGTAAGAATCATGCATTTTCATGGCAAAACAAGACTAAATTGATCGAATTCAATGACCAAGCATCAAGGAGAGACAAGATTAGAAGGCCTTTGTACATATGGTAGTAGATGAGCAATGTTGAGAAAGGATCCTTGAGTCCCCAAGGAAATCCCCAAGGAATTTATGAAGAAAAGGAAAGAAAAGAAGAAGAAGCCTTGCTGAGGCACAATCCATGCGGATTGTCTACAATCCGGCCGTCCTTCACCGGCACAATTCGTGCGGTTTTCCACCAAGACGCCCGGGTTCCATCACCACAATCCGCCCGGATTCTCTTGAATCCGCTCGGATTCTATCGCCAGAATCCGCCCGTCCCGACCCTAATCCGCCCGGATTCCTCTACAGCGCGATTTCCTCTTCTCCAAGCTACGAAGAAAGAAGCCCTTCCTTCGGAAAATACCGGCTCCTCCCTGCTCAATCTAAAAAGTGTAATTACTAGTTTAGCCCTTAGTTAACCCTAATGCATCCCCCTAATTTCCACTATAAATACCCCATTAGTCTAATTGGAAGAGCATGTTCTTCTTATCAACAATTAGAGTAGTTAATATCAATCAAATCTCTCTTTAGTTTTGGAATCAACAATTAATCAAGTTCTAATACAAGTTTTATTTCCTTAATCTCTCTTTTGTTCATCCTTTATTTTGGGTAATTGAAGATTATTTGGGTTATTATTGGGAGATTGACAACCTCTCAATCAAGCATTCAAGTACTTCTTTTATCTTTGCTTTATTATTGGAATCATTAGTAGGTATAATTCTCTTAATCCCTATTTAATTATTGTTAATTACTTTCATTTATTCATCATGTTTCATTTTGTTGGTATGATTGACAACCTTGCTAGGATGATCAACATGATAATGAGTGAGTAGTCTCTTAGCTAGGGTTAATGGGTGATTAGGGGAAACCAACATGGGGAATGATTCATGCTTAAATTAATATGCTTTCATGTTTTATTTGCTTGCTTGTTTTGATCTCAACTCATGCACATGTTATATTTGATGAAATGCTAAGCCTATGAATCCTTGCATTTACTACCATCTCCTATCTTTTCAATGAGACTTGTAAGACATAACCAAACTCGAGTCTCATTAGACCATGCATGTTGTTGAGTAGGGAAGATTAAGTCGACTTGTAGGTGTTGTACAATGTAATCGATTCGGCTCCGGGACCCAAACTTTCCTAGGATCGTAAAATATAACCCAACTCAATCCATCACAACAATAATTACTTGCTTATAATTTGAGAACATGTTTGTATGATCAATTCCCATGATTCCCCTATGATCCCATGACACCCTAGTGCTTTTTAATCAATTGTTTACACCCCTTTTAATTCATCTTGCTAGTTTCTTTTCATTGCTATTTTAGTTAGTAACCTTCTACATCAACCCAATTTGTGACACCCCCAAGACACCACTAATTTCAATAGAAATCTCATCTCAATACCCGTCCCTTGGGATCCGACCTTTACTTGCCTCTTTACTAATTGTAGAGTTGTTTGTGAAGCTATAAATTGTGTTTTGATTCGGACGTGACCCAACGACCACACCTTTAATTGTGAACACGAAACGGACCGATCAAAAATGGCGCCGTTGCCGGGGACGGTGTTTGTTTGATTTAGATTTCCTTTTTATTGTTATTAGTTGTGTCTTTCTTCGCCTTGGGGAAGTAAAACTCCTCAAGGTTTGTTCTAATTGTTTTCGAGTTGTTTGATATTTTGCATGTCTAGAAGGTCACAAGGTGATTTGTTACCTTTTGACCGTGAAATCGAAAGAACCTTGACGAACAATAGGAGACTTGTTAGGAGGAATTTAAGAGGTATTAGTGAAGTTGTTCAACCAACTATTGAGTTCGTCAACCCTTTCGCAATAGAAGGAGAGGAGAACCCATTACACAATACCCCACAAAATCAACCTACAATGCCTAAATTCTCGTCACACTCCGTACCCACCGAGGAGAACCTACCAAATGGTACTCCTACACCGCAACATCTAACCGGAAATTTTATTGCCAAATCCGCCTTCATCCAATTAGTTGAAAGGAGCCAATTTGGGGGGATGCCTAGTGAAGACCCTCATTCTCATATGGAAACCTTTTGCGACTATTGTGATGCAATCTCTCAAACGGGTGTGACTCAAGACCAAATTAGATGGGTCTTATTTCCTTTTTCTCTAATCGGCACCGCGAAGCAATGGTTGAAGGGCCTTGACAAGGCCACCCTCGGAATAGATTCTTGGAAGAAGTTGGCTCTAGCTTTCTACAAAAAATTCTACCCACCGGAAAAGACTAACATGCTAAGAGCTCAAATTACGGGTTTTAAGCAAAGGGATGAAGAATCTTTGTATGAAGCTTGGGAGCGGTTCAAGGGAATTTGTCGCTCATGTCCTCATCATGGACTTAGCGAATGGTTTTTGGTACAACAATTTTGGAATGGTCTATATGAGGATTCATGGAACATTCTCAACATGGGATCAAATGGAATGTTCACCGAATTTGATGACAATCAAACATGGAACAAGATTGAGGAAATGGCGGTCCATAACTCACAATATAGTAGACCTCGCAAGGCTACTAGAGGAGGAAAGCATGAAGTGGACTCCGTTACTCAATTGGGTGCTCAACTTAGTGCTCATATTGACACAATCAATTTGAAATTTGAAAAAGCTATGGCTAGACTTGAAGAAGTCTCAAAATCACCAAAGCATCATGTTAATGCCATGACGGCATCCTCATCAATCCCAAGTGGGATATGTGAGAATTGTGGAACTTTGGGACATGACCAAAATGAATGTAGGGGAACAAATGAACAAGTGAATGCTTTCGAAGCATACAAGAGTGGTACCCCTTATTCCAACTATTACAATGAAAACACCAAATTCCATCCAAATCTCTCATACAAAAGCCAAAATGTTCAAAACCCTCAAACAACATACACTCCACCACTCATGAGAAACCAAAATCAAAGACCCTTTTACAATCAAAACCAAGGTTACCAAAATCAAAATCCATACAATCACCAAAATGACCAAGGTTTTGATGTCCAAAAAGCGGTCCTCCAAATGCAAAAGAATCAACAAGAATTTTTCACTCAAATGCAAAAAGATAGCCAAGCAAAGGAAACCACCATCAACAACATCCTAGCTCACACCAAGATGTTGGAAACACAATTGACTCAACTAGCATCTTCAAGCTCACAAAGACAAAAGGGGCGATTACCACCTCAAAGTAATCCCCCTAGACATGAAACGGTTAGTGCCATTCACTTGAGAAGTGGTACAAGGTATGAAGCGCCAAGGAAGCAAGTTGAGGATGAAGTTGTGGAAGCTAGTGAAAAGGAAGAAATTGTGCAAAACTCCAAAGATGGAGAATCATCAAAAGAAGAAAGTTCAAAGAAAAATGAAGACAAGGTCAAGGAGAAGGAGCCCATTGTGATTAGACTTCCTTTTCCAAGTCGTCAAGCCAAGCCCAAATTTGATGATCAACTTGGAAAGTTCATGGAAATTGTGAAGAATTTGGAAGTCTCAATTCCTTTCACGGAATTAATCAATCACGTGCCGGCCTATGCGAAGTACATGAAAGATATCCTCACAAAGAAGAAGTCGATCCGGAAGCTTGAGACTATCGCCTTCACTAAGGTGAGTAGTGCAATACTTCAAGGAGTTCACCTCCAAAACTCAAAGATCCGGGAAGCTTCTCAATACCGTGTACCATTGGCGACACAACGATCAACAAAGCCTTATGTGATCTAGGGGCTAGTGTGAGTGTCATGGCGTACTCGGTGAGTAAAAGGTTGGGGATGGGAGAGCTTAAATGCACCAACATCACACTCCAAATGGCCGATAGATCGACGAAGACACCATTAGGGATATGGGAAGATGTCCCCGCATTTAATTGGGAAGTTTTTCATCCCGGTGGACTTTGTCATTGTTGATATGGAGGAAGATTCCAACATTACAATCATTCTAGGAAGACCTTTCCTACACACCGCGGGTGCGGTGATTGATGTGAAACATGGTGAGCTCACTCTAGAAGTGGGAGATGAAAGCATAACCTTTAATCTTGACAAGACTATGAGAGCTCCTCGTTTGCATGAACCATGTTTCATGATTGATCATTATAGCCGAAAGGATGAAAGGAAGAAATCGGAACTCCAATGGAAGAAGAAAATTGAAGATGCTCCATTCAAAGAGCAAGTGAATTGTGACAAGGAGAGCTTGCAAAGCTCATCAAAATCAACCAAAGAAGAAGAGAATGGCCTCATTGGCCAAGAGAAGAATTTGGGAGAGTTGTCTCCATCAAATCAAGAGATTTTCAATGATCAACTTAATGAAGTTTTTGGTCTTTGGGACGACGAATTTGAAGGGATTTTTAATCCCTACATTGGTAATGCCATCGATCAAGACCGACAACAAGGGCCAAGGTCTATTGAAGACCTCTACCATGATAATGAACAAGCTTTTGATCACTTTTTCAAGGTGTTGAGCAACATCAACAACACCTTGAACATGCCCCCTTGACATCTCATCAAGAATGAGAGTTTGGTGGAGTCCTCCCTAAACCACCATTTGTAAATATTTCTAACTCCCTAACTCGCATTTCAATTCTTGTATTTCATTTTTGTCATCTTTGGATTTTTATTTGCTTTGATCAAGATATTTGTCATGTTTGAGAGAAGTGAGGGAGGGACTAACAATCTCAATTGATGTGTAGTGCTTTCGCTTAGTGTGGGGATGGCAATTGCCTAGGCTATCCACGCCTTAGTAGTGCCCCACAATGAAGAACACAAGATTTGAAGAAGAATAGAAGGTTGATAAGGGATATGCATTATACACGGATGGAACTGAATCCGGGTACACAGGGGTAGAATTCGAGCGGATTCAAGAGAATCCGCCCGTCTTCATGCAATCCGAGCGTACTGGGTTGAAGACGCACGTCCCTATAAGCTGAAATTTTGAAAGATTTTTGACTGTAAGAGAATCCAGGCGTCCTGAACAGCAATCCGCCCGTCTCCGCAAATCCGTCCGTCTCCGGGAAAGAAGACGCCGTCTTTCTCGCTTAGGAAAACAAGAAAAATTTCTCGGACTCAAATCCGTCCGTCTTCAAGAATCCGCCCGTCTCGTATCAAGCAAATCCGAGCGTCTTCTCTTGAATACGCCCGTCTTTAGGTGAGTTTTATCAAACCCAGAAAGTGCGAGAATCCACCCGTATTGGCGAAAACCGCACGGATTGCCTATGATTCGATTTTTCGGCCTTTATAAAATCCCTCCCACCTTCATTCATTCATTCATTCATTTATAACACTACTTCAAAACATCAAAACCCTTATCCTCTCCATCACAAAAACAAAATCCCTCAACAACATTCACCAAAATCAAATCAAATCATCCTTCTAATAACAAATCAATCACTCCTTTTTCAATAAAAATCAAAACCAAGAGCAAAATCTTCAACCTTTGAGTCGATTTTTGAATTCATAAAGGCAAAGCCTTTCACCTTTAAATCGATTTGGGTACACTATAAATTGAAGATTTTTCATTCTTTTCTTGGTTAGTTCATCAATGGCAAGGACTAAGGGAGCAACAAAGGCAACAAAGGCAACAAAGGCACCAAAGACACTTTCACAAAGGCAAAAGGCTCTCCAAGCAAAGAAAGCATTGGCTATGGTGGTAGCAACACCAAAATTGGAAGTGCAACAACAACAACAACCTTCTATGGGAGCAACAACATCTTCTACTCCGGAAATCGATCAACTTTTGCATTATCCGGAGGTAACTTTTATTTCCAAAACCCATAGAGATAATTTTGCCAAGTTTGCTAGGAAATCACTTCAATCCACCAAATTTATTTGTGAAGACACCTTGGGAAAGTTGGGTGTCCTTGAGCAAACTAGAGCCTTTTTCAAAGCCATGGGGTTAGAGAAATTGTTTGAATCAAAAGAATTGACATACCCCTCCCTTACCTTGGAGGTTTTGAGTTCTTTGAAAGTCACCAAAGTTGAGAGTAGGGAGAATCTCGAGTTTCGTCTAGCTAATGTTAGTAGACGCATTTCCTTTAGAGAATTGGGTGAAATTTTGGGTCTTAGTGATGAACCGAGTTATTTTAAGAACTATGGAAAGTATGACCCCGACCCTCTTTGGGAGGCAATTTCCGGGAGGAAATTTGAGGACTTTCATGCGAGTCGTGCTCTTTTAGTCCACCATCCGGGCATAAGAGTATGGCACAAGGTCATAGAAAACACCATTATTGCAAGGAAAGATACAAACCATTTCACCAAACTTGATTTTATTCTTCTTGAATCGGCTTTGAACATTGGAAGAGTATACACCAAGCCTTTCAACTCTTTGAGGCTTTTGGTAGATAGATGGCTCAACATTGATTGTGGGAAGAAGGGCACTACCGTTATTGTCAATGGCGGCCTAGTCACTATCCTAGCTAAGTACTTTGATCCTAACTTCAATAAGGATAACAAGTATAAAGCAAAGGAGGGTGGTCATCTTGTTGATTTGCATACTATGATACACAAGTACAAGTGGGTTGCCCATAACCCTCTTGATACCAAGTATGGATGGCTCACTAGTGAAGCTAGATCGTTCAACTTGCCTTCAAAGATTTGTCGTCTAAGCGTCCACCGGACCAATTATCTACATCCCCTTTCTAAAGAGGCCGAGTATATTATTCAACAACAAAAGGGTGAACTTGAAATGCCCTCCTCTTCCATTGTCATACCACCTTACCCCTTTGAGTATCAAGAGTTCAAGTCGGAAGGAGTTGAAGCTAGAAATGATTATTTGACTCTTCTCATGCAAGCAATGCACAAGCAAGCCTTTGAGGACCAGAAAAATGCTTACTTGGCTCAATATCCATCCCTCCTACACTTAGCGAGGCAAGGACTACTTGACCCATCATGTCCTTTACCTAGTTGGGCGGATAGAGAAGTCCTATTTCCGGGTGCATCTAGGGTCGTTTCAGGTGACAATGAGGTTGTTGGTAATGAAGAAGTTGATGATAACATTGATGAGGAAGCAAGTGAAGAAGGAGAAAAGGATGATGAGCAAGATGAAGAAGCAAATGAAGAGGGAAGTGGCATTGAGACCACTTCTAATGAGGAAAGTGATAATGGTGATGATATGATGGAAGATTAGCAAGCCTTGGAGGCTCCTACCCTCTCATGGTTTGTCTATTTCTCTCTTTGGTTTAATTATTTTCTTGATCATTGTTGGAGTAGTCCTAGCACCATAGAGGACTCACACCTCGGTACCATTGAGGTGTTCTCTTTTTATTGTTCCCATTTTCAAAATCCAAAATGACAAATTAGTTTCATGCATTGCATAGTGTGTGCATGAACTACACCTATCCTTGGACATTAGCAATAGTGTCTAACTCGGTTTGGGGAAGTTAACGCATACACAACGGGAGGTAATCTAAATTATCCTCTCCGTCATAACAAAAACCATGCATCATGTAGTGTAGCTTAGTATAGATTGCATTTAGTATAGAAATCATGCATCATCTTTGCATAATTTCCATCATTTTGGCCATTGAGGACAATGCCCATATTAGTGTGGGGATGGGAATTCTAACATTTAACTCTTATTCAAAAAATCCAAAAAAATTGAAAAAGTTCGAAAATCATAAAAATTTGAAAATTGAAAAACCCAAAAACATGTTTATTTCCCTTTGCAGTCTTCTGTATATATTGTTTTGTATATATTGTGTTTGTTCTATCCTTGTTCACATTGATTGACTACGCCACATCCGAGACATGAGGATAATGAAGACCGCATGGTATGATCTTTCCAATCTCCTTTTTCCTCTTTATGTTAATGACTATGTGGCTTTATTTTGATTGATGCGGTATAACAATGTGAATTTAGGACTTGCATGTAGTTTATATGTCATATTAGTTGATAGAATCACTTGCATTAGGATGTTTATATTAGTTGCATCATGGCATGTAGTTGCATGTTAGAAATGTTTTGAAAAATGCCTAATTAGGAACTTTGACAAGAGCAACTAAGCCATTACAAATACTTGGTCAACTTAAGACTTTGCCTACTAGAATGGTTGTAAAACACCCTAGATAGTGTCATACTAGTGTCTTTTGACCCATGACCCAAGGCCTAGTCAAGGGTTTGCATGTGAGTCAACTATCCAACCCCGTGATGCGATGTGGACTTGGTTAACTTGTCTAGGTGACCTTGATTGACCTTGTGGTAAGGCGACCCAAAAATATTTTCTATCAATAAGCTTGAAGTGCTCATTTCAAAGAATTTTGTCATGTGGAAGTAATTTAATGCCAAGGAAACCTCAAATGTTATGAATTGTTGAATGTTGAGAAATTTAAGTTGTTTTGATGGAGGCGTACCACTTCGATGTGCTTTGGTGCGGGATCCATTGAATTGGGCCCCCACACGGTTGTGAATTCGGCCGCCCAGAGACAGAGTGACTATCACCCCGAAAAGCTATTGTCTAGAGGTTAACCGGTTGCCTAATAAGCGATTGGCAAAAGCAAAGGACACTAGCCCGGAAGGGACAAACCCCATCTTAAATTTTTGAATTGTGAAAGTGAAATGAGGACGATTTTGAATACTAGTCATATCCACCCATTATGTATAAAGATTTGAGCATTTCATTCCCAAAAAGCCTTTTTGTCAAGCCACTTGGTCGAGCTTGGGACGATCCTTGACCTTTACTTTTGTAGAGAATTCGAGACTTGTCATGTCATATGCTACTAGCATCATAGGGATCATCATTCCACCACCATCCGATCGCTCTTGACGAACGTATTTGGAAATTGAGGACGAAAGTAGTCTAGTTTAACACCATTTGGAGGTGATTTAGTGCCATCCTCTTAGCCTTAGTAATTTGTTGAACTAGTATTTGTGAAGGATTACATGCTCTTAAATTTGTTCCTCTTTAGTGCCTCCGCCACCTGATGAGGAAGTGGCTATTCTTTTGTAGATGCATCCATTATGTGATTTTGTGTGCTTAATGTTAGGATGTGTCGCCATTTTGGCAAGAGCCACCTTGCCTTGCAAGAAGGCATCCTACCTCATGGTTGTCTTGTTGTGAGTTGAAGGGGCGGAGTGAGACCCGCTAATTGTCTCATATCGGATATGCTATTAGGTTAGTTTAAATAATGGTCCTAGTCTTCGTCACCTCTTTACTCGGGACGAGCAAAGGTTCGGTTTGGGGATATTTGATGTGACCATAATTAGCGCATATTTAGCCCCCGAATTAGCCTTGTTCCCATGCTTTTTAGTGCATTTTTGGGTCATTTATTATCTTTAGTTCTTTGTTTTGCATATTCTTTGAGATTTTGATCCCTTGGTAGGAAAGGAGTAAGAATCTTGCATTTTCATGGCAAAACAAGACTAAATTGATCGAATTCAATGACCAAGCATCAAGGAGAGACAAGATTAGAAGGCCTTTGTACATATGGTAGTAGATGAGCAATGTTGAGCAAGGATCCTTGAGTCCCCAAGGAAATCCCCAAGGAATTTATGAAGAAAAGGGAAGAAAAGAAGAAGAAGCCTTGCTGAGGCACAATCCGTGCGGATTGTCTACAATCCGGCCGTCCTTCACCGGCACAATCCGTGCGGTTTTCCACCAAGACGCCCGGGTTCCATCACCAAAATCCCCCCGGATTCTCTTTAATCCGCTCGGATTCTATCGCAAGAATCCGCCCGTCCCGACCCTAATCCGCCCGGATTCCTCTACAGCGCGATTTCCTCTTCTCCAAGCTACGAAGAAAGAAGCCCTTCCTTCGGAAAATACCGGCTCCTCCCTGCTCAATCTAAAAAGTGTAATTACTAGTTTAGCCCTTAGTTAACCCTAATGCATCCCCCTAATTTCCACTATAAATACCCCATTAGTCTAATTGGAAGAGCATGTTCTTCTTATCAACAATTAGAGTAGTTAATATCAATCAAATCTCTCTTTAGTTTTGGAATCAACAATTAATTAAGTTCTAATACAAGTTTTATTTCCTTAATCTCTCTTTTGTTCATCTTTTATTTTGGGTAATTGAGGAATATTTGGGTTATTATTGGGAGATTGACAACCTCTCAATCAAGCATTCAAGTACTTCTTTTATCTTTGCTTTATTATTGGAATCATTAGTAGGTATAATTCTTTTAATCCCTTTTTAATTATTGTTAATTACTTTCATTTATTCATCATGTTTCATTTTGTTGGTATGATTGACAACCTTGCTAGCATGATCAACATGATAATGAGTGAGTAGTCTCTTAGCTAGGGTTAATGGGTGATTAGGGGAAACCAACATGGGGAATGATTCATGCTTAAATTAATATGCTTTCATGTTTTATTTGCTTGCTTGTTTTAATCTCAACTCATGCACATGTTATATTTGATGAAATGCTAAGCCTATGAATCCTTGCATTTACTACCATCTCCTATCTTTTCAATGAGACTTGTAAGACATAACCCAACTCGAGTCTCATTAGACCATGCATGTTGTTGAGTAGGGAAGATTAAGTCGACTTGTAGGTGTTGTACAATCTAATCGATTCGGCTCCGGGACCCAAACTTTCCTAGGATCGTAAGATATAACCCAACTCAATCCATCACAACAATAATTGCTTGCATATAATTTGAGAACATGTTTGTATGATCAATTCCCATGACTCCCCTATGATCCCATGACATCCTAGTGCTTTTTAATCCATTGTTTACACCCCTTTTAATTCATCTTGCTAGTTTATTTTCATTGCTATTTTAGTTAGTAACCTTCTACATCAACCCAATTTGTGACACCCCCAAGACACCACTAGTTTCAATAGAAATCTCATTTCAATACCCGTCCCTTGGGATCCGACCTTTACTTACCTCTTTACTAATTGTAGAGTTGTTTGTGAAGCTATAAATTGTGTTTTGATTCGGACGTGACCCAACGACCACACCTTTCATTGTGAACACGAAACGGACCGATCAGGGCTACACTCGGTCGAGTGGATGGTCACTCGATCGAGTGACCGACTTTCAGAACTTCCCGACTCCAGCCAAATCCCACTCGGTCCTCCAATCGGAAGTCTGGATTGTCTACTCGGTCAAGTGAGGTCTTTATAAATGCGAGGTATTACAATATTCCCTCCTTAAAAAGAAATTTGTCCCCAAAGTTCACACCCGACACTATAATCACCAAAATTTATATGTCCCTTAATGCGCTAAGGGTATATGGCGTTAAGTCGAAATAATCATGAAACTAGTAAGGTATAATAAACTAAGATGCGGTTGTGTCAACTTAAGAAAGAAAGAAAGAAAACTTGTGCTTCTTGTACTAGCATAATACGCCATACCCCTCTAGAAACACGGTTACGACCTCGTAACCAAGTCATACCTGAGCAAAAATGTGAGGGTATCGTTCTTTCATGGTTTCCTCGGCCTCCCACGTTGCCTCTTCTACTAGATGGTTAGACCACAATACTTTCACTAACGATGTCTCCCCACGTCTTGTCTTCCTTATCTTCCGGTCTAGGATCTCTTTGGGCGTTTCCACATATGTTAAGGCATCATCCAACTCGATCATCTCCGCCTCAAGTACATGTGAAGGGTCACTTATGTATTTACGCAATTGAGACACATGAAAGACGTTGTGAACCCGGTCCAAGGCCGGTGGAAGTGCTAAACGGTAAGCCACATCCCCGACTCTACTCAATATCTTAACTTTTCTGTTTTCCCAAATCTCATGGGTGAAACCTTGAGTAACACCTTGTCTTGTAACACCTGCTATTTTTCTAATTTGATTTCGTAATCGTATTTAATTTTCTATTACAATTTAACCGGTTTGACTCGGAATTTATTCCTGTGCAACTTTTTATTCTTATTAAGTTGTAATTTCATACATTTTATATTATTTATGAGATTTAAATTTTATTTCTTATTATATGATTTTGGTTTAATAGTTTAATAAAACCCGTTCTTAATCGAGTTTTAAGCCTATTTTATAAATAGAGTGACCTTTATACAAATGATCATTTTTAGATCACACATTTCGAAAATCATGGACTGAGGCACAAGCTAGAACACCGAGTAATATATGATATGTTGGCATCTTTTAATATTTATTTAGTTAATATCTTTACGTATGCACAAATTTTTTTGTCGGCAAATCCTTTCCTCATTTGCTATGTACATGATCTTTCATAATGAGGAAAATATCTCCTTAATCCTACTCCTTTGAACCTTGATTTAGGGGGGGTAAATCATTAACTTATTTCATAAATGTGCATACTCCATTTGCTCTCTTATACTTATCATACATTCTTTACATAAAAAAAGAAGGCAAAGTCTCTTTTCTCTTCTCTTCATTTGGACGTGTAGTACCATTGTTCAACACATAATTGTTCATTATTTTTTTTTTCATTATTCATCCAATTCTAAGGGTACTTAATCGCTCTTAATCGTTATCTTTAATTAGTTTTTGTTTTTATTTGATTAATATATAATTTTAATCATATATGTATATGTTTTTTTTTTCAAAGGATACCGTCAAGATCAGCTCGATGACGAGTATTTCATTGTTTCGAACAGCGATTAGAGGTAACACGTGATGTCTGACGCTATATTTCATTAAGTGAATTGAGTAGTTGCATGTATTATACTTGTTTTAATGTTTTTATATGATTTTAAGGACTTTGTATATTTTGTAATTATGGATGAATGATCTATTATTTTATGGTTTTTATTTCTAATTCATAACATGTGATTTTATGATATTTAACAAGATCAAGTTTATTAAAAATGGAATTATTATGTTATTGTTATTATCGTTACTATTTTGACCAATTGGGTTATTTTTAGAAATCAATGATGAAAATGTTTAAAAGTTATAGATTCCGATGTTAAAAGATTTTGTGCAAAATAGAATTGGCCGAGACTATATTTTAGTTTTTGTGTCGAAATTTCTTTATTGTTCCGTATTAGTGTCTTCAATAAAGTTTCAGCAACTTTTAGAATCTGTCCGTCATCTTGTTAAATTTATTTCTCCTTTATAAATTGTCTGTCTTCGACAATGTTTAAAAGAGACTCCTATTTAATTAAGTCTAGAGTGTACCAGTAAAATTTCATAATTTTTGTACATGTCGTTTGTTCACAATAAAATGTTTATAAACAGCGCGCTGAAATACTCGCGAAACGGACAGTAGCTCAAAGATTATTTCGAAAACCTATTTTATCCTTTGAAACTATTATGGGTCGTTTTTGTAAATAAACTTTTAAGAATTTAGATAATGTTAGAATTTTACTTTGCCCCAAAATGATTTGTTAAACCCGTTTTATGAATCGATGCATTTTGTGCGACGATTTTTGTCACAGTTTAAAAATCAGTTTCTAAACCCATGTTAAGTTCGTCATTTGGAAAATGTTTATTTCACAAAGGTTATAGCTAAGAGTCTTAAGAATCCAATCCAATTTTCCTTGTATCATTTCAATTTTTCTAAAATTAGTTATGATTTTTACACCAGGGCTATTATGTTTTAGAAAATCTGTAAGTTTTGTTTGTTAAGGTTTTTGATCATTTCTGTCCTATATGTCCTTTCCAATTGAATTGATTTCCATTTTAAGCATCTCTTTAAAAGTGATTAGGACTTTTATATAATGATTAAGGATATATGTCTCAAGGCTTATTAATAGCTATTTTGATATAATACTTAGTTTAACGGTTTACTATTTCGAATAGTTACTATTTTCATGAGGTTTCTATTTTAAGAAGTTACTATTTTTGAAAAGTTTCCATGTTTAGAAAGATGCCTTTTTAGGAAAGTTTTCTTTTAAAGAATTTGAATAATGAGTACCATTTGAATTGGGTTTGAATAACTTATTGAATAAGTAAGGTGTAAGGTTTAGAATAATAAGCTTAGGTATCTTGGACATGCTTTAAAGGTAGCCTCTGAGCCGGATACTTATGTGTTGTGTCTTGGACATGCTTTAAAGGTAGCCTCTAAGCCGAATACTTGTGTGTTGTGTCTTGGACATGTTTTAAAGGTAGCCTCTGAGCCGTACACATTTGTGTCGAACGTTGGACATGCTTTAAATGTAGCCTCTGAGCCAAGTACTTGGATTTATTCCGAACTCTTAGTTTTCGAAGCTAATTTCCATAGGAAGAATTGGGATGCTGGTTTATTCTGTTTATTCTATCGTTTAAATAATGAGTTACTTTGATAACTTATCATGTTTTTATGTATGTTGATATATTAATGTTTTAAGTGTTCAATTACTTTGATATATTAGCATTACTTGTTAAACTTGATGAATTGTGGCTGGGAGAACGCCTGAATTACTCCCCACTGAATGTGGCTGTTATGTATATTACATGGCAGGTGTTGGATTTTTGCCGGGATTCAAGTGAGAGCTAGCGAGTAGTAGATCTTACTCTTTTATTATATTTATGTTCGATTTGTTACACACTTTTGAGGTTTTAATTTTAGCCCTTTCTAACAAAAGTAGCATTTTTATTGACTTATCGCTTTGGGAATGTTCCCATGGATTATATTTATTTTAATCCGAGTTTGATATATTTAGTTTATCAATGTGTTACTTAATCCCATTCGACATTGTTTCCGCCACTGTTTTGCACTAGATTTTGTAGGGGATTGCAGTTGGTATCAGAGCATCACTGCTCCCCACGATCACACTTTGATCTTTAAGCAAAAAGACCAATAATAATTTGACAATTTAAAATGAGATTGAAATAGATGGGTAGAAACCAATAAGGACTTGAATGCTAGTCTATATGTTTTTGAAATCAGTGATTAGCATTGACTCTATGCTATCTCTTTTACCAAGATGTATGGACGTGGACGTGGACGAGGTGGTTGCCCGGATCAGGACGCTATCAACCAAGAACTTCTCGCTTCGCTCAACCAGATAGCTACTCGCATGGAGAATATGGTGCCCCAGGGGTGTGGGAATAGGGACATCGTGAGTTCAGTTTTGCCTATACTGCTGGGCAAATGGCAAAAAAGCAAGTAAACATCTTACCAAGGCGTGGTGGATCCCGAAGTCATGGCATCATGGATCCGCCAGATGGAGCGTCACTTCGAGATTTATGTGGTACCCGAACAACACAAAGTGGCCCTTGCTGCTCACTACCTAGAGACTGACGCAGGCCGATGGTGGAGGTTAGTGGATCTTGTAGCGACCCTTACACCTGGCTTTGGATGGATCAAGTTCGTAGCTATGCTCGAGAATATATTTTACCCACTGGTCGAGACTTCCGAAGCAAAAAGAATTCTTGGCCTGCAGACAGGAGAAGAAATCAGTCCAGGAGTAGACTGACGAATTCAACAAGCTAGCTCATTTTTCTGCCGAGCTAGTACCATCCGAGAAACAGAGAGTCTTCTTCTACCGTGAATGAATGAGCACCGATGTCGCCCTTTATATTCATCCTGATGTCGATTCTATGAAGAAAGTCTACAATGAAGCTTTGTGGGTCGAAAGATCTCTGAAGCGCGTCAAGGAGGAAGTTTCCCCTGCACCCTTTACTTCCTGCAAGAGGCCTTACCCCTTTTCCTTTACTTCTTCAACTCCGGCCAAGAAGTTTCTTTCTCATGGAGATGATGGATATAAGAAGACCGATTTTGCTCCCCGTGATGATTGGAAGAAAGACGATGACAAGAAGGACGATGGAAAGAAAGAAGTTTTCTGCTTCGGTTGCAGCAAGCCTATCCACCAAGGATTTACTTGTGGAGGAGTTGCTATTGTCTTCTATCATTGCAATGAACCAAGCCACAAATCCAACAAATGCCCAAAGAAGAAGACCGTTGCATCCTCAGCTGCTACGAAGACTAAAGTTTCTCCTCGACGTAAGGGTCATGTTTACCATCTGAGTCGTGCTGAGGCTGAGGCTAATCCTGACATAGTTACTGGTATGTACCTAGTTCCTCATCTTCGCTCTTTTATTTTGAGCTCCTTACCTTCCTTCTTGTTAATCTTCACATTCTAATCCTTGAGAGAGTTTTGTATAACTCTTGAATTTACTCTCCATCTTTTTCTTCTGAACCTTTGTTCTAGTT